>NC_080395.1:7364375-7728750 GCF_030265065.1 Corythoichthys intestinalis
GGATGTGGATTCGGAGGAAGAGGATTTGACTAACAATGGCATTTATCCCATCCCAGAAGGTAATAAAAAGAAATAATATTGTCATTTGTCAAAAACAGACCCCTCCCAGATGTAAAAGATGTTTCATTTAATTCGAATTAATAGAAAATGTTGTTTTTCACGTTTTATGACCATGTGTATTGTTTACAAAATATTGTCAAAGTGCCATTTATGGAATGTAAATGAAATAAATGCAATGTCAAATTAAAGCTGAGATGTTCAAGTTTTAGGATCAGTTGTCAGAACCTTAGTGAGATTTATTGGTAATCAAATAATGTGTGTGATATTCCATATTTGTCATTTGAAATTCTTTAGCTTTAGCTGGTTATAACACATTCAATAATGTTTAAAAAAATTTGAAAAAAGTTCATGACATTATCCTTTGATGACAGGAATAAAAAGATGTGCAACTAGACATGTTTGAACTGTTTTTTTTTTTTTTAAGTATAAAAATTAGGGTTGTTCCGATCATGTTTTTTTGCTCCCGATCGTTTGTTTTGAGTATCTGCTCATCCCGATATTTCCCGATCCGATTGCTTTTTTTTTTGCTCCCGATTCAATTCCAATCATTCCTGATAATTTTTCCCAATCATATACATTTTGGCAATGCATTAAGATAAAAATGAATAAAACTCGGACGAAGATATACATTCAACATACAGTACATAAGTACTGTATTTGTTTGTTATGACAATAAATCCTCAAGATGGCATTTATATTATTAACATTCTTTCTGTGAGAGGGATCCACAAATGGAAAGACTTGTAATTCTTAAAGGATAAATGTGATTTTGTATATTGTGACTAAATATTGCCATCTAGTGTATTTGTTGAGCTTTCAGTAAATGATACTGTAGCCATTTAACTTCTGCCCAAATGCATGATGGGAAGTGCTACCATGACTGTGCGTAGTGGTACCAATTGATATATCATCTCTGCGTTCGGAAATAACATGGGGTGTTAAGAAAAAGATCAATTACTACCATTCGTCCCCACATTGCTTCCCACGATATTTCTAGTCGTAGGGAGAGGGATTGTAAGGTTTTATCCAATTTAAAAAAAGCTGCAACGGCTGCCAAAATTCACTCTACTCATTTTACGCCTCCTTTTAGCTCTATATATAGGTAAAACGGCGCCATTACAGATTGAACGCGACAATGCGTGAGCGGGTCGTGCAGCGCATGCGTTAAATTGCGTTAAATATTTTAACATGATAAATTTGATAACCCTACCATAAGCCTAAACTAAAGACTCTGGATGAGTGTAACATATTATGTCTGTAATGTTAAATACAATTAGAAAACGATTTAATAAAAAAAATATAAATATATTAAAAAAAGGCATGTCCGATATTTTTTTGCCGATTCCGATACATTGAAAATGACGTGATCGGACCCGATCGATCGGCCTCGATCAGGACATCGCTAATAAAAATCAATCCCAAAGAAAAAATGTGAAATTTACAATTCTTTTATTAGTCAATCTAAGATCAACCAGCCCACCATTTTGGAAAAAAGTCAAAAAATGTCGTCGATCATTCGTGCTGTAAAACTTTCGTTTGTGCTCCTATCGTTTTATAGATATTGAGGTATTCGAGTGAAGATGTTCCTCGCAGCCCTTCCAAACCCGCACAAATTGCACAAACAGTCGACACATTTTTAATCAAAATCTGGGCTGTTGACTTCAGACTGACCTATAAAAGAATTGTTAACACAGTAGGGCTGCAGCTATCGAATATTTTAGGAATGGAGTAATCGACTGAAAACTGTATCGAGTAATCAGATAAAACATTTTTTTAGGGGGGGTAAAGAGCAATTACAAATATACATGAGAATAAGACACTTAATCCAATATTAAACCATTTTCAGTCAATGTCTTTATTTTCTATGTACATTGTTGAAAACGGCCAACAATTGCATCTAAGATGTGACTAGAAAAAAAATTCACTGCTTTCACTCAAAAAACTTCATGATCCTATAAAAAAACATATTTCTTACCTAAAAATGTACTTACGCTTAATAACACACATCACTTGAAAGCTATGTGTTTTTCCCACGTGTTTGAATTTAATTTCCATTTGTGTCAAGCTATTTTTAAGTTCTAGTTAAGTTATAAGTTTAAACTGTAAGTGCTGATAGGATTTTGAGTTTTTGCAGTGTTCAAAATAAATGTATGATACCTGCTGTATCGGAGAACATTAGGGACCAGTGCTACTTGGTGTTTTATTCAGCAATGACTACTGAGCTAAAACTGACAGTTAGCTTTATTATGTTTTAATTTTACACCCTCATCACTCTACAGCGCTGTTTTTATAGATTAAATAAAGCCTGTATGTAAGACACCTTAGCCACGCATCGACAGTGGTCATAATTGATAGAAACCTAGCCCTCTGAAGGGCTAACGTTACGTGTGCGAGTGACAGTAACGTTATATTTATTAGCGCTGAGAAGTCTACTGCTTAAAGATGGCGGCTGTTTACTAACACCACAGGCTCTGTCATTTCGCATCTAGTTCAACATACATGTGATATCTATGAGACGCATCAGATGCTTCCTGCTACTAGCATCATGCGGGTGTAGTTTTTAGCAAAGTCGGCGTAGTTTGTAGCGGCTGTCGGCTGCAGTAAGTTTTTTTTTTTTTATTGCTTCTTCCTCTACGCACGTGACGTCAGCGCGTTGTCCCGCATTAAAAGTAGTCCGGGCAAGACGTGATGCTTAGAGCTGGCAAAACTAAACGATTCCTCGAGGTGAATAAAATTACTAGGATCAGTTTTTAAACTCGAGTTACTCGAGTTGCTCGAGTTTTCGTTTCAGCTCTAAAACACAGATGTTCCCTAGGTTACGAACGACTTCCGTTTCTACGCTGGGGGACGTAATCCGACTTCATTTGCCACGTTTAATGGAGCCAAATATTCCAATTACAATCGGAATATTTGTTCAAACCGAATAAATGTGTTCCATATAAACACCTCATTCGGAATGAACAGGCCCAAACCGAATGGAATTTCATTCCGATTCACAGGGGTGGAATATTCCTTTTCCCAAACCGATTAGAAGTAAAATTATATCATGTAAACAGGGAAGCGGAATGGTGTCTGGTTGCGTTCTTTCTGCGCATGCTCCGTACTGACGTGGTGACGTCACTTGGTGACATAAGTAACGTCACTTGCAACATGGCTTCCAAGCACACGCACAGCGCACCCACACAACTTTTTAAATGAACGGCGTATCATTCTGAAGTTTTGTTTCCACTCGAAAAGTTAAAACAGTAGCTGATCTGACGATCGATCTCCATGTTTTGCAACGTGACGCTTTGTTTTGATTAATCTGCGCATGTCAGACGGCAGTTGTCAAACGTCCTTTCGGAATAAAGGCAGTCACATGTAAACGCTGGATCGGAATAGATGAAGTGACATGTAAACAGCTGATGTGAAATTTCCATTCGGAATGATTTGAATTAAAGATACACGATAATATCGGCTACCGATAATTATCGGCCGATAATAGCAATTATGACGTCACACAGATAATACAGATAATAAAAAAATCAACCGATAATGCAATCCGATAATTATATACTTGATTTAGCCTCCAAATGTGCGCAACCAAGCAGTTTTCTCTACTTCTTCACTGCCGCCTGCTCAACCCCTCCCCTCTCTGAAGCCCCTGTGGGAGGAGGGGTTTAGGAGTACGGCGTCATAGAGGAGGCGGTGTTACACATCAGTGTTGACTGTTGAGGCGCTCTCACTGACGTGCGTTTCTTTTCCCGTGTGTGAAATGAAATAAACGACGCTCTCGCCATTTACAAAACAGTTCCTCAAGGCGTAAAGAAAGCGTCCTCATTGAACACCACTAGCACTAACCCAGCAGCCATTTAAAACTGCATCACAATGATTTTTGGAACGAATACGAGGCTGCTGCTAGCACGAATGCTAAAGCTATTGTTAACAAATAAACTATAAAGGAAGCTACGGGGCTTTTGACGATACAGAGACGCTGCGGTCCTCCGGGAGTCGGGGTGTTTGGGAATGCAGCCCAAAGCGAGTGGTAAACTCCCATCTATGGCTAAACACCTCACGAGATCGATAGTTGACAAGTAGCTGTCTTCCGACGGAGCCCGCCGGTCCGGCAGGCCGCCGCCGCCTCGCCCTTGGCGGGTAGAGCATGAGAGCAGAGCCATGCGCCGCAGCGAGCCGCCTGGGGCGGGCGGATATCCGGTACGAACTTAGCTGCCGCCGCCACTCCGGTTCAAGACAGAGGCCTGGCGCGGGTGCTAATTTGGCAGCCGGGCGGACCGAAGGGCACAGGCGGGAGGAAATTCCCGAAATGACCCGATAGCCAAACCCCTGGATGAAAAAATAATGCAGTTTATACGACCACGATTCTTCGTGAAAGACATGCCGATCACATCAGTTACCGCGGACCACGGACATTTACACAGGTGATGTCAACAAACCATGTTTATCATGACGGCACAGTGGTTAGTTGATAATTGTAACATGCACCAAACCACACAAAGAAGTCATCCAGTCAGTAATGCATTCATTACGCTTTAAATTTATGACGTTTTAATCAGATCATTCTTCTTAAATCTAGTCAAATAATTTTCCCCATCTTGTTTGAGTGTTGAAGACTAGTTGAATGCGCCAGATTATTCCACTTAATTAACTAAATATTGCAATTTGTTCTTATTAAGCCCAAACATCTAAAAAAAAATTAGGTCATTTTTCACCTAAATCAAGAAAAAAATGCTTTCAAATAATGTTTTGAACCATACATATTCTTGAATAAAGAACATTTCTGACAAGTTTTTTTTTTTTTTTAGGATTATGTATAATAATTTATTGCTTAAAATAAGGCTGTTAAGCTTATTTTCAGCTGGCCATTTTTCTTCAAGTAATCTAAGTGAAATATACTTGAAGTACTGGCAGTTAATTTAACTTATTTCCAATAGATTTACACTGAAAACAAGGGACTTTGACTAGTCTTAAGGAGATGTGTTTTTGCTGTGTAGTAATGTTATACTTTAGGAATGGCATACTTTTAAAGCCATTTTTGTGCAACTTATGTATTTACTCTGTAAGTAATTGTTGCCAAAAGTTTACCATTACACAATGTCAGACAATCTGTCTTTATTTAGATGTTGGAATTTACTACTACTACTACTACTTGTTCACATTTTATGTTGGAAAAAAAAAGAGCAATATCATTTTTGCACAGCAATATTTTCTCTTGTGTATACTTTAAAATTTTACATAAATCTTTAATAAAATTATCGGCTTGACATTATCGGTTATCGGTTGGAATGAGGAGGAAATGATCAGTTATCGGTATCGGCTGAAAAATGCATTATCGTGCATCGCTAATTTGAATCGGTATGAATAAAAGTCAGCATGTAAACGTGGCTACTCATTCATAATCCGTCCCCAGAGCTTGATTTTTAATTTTTATCCTGTGTCCTACAGACATCACAGTGGAAAATCTTTACTCGGAGAAGCACTATTGCCCGAATGTTAACCAGGAGGAGTCGGATATGGCGTACATCAAACAGGAGGCGGAGCCAGAGACCACCAGCATCAAAGAAGAAAAACAGATAGAGGAAATCCCCAAGTTTCCAATGACTGTTGGTGTAAAAAGTGAAGAAGATGAAGGTCCAAGCGGAGAGAGCAGAGCAGCGAAACTAGCGACCAGTAGCTTGTTTCAACACCTGACAGCAAAAGGTGAGGGACAATCGCAACCAGACAACTTCTTAGCATCACTCTCGGACACTGACGACGTAACGTCACACTCTTCTGACTTTCACACCGATGAGGAGGATGTTGACTCGGATCCTTTAAAATCCTTAAACAAGTCATCACAGAAAAGAGACGCAGAAGAAAGCGCGGCTGGGAAACCCTTAAAGGAACACACAAGAACACACACCGGAGACGAGCCTATTGCTTGCTCTGTTTGCAATAAAAGATTTGGTAAGAAGTATCAATTAACAAGACACTCGCAGACACACACTGGAGAAAAGCATTTCGTCTGCTCACTTTGCGATAAAAAATATCGTATAAAGGTACACTTGACAAGACACATGAGAACACACACTGGAGAAAAGCCTTTTCTCTGTTCTCTTTGCGATAAAAGATTTTGTTCGAAGCATGAGTTGACAAGACACACAAGGACACACACTGGAGAGAAGCCTTTTGTCTGCTCTCTTTGCAATAAAAGATTTTTTACGAAGCAAGCCTTAACAAGACACATGAGGACACACACAGGGGAAAAGCCATTTGTCTGCACAATTTGTGGTAAAAGGTTCGCCGAGAAGTATCAGTTAACAAGACACGCGCGGACACACACTGGAGAGGTCTTATGTGTGCTCCATTGCCGATAAAAAAATATTGTGTGAAGGTACACTTAACAAGACACATGAGAACACACACTGGAGATTAAGGGCCTTTTGCTTGCTCTGTTGGCGATAAGATTTAGAACGAAGTATCGGTTGAAAAGACATGAGGACACATACTGGAGAGAAGCCTTTCGTCTGCTCTCTTTGCGATAAAAGAAAAATCGTTCGGCGCAAGCGTTAACAAGCAGTGGCGCCTCCAGAAATGTTTCATAGGGGTGGCCAGATGGGGCCACTTAAAATCTTGGGGTGGCCAAAACTAAAAGCTATAATTTTCAGGTTTTCATTATATTATTGCAGTAAAAAGGTCTGGGGAAATTTATCAGAAAGACTTAAGGACACGGCTACTGATATACTTTGGTATATTGTGTAATATTTGATGTCACCAATTATTTAATGTGCATAGTCCGTAACTGTCCAGTCAACATTTTGAGTTCCACAGCAATTCTGTTTTATTGTGTTATGTATATAATAGGCATAAGGTTTACATTTAACTAGGGCTGTCAAACGATTAAAATTTTTAATCGAGTTAATCACAGCTCAAAAATTAATTAATCGTAATTAATCGCAATTCAAACCATCTCTAAAATATGCCATATTTTTCTAGAAATTATTGTTGGAATGGAAAGATAAGACGGATGTATACGTACATTCAACATACTGTACATAAGTACTGTATTTGTTTATTATAACAATAAATCCACAAGATGGCATTAACATTATTAACATTCTTTCTGTGAAAGGGATTCACAGATAGAAAGACTTGTAATTCTTAAAGGATAAATGTGAGTTTGTATATTGTGACTAAATATTGCCATCTAGTGTATATGTTGAGCTTTCAGTAAATTATACTGTAGCGACTTAACTGTTCTGCCCAATGCATAATGGGAAGTGGTGCAACCATGACTGTGTGTGGTGGCTGCAAATGCTACATCTTCTCTGTGTTGGGTACACTACATGGTGTTAAGAAAAAGATCGACTCCTGTCATTCTTCCCCACGTCGCTTCCCACAATATTTATAGTTGCTGTGGGAGAGATGACAAAGCTTTTGACAATTAAAAGCACGGCCCCAATGAACACTTTTATCTACTCCACTCACTTGACACTGCCTCTTATCTCTGTATAGAAGTAAAACGACGCCATTGTAGGCTGTTTGCGGCAATGCATGAATGAGTCGTACTGCGAATGCGTTAATTGCGATATTTTCACGTGATTGATTAAAAATAAATAAATAAATACCGCCCGTTAAAGTGATAAATTTGACAGCCCTACATTTAGCAAAACAAAATAAATGCATTCATTAGGGATGAAATGCATAACTGATGCTACAACAATCTAACGATATACTGGCAAGTGGGGTGGCCAGTGGGGTGGCCAACCAATTTATAGGGGTGGCCGTGGCCACCCCTGGCCACCCCCTGGTGGCGCCACTGTTAACAAGACACACGCGCATACACATTAGGTAAAAGGTTCACCCGGAAGCGAGAATTAAACGATTCCGTAAGAACACACACCAAGGAGAAACCTTTTACTTGCAACGTGTGCTGCAAAATCCTTTTCTTAAAGGGAACTGCAAACAACTTGTAGTTCTTAAAAGATAACTGTTAGTGTGAGTAGTAATAATTTGATATTCAAACTCCTCTTCAAGTGATCCTCTAATTTAAATACATGTAGGCTCTAATAAACCACAATTGTTCTCTTGTACTAAAATATGTTGTTAGAAACACATAAAATGTTAAATCAATGGCAATATTTTATAATATTTAGTCCATATTTTGACCGTTAGTTGGCGCCATGGTTTGCGG
Source organism: Corythoichthys intestinalis (assembly GCF_030265065.1). NCBI lineage: Eukaryota > Metazoa > Chordata > Actinopteri > Syngnathiformes > Syngnathidae > Corythoichthys > Corythoichthys intestinalis. The sequence continues at coordinate 7,372,606 of NC_080395.1, forward strand.
GCTCGCAGTGATGATGTCCTTGGGATCAACAATTGCTTATTGCTGCCTAAACTTGCGAAGTAAAATGCCACGATGTGCTGCTTTTGGATGCAATTTCCAGTTAAATGGAAACAAGGGGAGTGAAGTGACTGGTTAAAATGGAATTATAATTTTTAGTGAATAAATGTGCATAAGTGGAAGCTTCTCCCCCTTTTTGGTCCCTGTAAGTATCCTACCCACAACACGTTACAACTGGAGCCCGAACATTTTTCCTGGATCCTCAGTCAAGTAAGGGATCCGTCTATTTTCTGGATCTGACGGTCCCATCGCGTCTGCAATAATGGTTTTGGATCTGTCCATTTTTTTTCATTTATCGGTCCCACAGCGGCTTTTCGGATCAGTCTATTTTGTGGAATCGATGACCTGATCACGGCTGCGGCATTGCCATGGGATCGGTCTAATTCCTGGATCTTCGAGTGAGTAAAAAACACGGATTTGGATGACTATCTTTCTTGTTGACTATTTTTCGCGGGAGTTTTCCCCAAATCATACTAAATAATTAAAGCACTATGGCACGCTACAGTGACGACAGTGACTCTGACGTGGACCTTACAACAATGTTGGAGTTGTCAGGGAACTCGTGTTTGCGTACTCCTGAGCTCCAGAGTGAAGAGTGGTCAAGGTGGAAATATTATTTTTTCTGAATAAATGTGCATAAGTGGAAGCTTCTCCCCTTTTTGTTACTTTTATACACGTATCCTAGCTACCACGCGTTACAATGCACAAGACGTGGATGACACAAGCTGTGCTCTTTGGCCTGTACTGTAAGCACACGACAGCTCTGGATGCTAACAATCTACATAATTTTATTGGGATAAGTTTGAAAACGCAATATGCTTACCTTGAATATCTGCTAATAAAACAGGACAGCATACACTCTCGCTCCCAACCGGACTTCCCAACAGGACTCTCTCGGATCGCCAGTTTTACCCAACTTTTGTCTTATCAGGTATTTGCTGCACGCATTTTTCCCTGAAGCTCGTCTTGTGAACGACCGACAGTGCTGTCCTGCTCTTCACTTTTCAGATCTGGTTCAAATAGGGAGGGTAGAACTGACGATATGTTGGGAAAGCTAACGAGTGACACGCTGGAATTTCCGCAACGGGACCAGTGACATCACGCACTGCGACGTAACAAGAATGGCGACCTATCACTTAAAATAATTTTACAAACTTTATTAAAACAAAAAAAATAAGAAGGGTTATAATATCAAATTATTATAATTCATACTAACATTTATCTTTTAAGAATTACTTGTCTTAAAAATAGAGGATCCCTTTAACGTTTTCGTTTTTATAGAATTTGAAAATTAGTTGGCCGCCATTGTTGTTGACAACGCAATATACTCTGAGCGATGACGTCAATGTTCGACGCTGCTGTACTTCCACCGTGTCACTCGTTAGCTCCATAAACATGTCGTCGGTTTTGCCCTTCCAATTTGAACAAGAGCGGAAAAGTGTTGAGCAAGACAGCACTGTCGATCTTTCACAAAACGAGCAGCAAAAGCAATTCACTGAAGGTCTCCAGCAGGATTGGAACCTAAATTTCCCGTGCGACAGACAAGCTCGTAGACCACCGGACTATACTTCCGCGTGACGTTCGTCATGATGTTCCTTATAAAGCAATCGTAACTCACATGCGTTGTCTGTATGCGCTGTAAAACCTGAAAGACAAACTCAACTGAAAAGTGCGTTCACTTTGATCACAGAATTAAAAAACGTGGCTAACTTCAGACAAGATCATAGGGATTGCGTAAAAGGGTTTATTGAACACATAAAAAAACAAACGAAGGCGAAATGGGTGACGTGAAAAGGATCAGTGACAGGAGTTGGGGATACATTTAAAAATTAAAATAAATAAAAAATGGGGAAAACCGCGATAAGAGTAAGACAAATGGGGGAAAAAATGGCAACAATGTAACGCAACGAAGGGATATAAAAACTGTCAAATGGCAGAAAGCCGCCTAGGATCGGTATAAAGACACTGCTGATGAACTGGATTTGGATCCAGGTAAGATATTGAGAACTCATCCTACTGCTCTGGAACAGCACCATGCTACTGCTCTGTAACTTAACCATGCCTGTCAAGTTGTATGGTTTCGGCATAATTTGTACAAGTAAGTACTGATTTTTAAATGTGTACGCTCTTCGTGCATTACGTTTTTTTCTCCCTTTGAATTTTGTCACCGTTTCAGCAACGAGACAATGTGCGTTACGATGCAGTACTTCGTTGTTTGATGTGAGAAAAGTCAGAGACACTGGGAGAGAAGAGTTTGTTGTGACGCTGTAGCAAATGCGATGCTAGGCTATGTGGCGCCAATATTTCCTGACTGTACAACAACCTACAATCTACGCCTAGATATTAGGGCTGTCAAAAGATTAAAAGTTTTAATCAAGTTTATTACAGCTTAAAAATTAATTAATCGCAATTAATTGCAATTAATCGCAATTCAAACCATCTTCTGCCATACTTTTCTGTAAATTATTGTTGAAATGTAAAGATAAGACACAAGATAGATATATACATTCAACATACTGTACATAAGGACTGTATTTGTTTATTATAACAAATCAACAAGATGGCATTAACATTATTAACATTCTGTTAAAGCGATCCATGGATAGAAAGACTTGTCGTTCTTACAAGATAAATGTTAGTACAAGTTATAGGAATTTTATATTAAAAGCCCTCAATGTTTTCGTTTTGATAAAATTGGTAAAATTTTCAATCAAAAAATAAACTAGTAACCCGCCATTGTTGATGTCAATAATTACTTACACAATGCTCATGGGTGCTGAAGCCTATAAAATCAGTCGCACCCAAGCGCCAGCAGAGGGCGGCAAAACTCCATAAAACACAATTAACAAGTGGGCATTTCACTGTACTGTCATTTAAATCTGTCTGAGCGGGGCATGTGCGTTAATTGCGTCAAATATTTTAACGTGATTAATTTAAGAAATTAATTACCGCCCGTTAACACGATAATTTTGACAGCCCTACTAGATATATCACATGCTTATAGAACTACATGCGAAATAACAGACGGCGGCATTAATAAACAGCCGCCATTTTGAAGCAGAATTAGCAATAGAAATGTTCTTTGACTCAAAAATTGCATCGTTAAGTTAATTTTATCAATTGACCGTTTTAATTTATAATTGGACACGCTAACGAACTACCTTCAAGTCTAAATGAATTGCGAGCTGAAGTGCATCCATCAAGACATGATAGAAATTGCCAAAAGTGCTACATACAATTATTACAAAATTCACTGTTAAATTTTAGTAGTAATGATGTAACTGAAGATATTGATTGTTCCTTGATTGCACCAGGTTATATGTGACAATATTACCAATAAATTCATATTATTTTAAACATTGAGTTTTATTTTTGTTTCACCAATTTGTAAGGGCATACGTCACTATTTGTAAGATTGCCAATGGCCTCGGGTCGACAGGTATGCAGAACAATCTGACCAGCAGCAGAACGTGACAAAATCATGCCAGTCGTCATACTAGTTTGGCTTGCTAGCACAGCTATTCGCGCAGTCCAGTCCACCCGCGTCCTCACCCGAGCGTGCATTGCGCGTATAAAACATGGCGCCCTCCGTAGGTCAAAACATGTACTAAATATTCCAGATTTTTAAATTAATGGCAATAGTATGGGTTTCTAATGACATATTTTAGTCAAAGAGAACAATTGTGGCTTATTAGAGCCTACAAGTCTTTAAGTCCGAGGTTCCCTTTAAGGCCGAGTTATGCTTCCGCAGCAGACCTGCGCCGTCAATGAAGACCCGATTTACGACCCTCCACTGTAGCCGCTCGTGTTCCTTCATATTTTCTGACTTGGCGTCAACGTGTGTTGACGTGGCGGAAATGGACTTTGATTGGTCTGCTCAGACTGTTGTTTCTGTTTCAGCACGAAATAACTGCCATTTTCAAACATTGTTTTGCTACAAGCAAAACTGGACCAAGCCGACAGGAGTATTATTGAAGAGCAAGTACGACACTTCTACAATGTCTCGTCAAAGACATTGTAAAGATTGCCAAATGGCAAGGTCAGCGATCGCATACAAAAATGGAAGAACCACCGAGACCAGCATGTGTGTGTTCGGAAGCAAATGGCCACCCGAAGCGGTGACCCAGCCGCCCAAAAACTGCCAGCTTTTTATCACTTTGTTATATTTTTGGTTGGTGAACTTCATCATTTATTGTGTACATAGGTTTGCTGTGAGTCTGTGACTTATTTACATTTCACACGTCAATTACATTAGGAATAAAGCACAGGTTTGGTGTCAAAAGTGTTGTTTCGATGTTTAATTTTCAACAACGGACTGTTCACACGCGATACATCATCACTGATTGAGAGTGCCTCAGTGTTTTTATGATAACGTGTTTACCATCAAGGCTTGTAACGCATTTTGGGAAGTTCCATAGCCACCAGAATCTGCGATGGCCTTCCACTGGCTGGTTGTAGGACACGGCAAAAAAATCGGGCTGGAGGGCTGTCTACAACGCTTTGCAGACCACGGACAAAATGCTGGACACTGTGCTCAGCGCCAGTTTTAAGCTAGCCACCACAGCTTGCTGGTTTCTACCCGAGGCAAGAAATCTCTGTGCGGCATCAAAAGTTGGACAGACCGCCTTGAAACGGTCTTCTGCGTCGCCTGCATTTGTATGATCAACATTTAGTGGGCCAACTTCATGAAGGTTACATATTTATACAAAAGACAATAGCTTTAAAGTTTGTTCACAAAAAAAGGAAATCGGCAATGAACAAAAATGTTTAATTATTATAAGAATAATAAAAAGGTCAAGTCATTCTATAATCAGATTGGAAAATATTACAATGCAGTAGACTAAAGTCTTCCCTGAAATTGAAATTACAATGGAAATTGAGCGACAACAAAAGGAGGAGCAGCATCAATGTAATAAAAATGTATAAAGTAGGGCTGTCAAAATTATCGCGTTAAAGGGCGGTAATTAATCAATCATGTCAAAATATTTGACGCAATGAACGCACATGCCCCCCTCAAACAGATTAAAATGACAACACAGTGGAATCTCCACTTGTTACTTGTGTATATTGGAGTTTTGCCTCTGCTGGCGCTTGGGTGCAACCCATGAGCATTGTGTAATTATTGACATCAACAATGGCGGGCTACTAGTTTATTTTTTGATTGAAAATCTTACAAATTTTATTAAAACGAAAACATTAAGAGAGGTTTTAATATAAAATTTCTATAACTTGTACTAACATTTATCTTTTAAGAGCTACAAGCCTTTCTATCCATGGATCACTTTCACAGAATGTTAATAATGTTAATGCCATCTTGTTGATTTATTGTTATAATAAACAAATACAGTACTTATGTACCGTATGTTGAATGTATATATCCGTCTTGTGTCGTATCTTTCCATTCCAACAATGATTTACAGAAAAATATGGCATTTTTTATAGATGATTTGAATTGCGATTAATTATGATTCATTTTCAAGCTGTAATTAACTCGATTAAAACTTTTAATCGTTTGACAGCCCTAAAGTAAATAAATTGCCAAAAGCAGTAAGAAAGATTTGGAAAAGCCTGAACAGCAAGAGAAGGAGCCCCCAAGAGTGGCTTCCCATTCGCTGATTTAAATCATGATAGGGAGGCAAATTGATAACGGTGAAGAAGAAAAAGTCATGAACCCGAAAATTGAAATTGAACTTGCTGCCCATTCGCCGATTCAACACAAGTTGTGAAATTCCCTTTTGGAGGAAGAAGATCTTCTTGTGACACCATCCTCTACAATGAGGTTCTCGTAAAGACTCAATGATTGAGAAAATCCTATTGGATACTTTATGACATACCGTAATGGGCAGCGACATACATATTCCAATAGTTGGACAGTGCACTTCCTTTGGTTACCTACTTCAAACTGTGTCTTCAGGCACAGGGGTGCCATCGTGATAAATTTTACTAACCCAACTCATCCAAATAAAAAGGTAAGGTGTGAAGACTATTGAATTGGTCTGGGGGGGAAAAAGAACGTGCAAAATCATTGCTATATTTTTTTTTTCCACAAAAGAGGCTCAAGGGAAATGAAATTAGGAATTGCTTTTTCCACTGTAAATACGTGATAGAAATCTGAATATTTTGCCACACAATGCAATGGCGTACCGTACGCAGGCTATTTTTAGACCGTGACGTCGCATCGTAAAGCGGAAGTAAAGCCGAAGTGGGACATTATAGACCCGCCTTCGCATAGACACAACGCAATTAGTGCTACTTTTCGCCGGTAATCATTCAAAAAAGAACATGCCGATCACGCATTGCTTTTTTGAAACTTGTAGAAACGACTCTAGACATTACGACACACGAAGGATGTTTTCTTCATACGTTTCCGGAAACCAAAAACGCGGGAGGTAAAAATGTGAAGACCGAATCAACTTGCGCGGACTTTAACACCAGCTCGGTGAATCCATTCACATTTCATATGCAGTAAGCATTATGTTGGCATGGTCTTTCAGAGGACAAAGAGGTAAGCCATTTTTATATTTTTAACTTATTTTTTTAGCGTAACGTTGTGCCGTACTGCTTCTGTCTGACAATGAATGACCTGAAAAGAATTACAATGGTATCTGACTGCCACTGTTACCGTTTCTGTTATATATATAAAAAAAACATTAGTAAGGGGGAAGTGTCATGAAAAAATTAAAAGTGTTCGTTGGCTGTCACTGAGTAGCATTTGCGATCGCTACACAAAGCTAACTAAATTACCCCCAAGAACGGTAAGAGACGTAGGACAACCAGAGGATATATAAGAAAGAGAGGGCTGATGGTAAAGGATAGCTTGTTGAAACAGGAGAATGTCATTGTCAGTCGCGTCGATAAAAAAGCTAAAGCTATGCTTAGGTCGGCTCGTTTTTTTCCCGTCTTTTTCAGCCTTCGACACTAAAGCCATCTCTATAACTGAACATTTTTATGTTCTTCCACATCTTTGCCAGTGAATTTGGCACCAGGCACATCATTTTCGGAGAGAATTGGTAGGTTTAGCGCTGTAATCATCTCCTTCGTACACGATTTCCATTTCCTATTAGGGACAAACGGTGACCTGTCCTTAGTTAGCAACAGTAGCTAATGTCATGAATATTAATGAGCGGAAGTGACGTGATGCTTGCGGTACGCCATTGAAAGCCCCCTTCCCCCTCTCTCTCCTTTTGCGCTTGCGCAAACTGACGCCATTTTCTCTCGAGGGATAACTGGGTTATGTACGTGTTACAACAACAACAAAAATGTACGTGTTACGATCAGTGTTGTTAATAACGGCGTTACAATATAACGGCGTTACTAACGGCGTTATTTTTTTCAGTAATGAGTAATCTAATTAATTACTTTTCTCATCTTGGCAACGCCGTTACCGTTACTGAGGCGGGAAAGGCGTGCGTTACTATGCGTTACTAAGTTGGTTGAATAAAAAAAAGTCTGAGAGACGGACTCACGGGGACGAGAGCAGAGCAGGAGTGGGGAAGACGCCGTTGCAACCGCGATGCTAGATGGCTCCAATAATACCTGACTGCAGCCATAGCCGACAAACTACGCCCACATGACACGGTAGATATCATATTATAGATCTAGATGCGTATGACAGACACTGCTGCATTGCCAACATGTTTTAAGGACTACATGCGTTTGTAAACAGCCGCCATCTTAAAGCAGTAGACCTCTCAGGAAGGCCCTGATGTAGAGATCCTTCCTAGCGAACCTAAGTAATTTTTTTAAATCTAAAATGCTCCTAAATCGGCAAAATCTTAACTTAAATCTATCTTTAAATGATGAAACAGTTTTAAAACTTACACATGTTTAAAGTAGACAGAAGGGAACTAATGCAATAACGGGAGAAATTTTAACAACTTTAACTATTGATTCACAACTTTAAATGACTTCCACACATAGCAAAGGTTACTAGCTAGTTATCGCAATACCCTTGTGTCTAGTCAAGTGGAGGGTAAAGAATTGGGCTTGGGCCAATTGTCCCCCAAGCCCTTTAAGCTTCACATTGTGTGACCTGTTTTTTTTTTTTTTTTTTTTTGGAGGGAAAAAAAAATATCACTAGTTATTTTGCCAAGTAACTAATTACTCTTACATTCAGGTAACTGAGTTACTAACGCAATTACTTTTTGGGAGAAATAATTTGTAACTGTAATTAATTACTTTTTTTTAAAGTAAAATTAACAACACTGCATGGCACTAAATGCGTTAGTAGACAGCCGCCATCTTAAAGCAGTAGACTTTTTAGGACGGCTCTGTTGTAGAGAACCTTCCTAGCGAACCTAAGTAACTTTTTATCTAAAATACTTCTAAATCGGCAAAATCTTGACTTGAATCTATCTTTAAATGATGAAACAGTTTTAAAACTTTCATATGTCGAAAGTAGAGAGAAGGGAACAAATGCAATAATGGGAGCAATTTTAACAACTTTTAACAGTTGATTCAGGGTAAAGGGTAAATTAGGGTAAAGAATTGGGCTCGGGCCAATTGTACCAAAAACCTTCACAAAAAACTTCACATAGTGTGGCCAATGTTTTTTTTTTTTTTTTTTTTTGAGGGAAAAAAAAAGTAATTATCACCAATTACTTTGCCAAGTAACTAATTACTCTTACATTCAGGTAATTGAGTTACTAACGCAATTACTTTTTGGGAGAAGTAATTTGTAACTATAATTAATTACTTTTTTTCAGTAAGATTAACAACACTGGTTACGATTATTTAAAAAACTATTTTTTGGGGGGGTGGGTGATAGTTTAATTTAACCATCCAATAATTATGCCATAGATAGAAGTAGTGATGGCAACTTGAAACTAAAACTTCAAAACGTGCTCCGAACTGATGACGTATATTTTCATTGAATCACTGCTCCGGAAGCGCTTTCTTTTGACCTATCCGAGACTTCCGGTTCTTTTGTGTTCCCCTCTGGTAACCAAACGAGCTCCTTCAAAGTATTCTCATCGGGTAAGTATCTAAGTAAGAATTTATTGGACAAAAACGTCCCATCTTAAAGCTTTGTGGAAGTCGTTTGGCTTAATGTTGAAGTTTTGCAGGCTGACATAATATTGTATTGTTTAGCTTAGCTCGCTAGCCAAGACACGTGATACGCATTTCGATTGCCTTAGCTTTATGCCATTTGTAAAAACATTTTAAAATGGTGGATTGGGTCGTTCAGTTAACATTAGAGTGATTATATTTAATTGAATGAGACGCTTTTCGACGTTTCTTAACGATGCGACAAAATACTACTGACCGAAGGCCAACGTAAGAACGCCAAGCTAAAGAGTAGAGACGTGAAAGATGAGAAGAAATCCAGGCCATGACGAGCAACTGAAAAACAAAAGAAAATGAGGGTAAGATCACGACGTGTTGTTTTACTTTTTATGCAGTATCAGACTTGCTTTGATATGATCAGTGATTGTGACTAGGGCAAAGTTCCCATATCTTACCATACAAGGCTCACGATAACGATGATCTCACGATAGGGCGATACAACAGTTATCAATACATGGGTCAGGAAATCATTCAAGAATATTTTACAGAAAAAAACTAGCTATTTTCAGCCTTTTGGCGTGAATTTCAATGAGCTAGTCGTCGTCCAATCCATTTGAACTGAGAAGTTGGCAGTTCATTAGCTGCCAATCCTCCCACTTAAAACTGATTGGAAGTCTATTGCCGTCTATGGCAGCCGAGGCTTTTCTGGCCAGATTAATACTACAAACCAAGTAAAAAATAAGATAATACGAGGTACAATAAGCAATAAGGTACTGTCTATGTGATTAAAAAAAAAAAAAAAAAAGAAGACTGGTGACAAAATGGCGCGTGAGACTCCGGAATTGTGAAGTCAAAACCGCGTAAGTCGTGCAAGTTGTAACCTGGGTACTACCTGTATACCTCTCCCAAAACAGCCTTATAGCACAGATAAAAGTACGCCTGGCCCTCATCTATTTGTTGCGTTGTTGACGTCAGTGCGGCGGTGCTCTGAAAATACAGAAGTCCTTTTACAAATATACAATAAATGGGTTGTCGCTGAACACTTCACACTAGACTGCCGCTAGTTTGAAACAGCTTTTACAATTTGGATGGGCTAAAAATCAAATTTTGAACAAGGCCTTAGTGTCGGTAAAAAATATACAACATGAAAATCACGGCGGGAAACTGAGCAAAGCTTGACTTTAACCAGTCACGTGATATTTTTCCATTTTCAGTGTCCCGCAGACGTCACTGTTTAAGAGCGTCACCCTCCGGAGCACGATCCCCTCTACGTTAAACAGGAGGAGTCGGATATGGAGTACATCAAACAGGAGGAGGAGTCAGAGACCCCCAACATTAATGAGGAACAGGAAGATGAAATCCCCAGGTTTCCAATGACTGTCGATGTGAAGAGTGAAGAAAGCGAAGTTCCAAGCAAAGAGAGCGGAGCAGTGAAACCTTCGAACGATGGCTCATTTCAACACCTGTCAACCAAAGAAGAGGGACGATCGCAACCTTACGGTTTGTTAGCGTTGCTCTCGGACAGTGACGACATGACATAACACACTCCAGATTAGATATGTGCCGGTTACCGGTTTCAAGGTTTACCGTGGTATTAAAACGTCACGGTTTCAAAACCACTAAAATTTTCCATCATACCGTAGTACGTAGGCCTGTCGCGATAACAAATTTTAGTGGGCGATAAATTATCTCATAAATTATTGCGATATGCGATATTATTGCGCCCCCCCCCCCCCCCCCAAAAAAATATATTTTTTGTGTTTATTTATTTATTGTCATCATCATCGGTATCATTGACAGTTGCAAGATGTAATATGAGCAACCCGAAAAAACGAACATAAGACAAGGGCTGACGAGAGAAGCATATGCTTGTCAAGTCCCGTCCCCTTTTAACCGATTTACAGTAACACAGTGAGAATACAGTATATATTAATAGATCATGTACACCCATTTAAACGCAATAAATGTTTACTTTTAAATTAAAAAAATACCTTTTAAGAAATCACAACTAAAAACAATAGACCCTGCCTCTTTCAAGTAAAAGACAACATTATTAATACCGCACAGAAACACATAATAAATGTCTTTTTTCAAGAAAAAAATAAAATTGCACTTAATAACTGAAGCATTTAGGCACATAGGTATAAAGTTGCAATAACAGTAAGTGCACTTCAACAACAACAGAGAAAAATAGACTAATTAAGTAGCAGTAACAAAAATTTGGCTCCCAAAGGTATCAAATACCATTTAATAGAGGTAAAACTCTCTCATTTCTTCAGCAATGTAGCGGACTTCACTTTCCGTGAGGGAACGCTATTTTGCGCGGTGTCGTCTGTAGAGGTGTGCAAAATTTCCGATTCTTAGATTATTCGCGATTCGGCCGTGGAAGATTCGAGAACGATTCACAAACATCCAAATTCCGATTATTGAAATATGCGAAGTAAAGCGGAAGTACACAACACTCAGCGCGCCGCGCGGTCTTCGGGACGGAACGGAGCGAGAGTAGCTAAACATCATGCTTCCCATTACCCGACCCCTCGGGTAATGCCAATGCTCAACTCACGGCTCTAGCTCAACTCATGCAACGAGATAAAAAAAAAAACGCACAACAACATACCTGACTGCTGCCGAAAAGCTGCTTCAATGTACATCCATATAATGTTACGGTGGATATCATTTATATAGGACTAGATGCATTATAGATTTGGTAGTGTTAGCAGCACATCTACAAAAAGCTAGATGCGGGCGTTATAAACGGCCGCCATCTTAAAGCAGTACACTTCCCTGCAAGGCTGTTGTAGCGAACCTTCCAAGCAAACCTAATTAACTTTTTATCTAAAATACTCCTAAATCGGTAAAATATTGACTTGAATCTATCTTTAAAATAGTTTTAAAACTTTCACATGTCAAAAGTAGACAAAAGGGAAATTATGGAATAACGGGAGCAATTTTAACAAATTTAACGGTTGATTCACAACATTAAATTAATTGAATGTAGTTTAAAGCTGTTGATACAGAATGGGGACTGGAGTTTTTTATTTAATGTTATTTTTGTATATTTGTTTACTGCTATATGTTAACTTGATACTGAAATAGTAGTGTGGTTTAGCCTGAGAGTATTTTTGAACAATTTTGGAACTAATGTACAAAACATTAAAAAAAAAAAAAGAGGAAAAAAAAAAGAAGGGGGGTGCATCAATAATCGTTTTATAATCGAATCGGAGCCTCTGAATCCTAATCGTAATCTAATCGTTAGGTGCCCAGAGATTCCCAGCTCTAGTCGTCTGTATTTCTCACATCAAGCGAATACCTCTAATTGTCAATTAACGTGACAAGGAGGCTCCGCTTGTTGCGATGCAGTTTTCTTACTAAGCAGTGAAAAGTGGAGGTGATGATAGTGTTTCAAATTAGCATGTAGATTTATTCTGTTGGCCATCTTTGTTGAAACAACCTCCAGAAACATTTTGCAGACTGGTTCGTCCTCTTCCTCATTCCGCTCGCTCATTGCTCTGAGCCGACAGTGCACTCGGCCCGCCTCCATCCATTAAATGACGGTCACTCAAACTCAAATGTATAAAACGAACATACCCAGAAGTCAATAAAACAGAGTGGCACAAGGAAGCTGAACTTTAAACACGCCGTCAAACACGTCTGCCACACATCTGCCGCAAGCGCGTGCGTCACGTGCACACGAAGCGATAAATCGCCACAGGAAAATTAGTCTTCATTTTTATATACCGCGCGATAAATGGAATTATTGCATATTGCGACAGGCTTAGTAGTACAGTATTCGCCATTTTTCATGTCCCAAAAATAAAGCCAGCAGCGGCTTGGCGCAGCACCGCTAACCCGTTCCCCTGGTTGTTGCTGTGTGTGTCAGTGATGCTATTCTGTAGACAGACAGCCAACCAAAAAAGAAACACTCCAAACACAAGGCGTACTTTTCTTGAATATTTTTGAGCACTCAAATCGTGGTAACTGAAATATACAAAATGTACACTACCGTTCAAAAGTTGTGGGTCATCCAGACAATTTTGTGTTATCCTTGAGAAGTCACACTATTATTTATCAAATGAGTTGCAAAATGAATAGAAAATATCGTCGAAACATAGAGAAGGTTAGAAATAGAGCTGAAACGAATACTCGAGCAACTCGAGTAACTCGAGTTTAAAAACTGATCTGTGTAATTCACCTCGAGTAATCGTTTATTTTGACAGCTCTAAGCATCACGTTTTGCTCGGACTATTTTTAATGCGGGACAACGCGCTGATGTCACGTGCGGAGAGAAAGAAGAAGAAGGAAGAAAAAAAAACTTACTACAGCTGCTACAAACGACGCCGACGTTGCTAAATACTAGCCCGCACTGATGCTACGTTGGTAGCAGGTAGCGTCTGATGCGTCTCATAGAGATCACATGTATGTTGAACTAGATGCTAAATGACTGACTCGGCCGCGTCTGGGCAGCGTTAGTAAACAGCCGCCATCTTAAAGCAGTAGGGCGCTATGCGCTAATAAAGAGCGCTAAGCGCTAATAAATAAGATTAACGTTACTGTCACTACTAGCTCACGTAACGTTAGCCCTGCTGAGGGCTAGGTTTCTATTAATTATGACCACTGTCAATGCGTGGCTAACATGTCTTACAGGCTTTAACATAACATAGCATTGTGGAGTGTTGAGGGTGTAAAATAAAAACTTAATAATGCTATCAACTATCAATTTTAGTTCAGTAGTCATTGCTGGATAAAACACCAAGTAGCACTGGTCCCTAATGTGCTCCAATACAGCCTGTATCATACATTTATTTTGAACACTACAAAAACTCAAAATCCTATTAGGACTTACATTTTAGACTAAGTTAAAACTTAACTAGAACATAAAAATGGCTTGACACAAAGAGAAATTCAATTGAAACACGTGGGGAAAAAATCCTAACTTTTAAGTGATGTGTGTTATCAAGCGTAACGGCATTTTTAGGTAAGATATATATATATATATATATATATATATACAGTATATAGATTTTTTTTAATAAGATCTAAAAGTTTTTTGAGTGAAAGCAGTGAATTAGTCTTTTTTTTTTTTTTATTCTAGTTACATCTGAGATGCAATTGTTGGCTGTTTTCAACAATATACATCGAAAATAAAGACATTGATTGACTGAAAATGGTTCAAGATTAGATTAAATGTCTTGTTTTCTCATGTATATGTATAATTGCTCTTCACCTAAAAATATATGGTTTATCCGATTACTCGATTAATCGATAGAATTTTCAGTCGATTACTCGATTACTAAAATATTCGATAGCTGCAGCCGTAGTTCTTTCATAATTTGGAGGTGTGCTTTGGGTCACTGTGATGTCGTAGGATGAAATTGACTCCAATCAAGCGTTGTCCATAGGGGATGGCGTGGTGTGGCAAAATATTGTGATAGCCTTCTTTATTTAAAATCCCGTTGATCTTGTACAAATCTTTCATCACATTACCTTCACCATTGTTGACAGATGACATCAGGCACTCTTCCAGCATCTTTTCAGTTGCTTTGTGTGTCACAAATGTTTTCTTTGATCCAAAGTCCAGACACCTCAAACTTTGATTCGTCTGTCCATAACTTTTTTTCTAATCATCCTCTGTCAAATGTCTGTGTTCTTTTCCTCATATTAATTGTTTCCTTTTATTATCGAGTCTCAGATAAACTTTTTCCTTTGCCATACTGCCCTGAAAACCATCATCCCGGAGTCGCCTCTTCACTGTCGACATTGGCACTGGCGTTTTACGGGTACTATGTAATGAAGCTGCTAGACTCTAGAAACTCTTTTGTACTTGTCTTCTTGCTCGGTTGTGCAGCGGGGCCTCCTGCTTCTCTTTCTACTCTGGTTAGATCTTGTTTGTGCTGCTCTCTGAAGGGAGTGGTACACAGCGTTAGAGGAAATCTTCAATTTATGGCAATTTCCCTTATGGAATAGCCTTCATTTCTAAGAAAAGATTGTTGAGTTTTACATGAAAATTGTCTTTTTTTGACCATTTTGAGAGTTTAATCAAACCCACAAAGGTGATGCTCCAGTTACCCGACTAGCTCAAAGGAAGGTCAGTTTTAGAGCTCCTCTAACAACCTAAACTGTGTTGAGCTGTGCCAACATAATTGCAAATGGTTTTTCTAATCATCTATTATCCCTTTAAGACAGACATGTCCGAAGTCCGGCCTGGGGGCCAAATGCGGGCCGTGGTCAAATTTCATCTGGCCCCCAGCCTCTGTCATAAAATCAATAACGTCTGGCCCGCACACAGACTTAATTGGTCAGCAGTGCTGCTACCAGTTTACACACTCCTCATTTACCCACTAAAAGGCGGCAGCAAGATTACCCCATGTGACCCTTTACTCCCAATATTCTAAGATGGCAACAATCAACAAAAAAAGTTGACTGCGACGGCCGACGCTTCAAGGATAGGTGGAAATTGGACTATTGCTTCACGCAACAACTGCGTCTGCCTCATTTGCAAAGAGACAATCGGTGTTTTTAAAAACTTCAATTTGAGGCGATATTACCAAACAAGACATGCTGACATGTACAAGATTACAGGAGTGTCATGTGACTCGTTACAGGAGTGCTGTCAGCATTGCTGCAGAGATTCAAAAGGTGGGGGGGGGGTCATTCCCACAACCATGCTTGACTGTAGGCATGACACTTATCGTCGTACTCCTCAGCTGGTTGCCGCCACACATGCTTGAGACCATCGGAGCCAAACAACTTCATCTTCGTCTCATCAGATCATAGGACATGGTTCCAGTAATCCATGTGCTTTGTTGACATGTCTTCAGCAAACTGTTTGCGGACTTTCTTGTGTACAGTCTTCAGAAGAGGCTTCCTCCTGGGGCGACAGCCATGCACACCAATTTGATGTAGAGTACGGCTTATGGTCTGAGCACTAACAGGCTGACCCCCCATCTCTTCAATATCTGCAGCAATACTGACAGCATTCCTGTAACGAGTCACATAACATTTTGGAGGGAAAATGACAAGCAGTGCTCAATTTGGACATTTAGGGTTGTACGTAGTTCCCTTGCGGTGTACTCACTTTTGTTGCCAGTTTAGATATTAATGGCTATATTTTGAGGGGAAATTAAATTAACTATTATATAAGCTGCACACAGACTACTTTTCATTGTGTCAAAGTGTCATTTTGTCACTTAATTAACTTTTTATCTAAAATACTCCTAAATCGGCAGAATCTCGTCTTAAATATCTTTAAATGATGATATAGTTTTAAAACTTTGACAAAAGTAGACAGAAGGGAAATTATGGAATAACGGGAGTAATTTTAAGAACTGTAACAGTTGATTCACAACATTAAATTAATTGAATGTTGTTTAAAGTTGCTGATACAGAATGGGGACTGGAGTTTTTTATTTACTGTTATTTTTGTATGTTTGTTTACTGTTATATGTTAAATTGATACTGAAATAGTAGTTTGGTTTAGCCTGAGAGGATTTTTGAACAAATTTGGAACTAATGTACAAAACATAAAAAAAAAAAAAAATTAATTAAAAAAAAAAAAGGGGAGGGGGGTGCATCAATAATCGTTTTATAATCGAATCGGAGCCTCTGAATCCTAATCGAATTGTTAGGTGCCCAAAGATTCCCAGCTCTACAAATGACATCATCTCCCGTTTTACTTGGTCGATTGACTTAAAATAAAAACTGGTATGGACATCAACCTCCGCACTTTCAAATGAGACCAATCAGTGGCACGTGGGTGACGTAATTACAGTGCGATGAAGCTTCAAAGACGATATGCATAAACGCGTCGCTGCTGACACGTTCGGTGTTAAAGGGTTAATATTCTTTCCCAGCACAGAATCCACAAAGTGTGGGATGACATTTCGTCCCTTTGCTAATTAATGCACTATAATAATCAATAATCCACTTCATCCACTTTTATCCTGTGTCCCGCAGATGTCACAGTGGAAGATCTTCACCCAGAGAAGCATGATCCTCCCCACGTTAAACAGGAGGAGTCGAATATGGCGTACATCAAACAGGAGGCGGAGCCAGAGAGCCCCAGCATTAAAGAAGAAAAACAGGAAGAAGAAATCATGTTTCCAATGCCTGTCGCTGTAAAAAGCGAAGATGATGATGAAGGTCACAGCAAAGGGAATGGAGCAGCGAAACCTTCGAAGGACAGCTCATTTCAACACCTGAGAACAAAAGGTGAGGGACAATCGCAACCGGACGACCTCTTAGCACCACTCTCGGACACTGATGACGTAACGTCCCACTCTTCTGACTTTGACACCGATGAGGAGGATGTTGACTCGGATGTGTCGAAATCCTTTAACAAGTCATCACTGAAAAAAGACTCAAAAGAATGCGCAGGTGTGAAACATTTTTCCTGCTCACATTGCGATAAAACATTCACTACCAAGGAATTTTTAATCATACACACGCAAACACTCCTTGAGGAAAAGCCTTTTCTCTGCACGCTTTGTGTGAAAAGATTCAACAAGAAGGGAAATTTAAAAACACACAAACACATACTGGAGAGAAGACTTTCGTCTGCACATATTGTGATAAAAGGTTTTCTTGGAAGGAAGCATTAAAAAGACACATGGGAGCACACATTGGAGATAAACAGTTTGTCTGCACTAGGGCTGCAGCTATCGATTATTATAGTAGTCGATTAATTGATGAACTAGTTCGAATAATCGAGTAATCGTATAAGGAACATGAAAAACTAAAATACCTGAGCTGAGCCTTAAACGGTATAAAAAAATAAATGCGGATCTAAGTACAGCAAAAGAACAATTGGCTAACTTACATAGCAAAAGTCCGCTAGCTTAAATGCTAGAGGTGTGCAAAATTTCCGATTCTTAGATTATTCGTGGCCGTGGAAGATTCGAGAACGATTCACAAACATCCAAATTCCGATTATTGAAATATGCCAAGTAAAGCGGAAGTACAACACACTCAGCGCGCCGCGTGGTCAATGAGGAACGGAGCGAGAGTAGCTAAACATCATGCTTCTCATTACCCGGCCCCTCGGGTAATGCCAATGCTCAACTCACGGCTCTAGCTCAACTCATGCCACGAGATAAAAAAAAAAACACAACAATATACCTGACTGCTGCCGAAAAGCTGCTATAAAGTACGTCATCCGCATAATGTAATGGTAGATATCATTTATTTGGGACTAGATGCACGATTGATTCGGTAGCGTGAGCAGCACATCTACAATAAGCTAGATGCGGTTGTTAGTAAACGGCCGCCATCTTAAAGCAGTACACTTCCCAGCAAGGCTGTTGTAGCGAACCTTCCAAGCAAACCTAATTAACTTTTTATCCAAAATACTCCTAAATCGGTAAAATATTGACTTGAATCTATCTTTAAAATAGTTTTAAAACGTTCACATGTCGAAAGTAGACAAAAGGGAAATTATGGAATAACGGGAGCAATTTTAACAACTTTAACAGTTGATTCACAACATTAAATTAATTGAATGTAGTTTAAAGCTGCTGTTACAGAATGGGGACTGGAGTTTTTTATTTACTGTTATTTTTGTATATTTGTTTATTGCTATATGTTGACTTGATACTGAAATAGTAGTTTGGTTTAGCCTGATGGGATTTTTGAACAATTTTGGAACTAATGTACAAAACATTTAACTTAAAAAAGAAAAAAAAAGGAGGAGGGGGTGCATCAATAATCGTTTTATAATCGAATTGGAGCCTCTGAATCGTAATCGTTATCGAATCGTTAGGTGCCCAAAGATTCCCAGCTCTATTAAATGCTATAAAATGCTAACGTTTTTTTTACAATGCTCTTAACAAATGGTTCACATATTCCTACAAAAAATGGCTAAATATGCCTATAAACTAAATTATGAATGCATAAAAAACATTATCTCAAACAAAAACTTATCTTATGTTGGTCTTGACAGGGAGCAGTTGGATTCAGCCATGTGAAATTAGGCAGACCAGAGGGCAGTGTATAAATCCTAATCAATAAAACTAAATGCAAACACTTTCAAAATAAACCATTACAACGCTACTTCAATTAAACGAATACTCGAAGCAATAAAATCCGAATATTTTTTTCTAATGAATACACGAGTTAATCGTTGGAGCACTAGTCTGCACACTTTGTGGTAAAAGATTCCCCCAGAGATTTAAAGATACACAGAAGTACGCACACCGGAGACTAGCCTTTTTCCCGCTCTCTTTGCGATAAAAGATTTAGTACGAAGAAAGTTTTCACAATACACACAATGACACACACTGGAGAGAAGCCTTTCATCTGCTCCGTTTGCGATAAAAGATTTTGTACGAAGCCTGACTTAACAAGACACACAAGAACACACACTGGAGAACTAAGTATCAGTTGACAAGTCACACGAGGACACATACTGCAGCCTTTCGTCTGCTCTTTTTACGATAAAAAATGTTGTTCTAAGCAAGAGTTAACAAGACACGCATACACATAAGGTAAAAGTAGGGATGGGAATCGAGAACTGGTTGCTATAGAGAACCGGTTCCGTGTGTTCAGAGTCCATGGAATCATTTGGCAGTTTATTTAACGATTCGCTTATCGTTTCCAACCAAACCGGCACGATTTACGTTTCGTAATTTACGCATGTTACACACATTTAATTCGGCAAGTAAGACTACATGATTACTCAAAGAGACTACTCATCAAGTATAACCTGAAGAATCGTCGCCGAGTGAATTTGCATTGATTTTCACAGGCCAGGTCATTATTCTTGAGGCTACTTATAGAAATGGTGATTTTTCCCAAAAAGTCTATTAATGGGTCTATTGTATTCCCCGTCAAATACTCTATAAGAAAAATATAACATATATGCATAAAAAATAATCCTAAACGATTTTATTAGCAATTTTAAAACTCCTGTTAGAAAGGTTCTTTGGGTATGCGTTCGTTCCTAGAGCAATCAGTCAGTTACTTCCTGTTATTGTCCTACTTCACGCGCACTACATACAGTGGGGAGAACAAGTGTTTGATACACTGCCGATTTTGCTGGTTTTCCCACTGTAATTTGGTCTGTAATTTGTATCATAATTTCTCTTCAACTGTGAGGGACGGAATCTAATACAAAAAAACAGAAAATCACGTTGTATGATTTTTAAATAATAAATTTGCATTTAATTACATGAAATACGTATTTGACACATCACAAAAATCGAACTTAATATTTGGTACAGAAACCTTTGTTTGCTATTACAGATACCAAACGTTTCCTTTAGTCCTTGACAAGGTTTGCACACACTGCAGCAGGGATTTTGGCCCACTCCTCCATGCAGATCTTCTCCTGAGCCTTCAGGTTTCGGGGCTGCTGCCGGGCAACACAGACTTTCAGCTCCATCCATAGATTTTCTATCGGGTTCAGATCTGGTGACTAGCTAGGCCACTCCAGGACCTTAAGATGCTTCTTACGGAGCCACTCTTTAGTTGCCTTGGCTGTGTGCTTTGGGTCGTTGTCATGCTGGAAGACCCAGCCACGACCCATCTTCTGGGCTCTCACTTCAGTGAGAAGGAGGTTGTCAGCCAAGATCTGGCGATACATAGCCCCATCCATCCTCCCCTTAATACGGTGCAGTCGTCCTGTACCCTTGGCAGAGAAGAAGCCCCAAAAAAATGTTTCCTCCTCCATGTTTCACGGTTGGGATGGTGTTCTTGGGGTTGTACTTATCCTTCTTTTTCCTCCAAACACGACGAGCCGAGTTTAGACCAAAAAAGTTCAATTTTGGTCTCGTCCGACCACATGACCTTCTCCCATTGCTCCTCTGGATCATCCAGATGGTCAGTGGCAAACTTCAGACGTGTCTGGACATGTACTGGCTTCAGCAGCGGGACCTTGCGTGCGCTGTAGGATTTTAATCCATGACGGCGTAATGTGCTTTCGATGGTTTTCTTCGAGACTGTGGTTCCAGCTCTCTTCAGGTCATTGACCAGGTCCTGCCGTGTAGTTCTGGGCTGATCCCTCACCTTCCTCATGATCAATGATGCCCCACGAGGTGAGATCTTGCATGGAGCCCCAGAACGAGGCAGATTGACCGTCAACTTGAACTTCCGTTTTCTAATAATCACTCCAACAGTTGTTACCTTCTCACCAAGCTGCTTGCTTATTTTCCTGTAGCCCATCCCAGCCTTGTGCGGGTCTATTATTTTATCCCTGATGTCCTTACACAGCTCTTTGGTCTTGGCCATTGCGGAGAGGTTGGAGTTTGTTTGTTTGAGCGTGTGAACAGGTGTCTTTTATACAGGTAACAAGTTCAAACAGGTGCAGATACTTCCGGTAATGAGTGGAGAACAGGAGGGGTTCTTAAAAAAGAACTAAGAGCCGAAATATTTACTAGTTGGTAACGTATCAAAATCTTATTTCATGCAGTTAAATACAAATGTATTGTTTAAAAATTATACAATGTGATTTTCTGGATTTTTGTATTAGATTCCATCCCTCACAGTTGAAGAGAACTTATGATACAAATTACAGACCTCTACATGGCTTGCAGGTGGGAAAACCAGCAAAATCGGCAGTGTATCAAATACTTGTTCTCCCCACTGTATTCTGGGACCGAGAATAGGTGTAAGGTGCGCATTTCGAGCAGAGGACGGCCACATGTTAAGATGTGTGATATGCGAGGAAGTATTAATCTGAATGCGTCCATGAACGAATGTAAATATTTCCTCTTCATCTCATGAACCTGTTCATCCTCGCTGCGTCAAGGAGAGCGTTGTTTACATTATATTCGCGTTGCACATTTGTGTTAACCCCTTAACGCACCTTAACACCCCTTAATGTGGTGATTCGGCATCATACAGTTCCTGCTTTGAATGCGGCCAAAATATCGTCTGCCTTTGTTCACTGCCGGTAGATTAATTGCAAACACATGCCTAGGAACCTTTTTCAAGCATTAGTTTCAGTCTGGTCCGACCAGAAACGACACCACTTCCTTTTCCGGACTGCGATATTCAAGTTGAAAGTCACGCCCAACTCCTCCTCACCAAATTGACTAATTCGTCCGATTCAAGGTAAGTCAGCTGAAATAAAAAAATATGTACCGTCTTATTGTGTACTTGTGTTGCTAACACGATGAGATAGTTTCTATGATGAGTATTTTTGAAGCTCTTTTGGCTTGTAGCGTTGTCGCCACAGATCATCGCAAAAGCACCCGCCGTCCCGCCACCCCGCAAACGTAAATGCGTTGTTTGTCGCCGGTTTGCAACACTCGTGCGCGTTTTATGTATAAACTATCACTCTTGTCATCATCTGTAAACATTACAGAAGTAATGTTTTGCATAATAAAGAGCATTTGTGGTTACTATTTTTCTGTAGAACAAAAAAAAATGAACGCATCCTTTATATGCAACGGTGCACACGTGTGCCTCCATGTCGTTCCACTTTTATACACTGTTTAATTAGACATTGCCACACTTGTTATCATCTGTAGACATAGCAAACATAACGTGTTGCATAAACAATGTCATTGCTATTGATTTATTATTTCTATGTAATGAAAATTGAAACAGCATGAGCTGATAACAAACAGAAGCAAATATATATAGATGGTTTTCAACACATTTTATTTTGAATTATAACTAATTTCTGTACCTTATTTTTCTGCAGAAAAACAAAAGAATGCAGCAACTTTTTACGCAAAACTAGCACATCGGACCAAAGCTCTTCCTGTGGAGAGTGATGAGAGCGCTCTCAGTGAAAGTGAGGGCAGCGATGATGAGTACAAACCTAATAAACCTGGTGAAGGTGAGTTTGTGTCAAGTTTGAGCTTCTTTGACGTCTATGGATATAACTAGAGATGTGCCGGTTACCGGTTTCACGGTTTACCGTGGTGTGAAAATGTCGCGGTTTCAAAACCACTAAAATTTTCCGTCATACCTTAGTACAGTATTCGCCATTTTTCATGTGCCAAAATGCAGCCGAAGTGGCTTGGTGCGGCAGCGCTCACCCTTCCCCTGTTTGTTGCCGTGAGTGTTAGTGACTCTATTCTGCTAAACAGCCAGCAAACCCAAAAACAAACCCTCCAAACACAATGCGTACTTTTCTTCAATTTATTGAGCTCTCAAATCGTGGTGAATTATACAAATGAATACATTTAAAACGTTATACAATTGTATTTTTCTACATGTGAGTAGGTTCAACAGGATAGCAGTAGAACCATGAAAAAGGTCGCCAAACACAAAACATACATTTTCCTTTCAAATTCAATATACAAACTAAAACTTACAAAGACGAATGTTAGCCTAGGCTAAGCTGGGAGAGCAGCTTCATCGACGTTTTATGTCTCACAGCCGCTGAGTGAGAAACATGCTTGAATGAAGGGGGGGGAATCGCGTCAAAGATCGCTAATTGCGAAAGGAGGTCTCACTCCTCTTTGTTTTAGATGAGACCTTTCCTCAACAATATTTACATTTTAACTAACTTATACATTTTTAACTAACTTATTAACTTATGAATTTCTTGTTCTTTTGAACACAAAGGCATGACATCATGTAGAAGAAAGTTGACACAGTGGCTGAAAATGGCGAAACTTCAGCTTCTCCCCCTCAAAAACAGTCATACAGTATATATTTTTAATTTTATTTAGAAGTATTTTTACTTTTTTATAGCAATTATTTTGTTCTGGCTCTAATATTGGGCAACTTGAGCTGTGGCCGTAGGTATAGTCTAGGTTCTATTTTAATTTTATGTAAAATATGTTATTTTTTGTTATTTATTTTCACATTAATTTATTTTCACATTATATTCATGTTCCAATTTGCAAATATGTTCTGAAAAAAAACCTGTTCAATGGGAAAAAGTTTTTTTTTTTTTTTTCCTTTTTTTTAAAAAAAAAAAACCCCATACATCTCAAAATTTTGGCGCTGTAATTGCAATACCGTGATAAAGTGAAACCGCGGTATTTTTGCTCACGGTTATCGTACCGTCAAAATCTCATACCGGCACATGCCTAGATGTAACTATGTGAACACACTGAAAAGATAAAAATGTTCGGTGTTTCCTAAAGTGATTTATTATTTTCTGCACCAGGTGATGAGAGCAGCAGCAATGAGTCTACAGTGGACATTAGCAGCAGTGAGGAAGATGCTGATGGGTCGCCTCATCCACCTCCAACCACCAATGCTGGACCTGCAAAAGCAACATCGAAAAGAAAAAGAAAGATACTTTGGAGAACAGTAAAACAACAGAACTCTGCAAAAGAAGTTGATGTTTGGCTCGGTGGTCTTCCTGATGCCAATTCAACAAGATTGCCAATACAGTATTTCAGAGACTTTTTTGATGATGAACTTTTGGACAAAATTGTCGAACAGAGCAACTTGTACTGCACACAGCAGAACCCAAATCATGCCCTCAAATTAGACCGGTCGGAACTGGAACAGTTTCTTGGTTGTGTACTGTTCATGAGCATCTTTGATTTACCTCGATCAAGGATGTACTGGTCACGTATAACTCGACTTCCATTAGTAGCAGATGTCATGCCCCGTGACAGATGGGAAGAAATAAAACGTTTCATTCATTTTTGTGACAACATGGCACCCAAGAAAAATGACAAACTGTACAAAATTAGACTCCTAATTGACACACTTCTCCCCAAATTTCAAGCTCTCCCTCAGGACCAAATGTTATGTGTAGATGAGCAAATGGTTCCTTTCAAGGGCAGATCGCGCCTAAAGCAATATGTCCCCAAAAAGCCATACAAATGGGGATACAAAATGTTTGTACTGTGTGACACAAGAGGTCTGGTGCACTCCTTTGACATATTCACAGGGAAAATAGATCCGGTACCAGGCCAACCAGACATAGGAGCCAATGGTAACATTGTGCTCAAGCTTGCACAAGTCATTCATGAAAATGTCAACCACCTGCTGTTCTTTGATGACTGGTTCTCATCTGTGGATCTGTTTGTTGCTCTTGCCAAAAAGGGCATACCTGCACTTGGGACCGTGCAGCACGATCGCCTGCGTGGGTGCTGTTTCAGTGCAGACTCACAGATGATGAAGAAAGGAAGAGGGACATTTGAAGAGCAAGAGGCTCTTGTGGATAACGTCTGCATAAGAGCAGTCAAATGGTTTGACAACACAGGGGTGATTGTTGCCAGCACATTTGCCAGTGCCCTGCCTGTTTCAAACATCCAACGATGGGATAGAAAGCTGAAAAGGGAAGTGTCTGTGGAATGCCCAAGAATCATCAGCCTGTATAACAAGTTCATGGGTGGTGTTGATGCCCTTGATGGACTAATTGCATACTACCGCATCCACATCAAATCAAGAAAATACTATCACAGACTGTTTTTTCACTTTGTGGACATGGTCATTGTGAACAGCTGGTTGTTGTATCGGCGTGATGCAGATTCACTGGACATTCCAAGAAAGAAGCAAATTGATTTGCTTTCCTTTAGAGCATCCATTGCACATGCCCTCTGTGAGCAAGGAAAAGAATCGCCAAATAGGAAAAGGGGACGGTCTTCGATTGATGTTGACAAAGACTTTGAAGTGAAGAAACGTCGAGGTCCAGCCGCGCCTATCCCAGCAAAGGAAATCCGCACAGATGCTGTGGGCCACTGGCCAGTGCTGGAAAATACAAGGCAACGTTGCAAACTCCCAAAATGTACAGGGCAGAGTGTTTTTAGATGTGAAAAGTGCCTCGTACATCTGTGTTTAAAAAGAAACAAAAATTGTTTTTCAGAATTTCACAGCCAGTGAAAAAAGATGTTGTAATAAAAGCATGTTCAGACCTGAGATGGGAAAATGTGCCTTTTTTGCTATTTAATTGCCTGTTGTCGCTAATCTTATGGGCTATATTCAAATTAACACTTTCAATTTAATTTAGCATCTATTTGAAAGTAAAAACACACCCCCAATTTTTTTTTTTTGGGGGGGGGAAATAAATTTAGGCATTAAGGGGTTAAGAAGGAATGTGTTTGTTGAGCATCTTATGATGTTGTACATCCATATGAGTGTAAAGTGCTTAGTTTTCGCCACTTTTATTGCCAAGACGACCGCACGTGCACACAGCGTGCTTCCGGGTTGTGCGCGCGCGTTCGCGCCCCCCCACCTTTGTGTTCATTATACTGTACAGTCATGTATGTGTGTTATTGACTGCTTTACAGTCAGTTTGCATTGTTTATTGCATCAGCACTAATATGATGTAATTTTTTTCCTTCTGGAGCCACACAAATACCCACATATTTCAGTCTTCTTCCACACACAAGTACATCAACATCTTTCCACACATGCTCTCATCTGCTCATTGAGTGATTTTCATATCAAGTGCAATTGCCTGTACATAGTTGTGTCTGTTGCCAAGCTGGATTAAAAGTGCCAAAGGCCAACTCCACTCTCTGCTCCTTGTGTCTAACCTACACCCCGAGGCGAATGAACCATAAAACACAGTGGGGCAAATAAGTAGTCAACCACTAACTAGCAATTATTTTGTTCTTGCTCTAATCTTAAGCAACTTGAGCAGTGGCTGTGGGTATAGTCTAGGCCTGAACGACATTGGAAAAAACTATTGTTGCGATTTTTTTGGGGGGGGTTTGCGATATATTGCGATATTAAAAAAAAGTATTTTTAAAAATAAATTTTCACTACATGACTTGAATAGCTGTTTGGAAAGACTTTTGATGACTCTAAATCACCACAGTGTACAGTGATTCCTCGGTTTTCGCGGTTAATGGGGACCAGAACCCGCCGCGATAAGTGAAAAACCGCGAAGTTGCACCCCCCCCCCATTATTTTGTGCCCAATGTATTTTTTCAGATTTAGCATTAGAGATACATATAAGACATGTTTTTTTTCTCACTATTCCCCCCAAAGTGAGTTTAAAAATGTATATAAATAAATGGTTTTTAAGCACTTCAAATGTAATAAATATGATCAGTTTTAAACATAACTGTCCAACCAAATCATTTTTGAACAAGAATAAAGTATTGTAGTCGATAAATGCTTGGCTTTATTAAATGCTTCTGTTTATCTACCTTAGCTGTGACAGTTGGAGTGACATGTAGAAATTTCAAACTCATGATCATTTCTGGCATTTATATGTCTCCAACGTCTCCACACACACACGCGCACACACACATTCATTCCACCGCGGCTTCCTTGCAGAAACTGTTTAACAAGTTAAACGATGATTGACAGATTGCTGCCCGGCTTCTTTGGCCAGATCAAAGCCATCGTTAACTTTAATAAGAAAGTGCCGCAGTGACTGAGAGGAACAAAGGGCTGGGAGAGGGAGGGTGTGAGGCTGTGCACAGAGCAGAAAGCAAGGCGTATGTGGATTTTAAAAAATAAAAACTGTCGCACGTGCTTGCGATGGGACTATCGCGCACGCGCACATTGCAATGGCGATGTTTAAACGATATATCGTTCAGGCTTAGTATAGTCTATATTTTAATTTTATTGAAAATGTTATTTTTTGTTTATTTTAACATTACGTTAATGTTCCAATTTGAAAATATACTCTGAAAAAAAATCCTGTTCAATGGAAAACACCTATCCATGTCATTATACAGTTTGTAAGCCAAACATGCCTTTAATATCAGGCCACAGGTGTTTATTATTTTCGGGCACAATATCGGAGACAGTTGCCACTACCATTATACAGAGGATTTGTCTCGATTTAACACGTAGTTTTTTAAATTTGATTTTTGTAACCTGTCCTGTTCAGCTGCTTGACACAGAGAATGATGGAGATCTGAGTGTCCGATTGATGACATACAGTGGGGCAAATAAGTACTTAGTTAACCACCAATTGTGCAAGTTCTCCTACTTGAAAAGATTGGAGAGGCCTGTAATTGTCTACATGGGTAAACCTCAACCATAAGAGACAATGTGGAAAACAAAACAGAAAATCACATTGTCTGATTTTTTAAGAATTTACTACCAAATTGGAGTGGAAAATAAGTATTTGGTCACCTACAAACAAGCAAGATTTCTGGCTGTCAAAAGAGGTCTAACTTCTTCTAACGAGGTCTAACGAGGCTCCACTCGTTACCTGTATTAATGGCACCTGTTTTAACTCATTATCGGTATAAAAGTCACCCGTCTACAATCTCGGTCACACTCCAAACTCCACTATGGCCAAGACCAAAGAGCTGTCGAAGGACACCAGAGACAAAGTTGGAGACCTGCACCAGGCTGGGAAGACTGAATCTGCAATAGGTAAAATGCTTGGTGTAAAGAAATCAACTGTTTGGAGCAATTATTAGAAAATGGATGACATACAAGACCACTGATAATCTCCCTTGATCTGGGGCTCCATGCAAGATCTCACCCCGTGGCGTGAAAATGATAACAAGAACGGTGAGCAAAAATCCCAGAACCACACGGGGGGACCTAGTGAATGACCTACAGAGAGCTGGGACCACAATAACAAAGGCTACTATCAGTAACACAATGCGCCGCCAGGGACTCAAATACTGCACTGCCAGACGTGTCCCCCTGCTGAAGCCAGTACACGTCCAGGCCCGTCTGCGGTTCGCTAGAGAGCATTAGGATGATGCAGAAGAGGACTGGGAGAATGTGTTATGGTCAGATGAAACCAAAATGGAACTTTTTGGTAAAAACACAGGTTCTCGTGTTTGGAGGAGAAAGAATACTGAATTGCCAAAATACCAGCAACAGTGTGTGAAAAGCTTGTGAAGAGTTGCAGAAAATGTTTGGCCTCCGTTATTGCCAACAAAGGGTACATAACAAAGTATAGAGGTGAACATCTGGTATTGGCCAAATACTTTCTATAATAATTTGCAAATAAATTCTTCAAAAATCAAACAATGTGATTTTCTGTTTTTTTTTCCCTCCACATTGTCTCTCATGGTTGAGATTTACCCATGTTGACAATTAGAGGCTTCTGTAATATTTTCAAGTGGGAGAACTTGTACAATTAGTGGTTGACTAAGTACTTATTTGCCCTACTGTACATCCGTTGTGATTATTCAGCGTACCTCGTTTATTAAGAGAAAGCGGGACCAGGAAGGGTTCATGGGGAAATAGAAGAAAAGACGGAGAGACAGACATAAAAAGCATAAACAACAACAAGAAATACATTAAACGCCTGCTCTAACTATGAATATGTTGGTCCTATTGTTAGCTAGTTGTATTTCCAGTTGACACCATGTGGGGGGCCTGATAACCAAGGAAAGCGGTGGGGAGGGGGGTGGTCTGAGAGATAAGTGAAGTGTACATAAATCAGCCCTGTAGTCTAGAACCCAGTATTTGTGTGAATCCCTTTTGAGTGTATGTTGGCATCCTATTCTATGCCGTCTCATCGCTAATTCTGATGCCGAGGTTTTCTATCTGAGTGCGTCTAATTTCACGTTAAAATTTTTTTTTTTTTGTTTAAATTTTGCTATATTGTTTCGCACAGAACAACGTCATCTATATGCTTTTCAGTCAATTGGTTCAAAGTGTCATGGTGGTTCATTTGCTCAAAAGTGGGCTTGAATCCCAATACGTCAGCAGTGTTAAGAATTCTATAGCTATTTGTTTGGGGAAATGATATGAATGTGCTTGTGTTACCATATGGGAAAAATGCAACAAGTGCTAATAGGGTGATTTATTGTTAATTTTTATTCACAAATACCGTAATTTCTCCGAATATAAAGCACACCCGTGTATAATGCGCACCCCAAATTTACTTGTAAAATCTAGGGAAAATTATTGTACCCGTTTATAACGCGCACCCTAATTTTAGCACCAATAAATAGAAGAATACAAAGAAAACAGAGCTCGTGTAAAGATACACAAATGTCATTTTACAGACTGGTGAAACACAGCACAAGCATAGCACATTGGTAGTTCAAAACATTACCATAAACTGACAATATTTACGGTAAGAATATGATTTGACAACTTCTCCAACTTACCAGAATCTAGGACAAAACAAAACAGATGTGACTTTTAAAGACTGCTGTATAACTTGCTCGTTTCATCATGATGAATAAACATTTCTTCCATTGATTGATACGGTAAAATGAAAGCGAGAACGTAAGTCGGAAATCCGTGAGCGCTCATCACTGTCAACACAACAGTAACAATAGGAACTATTGTTATCTGGGTTTGAGTTTCCCGAGGGACCGATATAGTTGACGGACACAGGAAGTGTGTGTGCTTACGTTTGTTATGGTCCAAGTTGCGGAGGTGCAATAAACGTCGATTCAAATGAGTTCAAGAAACTAAATTCTGTGCTTTATGAAAAGTGAAAATAGCAGAATTTCACACAGATGAAATCATTCGGCCGATAAGAGTGAAGTATTACCGAAACAAAATGGTGACGTCACGTACCGTAATGGTCGGCAACGGGTCGCCGGGTTGTCATTTCTTCAACACAACGTGGCCGTGTCAATAAAAAAAAAATGTTTATATATAATATATATATATATATATATGTATATATATATATATGTATATATTTATAAAGAAATTTCTGTCTCCATCCATGTACCCGTTTATAATGCGCACCATGATTTTACAAGTTTATTTTGGGGGGGGGAAAAGTGCGTTATATTCGAGAAATTACGGTAATTTCCTACCGTGTTTGGATTCGTTTTCTTTGAAACGTTTTACACTAGTTACTGTAATTTCTGGACTATAAGGCGCACCTGACTATAAGCCGCCAGCCACCAAATTTGACATGAAAATGGCATTTGTTCATAGATAAACCGCACTAGACTATAAGCCGCAGTTGTCCTCATTCTATTATTGGATATTTACACCAAAAGATATTAACTGGTAACACTTCATTTGACAAAGGCATTGCAAGACTGTCATGAAACCAAATGAACCACCATGAAGCTTTGAACCAATTGGCTGCAAAGCCTAATTGTTTCAAAAATCTTCATTTGGCCATCACTGCTCCCTTGGGGGAGACAGTCAACCTCTGCTGCCACCTGCTGTCAACACTGTTGTCATCCAACATTCCTCCTAGCATGCATTGCGGCACTACAGATGTAAATAACAATCAAAATTCATGTTCTGTGCTAATTATTTCTTCAGTTACTGTTCCAGTTGTTTCATTAATTGCTAGCTATTGTATTTGGTAACATTTTCTTGGATAGAGGTGCCATAATACTGTCATAATTATTACATGACACTGTCATAAGCATTATTGAATGCTTATAATAGATGTTGGTTAGTGTCATCCAGCAAATTATCTCACTTTTGAATGGACGTAAAAGATCTGAGCTGGGCATAAATGGAGTTAGTGACATAATATGACACATATTGACATAGTTATGGTATTAAGTAACACTTTCTTTGACAGTGGTGACATAAGACTGTGTCATAAGACCATCATAATTATGAAATGACACTACCATGGGCATAAATGGAATGCTTATGACGTGTCATCTGGCAAATTTTGTCACTAACTCCATGTCCGACTCGGATCTTTTACATCCATTCAAAAGTGAGATAATGTGCCAGATCACACTAACATCTGTCATAAGCATTCAGTAATGCCCATGATCGTGTCATGTCATAATTTTGACGTTCTTATGACAGTCTTATGATGCCGCTGTCAAATAAAGTTTTACCTATTAACCCAAATAAATCATCAAATAAGCCACACTGGACTATAAGCCGCAGGATTCAAAATGAGGGGAAAAAAGTAGCGGTTTATAGTCCGAAAATTAGGGTATATATATTTCTTTCTCCATCCATGTACCCGTTTATAATGCGCACCATGATTTTACAAGTTTATTTTGGGGGGAAAAAGTGCGCGTTATATTCGGGAAATTACGTGTTTGGATTTGTTTTCTTTGAAACGTATTACACTAGTTAATATTCTTTCACAGCCCAGAATTCACAAAGTGTGGGATGACATTTCGTCCCATTACTAATAAATCCACTATATAATAGATAAATAATCCACTTTATTTTTATCCCGTGTCCCATAGATGTCACAGTGGAAGATCTTCACACGGAGAAGCACTATCCCCTCCACGTTAAACGGGAGGAGTCAAATATGGCGTACATTAAACAGGAGGCAGAGCCAGAGAGCCCCAGCATTAAAGAAGAAAAACAGGAAGAGGAAATCATGTTTCCAATGCCTGTCGCTGTAAAAAGCGAAGATGATGATGAAGGTCCGAGTGGATCAGCGAAACCTTCGAAGGACAGCTCATTTCAACACCTGACAACAAAAGGTGAGGGACAATTGCAACCGGACGACCTCTTAGCACCGCTCTCGGACACTGACGACGTAACGTCCCACTCTTCTGACTTTGACACCGATGAGGAGGATGTTGACTCGGATGCGTCGAAATCCTTAAACAAGTCATCACTGAAAAAAGACTCAAAAGAATGCGCGGGTGTGAAACCTTTTTCCTGCTCACATTGCGATAAAACATTCACTACCAAGGAATTTTTAATCATACACACGCAAACACACACTGAAGAAAAGCCTTTTCTCTGCACGGTTTGTGGTAAAAGATTCAACAAGAAGGGAAATTTAATAACACACACACGAACACATACTGGAGAGAAGACATTCGTCTGCTCTGTTTGCGATAAAGGCTTATGTACGAAACAAGCCTTAACAAACCACTTGAGAACACATACCGGAGAGAGGCCTTTTGCCTGCACATTTTGTGGTAAAAGATTTTCTAGGAAGGAAGCATTAAAAAGACACACGACTGCACACACTGGAGAGAAACCGTTTGTCTGCACACTTTGTGGTAAAAGATTCCCCCAGAAGAGAGATTTAAAGATACACACAAGTACGCACACCGGAGATGAGCCTTTTGCCTGCTCTCTTTGCGATAAAAGATTTTGTACGAAGAATGCTTTCACAATACACACAATGACACACACTGGAGAGAAGCCTTTCATCTGCTCTGTTTGCGATAAAAGATTTTGTACAAAGCCTGAGTTAACAAGACACACGAGAACACACACTGGAGAAAAACCCTTTGTCTGCACACTTTGTGGTAAAACATTCGCCCAGCAGGGAACTTTAAAGAAACATACAAGAACACACACCGGAGACCAGCCTAATGCTTGCTCTGTTTGCGATAGAAGATTTAGAACGAAGTTTCAGTTGACAAGACACACGAGGATACATACTGGAGAGAAGCCTTTCGTCTGCTCTTTTTGCGATAAAAAGTTTCTTTCGAAGGAAGAATTAACAAAACACACGAGAACACACACTGGAGAAAAGCCTTTTGTCTGCTCTGTTTGCAATAAAAGATCAAGTACGAAGCAAGCCCTAACAAACCACATGAGGACACATACTGGAGAGAAGCCTTTTGTCTGCACATTTTGTGGTAAAAGATTTTCTTGGAAGGTAACATTAAAAAGACACACCAGAATACACACTGGAGAGAAGCCTTTTGTCTGCACATTTTGTGGTAAAAAATTTAGCCGTAAGGTAGGTTTAAAAATACACACACAAACACACACTGGAGAGAAGACTTTTGTCTGCTGTCTTTGCGATAAAAGATTATGTACGAAGCAAGCCTTAAAAATACACACGAGGACACACACAGGAGAGAAGCCTTTCCTCTGCTCTCTTTGCGATAAAAAATTTCGTTCGAAGCAAGAGTTAACAAGACACGCGCGTACACATGAAGTAAAAGTAGGGATGGGAGTTGAAAACCGGGTCCTATAGAGCAGGGGTCCCCAACCTTTTTTGCACCACGGACCGGTGTGATTTGGATCTTTTTTTCAGGGACCGGTGTTTTGACAAATTTTGCAACCCATCAAAAACTGCAACTCCCCTGAAGCAAATAAGTATTTCGTCAAGTTCTCCCACTTGAAAATGTTAGAGAGGCATGTAATTGTCAACATGGGTAAACTTCAACCATGA
Source organism: Corythoichthys intestinalis (assembly GCF_030265065.1). NCBI lineage: Eukaryota > Metazoa > Chordata > Actinopteri > Syngnathiformes > Syngnathidae > Corythoichthys > Corythoichthys intestinalis. Next base: position 7,406,504 of record NC_080395.1, read on the forward strand.
GAGACAGAATGTGGAAAAAAACCCAGATTTTTAAACAAATTTATTTCCAATTTAGAGTGGAAAATAAGTATTTGGTCACCTACAAACAAACAAGATTTCTGGCTGTCAAAGAGGTCTAACTCCTTCTAACGAGGCTCCACTCGTTAGAAGCACAATTTTTTAAACTCATTATAGGTATAAAAGACTCCTGTCCACAATCTCAAGTCAGTCACACTCCAAACTCCACTATGGCCAAGGCCAAAGAGCTGTCGAAGGACACCAGAGACTAAACTGTAGACCTGCACCAGACTGGGAAGACTGAGGGGCAGTTTACATGGCGACTCTGCGATACAAAGACGCAATGACTGTGTTGCGGAGTGGCCTTGCGTTCGTATGGTGTCGGCGAAGACGGAAGGCAAAGACGAAAAATTCTGAATCCTGCCTCCAAAGTGGAAGAATTCGATTGAGGGGGGCTATCTCCGCATGCATATCAAAGGCTCCCGCCGCGCCGATAACGTCAGCACTCGTACACGTCACATTAAACATTAAAAACAGCAAATATGGCGGAATGTTGGCTTTAATTGACTGTTTTAATAGTATTTTTAAATTAAATATGTTGAATGTTTCCATTTTTGTGCCTTTCTGAGCAAAAGAAAAATGCCATCGCTTCGAGTGGGCGGGCATATTTATTCTGGGCTGAGGAACTTTGGTGGGGTCAAAGTGCATCATTCGCTGTCGCCTTGTAAATCTGCACTGCACCCTAGGGCCTGGCGTGAATACTACATCGTTTTCATGCAGAATTGAAACATTGTTCGAATGGAGACGGGCCCATTTATATGCAAACATGACATTTTTCGTCTTCTCGGAGAGTCACCATGTAAACGGCCCCTGAATCTGCAATAGGTAAAACGCTTGGTGTAAAGAAATCAACTGTGGGAGCAATTATTAGAAAATGGAAGACATACAAGACCACTGATAATCTCAATTTTTGCTCCAAGCAAGATCTCACCCAGTGACGTCAAAATGATAACAAGAACGGTGAGCAAAAATCCCAAAACCACACGGGGGGACCTAGTGAATGACCTACAGAGAGCTGGGACCACAGTAACAAAGGCTACTATCAGTAACACAATGCGCTGCCAGGGACTCAAATCCTGCACTGCTAGACGTGTCCTCCTACAGAAGCCAGTACACGTCCAGGCCCATCTGCGGTTCGCTAGAGAGCATTTGGATGATGCAGAAGAGGACTGGGAGAATGTGTTATGGTCAGATGAAACCAAAATAGAATTTAGAAAGAATATTGAATTGCATCCGAAGAACACCATACTTACTGTGACGCATGGGGGTGGAAACATCATGCTTTGGGGCTGTTTTTCTGCAAAGGGACCAGGATGACTGATCTGTGTAAAGCAGTGCTTCTCAATTATTTTCTGTTACGCCCCCCCAAGGAAGACGTAAATGTTTCGCGCCCCCCCCCAACTCTCTGCCGCCACTGTAAATAGTATCATTCGTCTATATTACTATTATAAGTACGCCTCAGCCTAACATTGTGTCCTTTTTTTTCTATTAAAGAAAAAAAGTAACATAGATCAACTTATAATAAAGTATAACTTTTTTAACATTGTGTTGCTTGTAACAGAAAAGACTTAACGCGCATCAATTTGCCTGAAGTTAAAAAATAAAAATAAAAAAAAAAAGTCACATCCAAACTGTAAAAATACTGGACTGTCTCAGAAAATTAGAATACACAATATTCTAATTTTCTGAGACAGTCCTGTACATTAATCCACCATTTAAAGCAGGGGTGTCCAAACTTTTTGCAAAGGGGACCAGATTTGGCGTGGTAAAAATGTGGGGGGCCGACCTTGGCTGACGTCCTTTACATAGAACAATATACAGGACTGTCTCAGAAAATTAGAATATTGTGTATTCTAATTTTCTGAGACAGTCCAGTACACTCAAGGTACATTTTTGACCATTTGATACTGAAAAATAAAATGTAATAAAATCAGTAAACAAATTCAAATTGATTAGAAACATTTACTCTTCAGGACAACGTGCCAAAAAATTTGACCGAAAAACAAAACTGAATAGAAGGGGGGGAAAAAGTCTTTGGACAGAAGGAAAGTTTTTATTTTCGCTGATTCACCACAGTGCTCACTGGTTTACTGATATAACACTGACAAAGCGGGACGATTGTGACAATTGGCAATATTCGGCACATTTTCGCTGAAAAACAATCAAGCGGCTTATCAATGAGATTGAGGTCGAATGTCTTTAAGTGGCGTCTTAACTGATTTGGCTTCTCCGCTATAATCATTTTTAGACTCAGTAAACAGTGGTCTTTCCTCATTTCCCACTATATTAAAAGTCAAAGGCAAACGGCCCGAAAAAAGCGCATTCTCGGCGGCCGAGGTAGAACCGTAGGTGAGGGCGGTGGTCGTGACGATCCCAAGCCGAAAACGGCACTTCTCGGCCGGACACGTGAGAACCGAAGAAGACAGTGGGTCGCTGCGTGAGTCCAGCTCTGCATGAGTCTCTTCCGTGTGCTCTTGCTTACTTCAAAAATACTGCACGCACTTTGAAAATGAGAGCGCCACTGCCACCCACGGAGTGGATGTGCAAGTACACTTTATTCTAGTACGGCAAAAAAAAATAAAATAAAATAAAAGCATGTTCCCCGAGGTCCCTCGCGCCCCCCCTGGCATCGCTCTGCGCCCCCCTGGGGGGGCGCGCCCCACCATTTGAGAAGTACTGGTGTAAAGGAAAGAATGAATGGGGCCATGTATCGAGAGATTTTGAGTGAAAATCTCCTTCCATCAGCAAGGGCATTGAAGATGAGACGTGGCTGGGTCTTTCAGCATGACAGTGATCCCAAATACACAGCCAGGGCAACAAAGGAGTGGCTTCGTAAGAAGCATGGAGGAATGGGCCAAAATACCAGCAACAGTGTGTGAAAAGCTTGTAAAGAGTTACAGAAAACGTTTGGCCTTTGTTATTGCCAACAAAGGGTACATAACAAAGTATTGAGATGGAACTTTTGGTATCGACCAAATGCTTATTTTCCACCATGATTTGCAAATAAATTCATTATCAAACAATGTGATTTTCTGGGTTTTTTTCCACATTGTCTCTCGTGGTTGAGGTTTACCCATGTTGGCAATTACAGGCCTCTCTAATCTTTTCAAGTGGGAGAACTTACAGAATTAGTGGTTGACAAAAAACTTATTTGCCCCACTGTATGCGGTTCTGCGCATGCGCGTAACCTTAAAAAAAGCCGCGAATGCTGCAATTCAAAAGTAAACACTACAAACTTTCTTTGAAGAAAGGAATATTAACTTACGTTTGATCATGGATGGACATGTAGAAAAGTTCTCCTCAGACCCATCCTGCCATGTTAGCTGCACACCGCTCTCTCACCGTTCACGCCTTCGCCGTGTTGTTTAGCATTAATTAAGAAGCCCGCTTCACAAAGATGCGATGTTGTAAATTGTAACAAGGTTTTCAGTGTTCTCGTCACGCTGTCAGGATACTTCGGAATGACTTTAATTGTCTCAAATGTACGTTTAAGGTCACCGTCATTTGCGATCTCTCCAAGCGGATCCTCCTGTTGCACAGACATGGTCGAATCACTCGGTTTATTCACAAACGAGTCACAAATCCACTCTTTCGCAGTTTGTGGGTCTTCGAGGTAGTAGGCTCATCTTCTGGCTCGTCAGGTGACCTTTTCGCCATAAAAAAATCTCTCCAAAGACGTCTGTTTTCCAGTCATTTTTGCTCGTGTGGGGGAACAAATGTGCTGCGCCCACAGCCTAGTCATGTTATTTTATGGAGGACAAGCGCACATAGATATATACAAAACAAAATGTACTGCTTGCAGTCCAGTCAATTGATTTCTATGACATTCTAATCTATATTGTAGTATTATATCTAGAGTAGACAGTTATATTGATGTGTTAAAGCAGGGGCACAGTCCAAAATTAATTCGGCCAGATTGCGGTCGTCAATAAAATATTATCTCTGTGCGGCCCGGTAGCAAATGCACCACGGACTGGTACCGGTCCGCGGCCCGGCGATTGGGGACCCCTGCTATAGAGCAGTGTTTTTAACCGGTGTGCCGTGAGAGATCGTCAGGTGTGCCGCGAGAAATTATCCAATATCGCATTTTTATTTTTTTTACATCGTCGGGCGGAGTTGCAGTAGGAAGGAAGGAGGAAGTAGAAAGTTTCGGTCGTGTGCAGATGAAGGAGGTATTACTCTTGCCACGTTCAATAACTGCTCTGATTTCTAGCCATCAGCTACCTTGCTGTCCGCGACAATGTGGACCCTAGCACGTCTACTGTACATCATTTTATAAGACTCGTCAAGAGTCAATCTTCACGAGCGCGTCCTTTCCATTTTATACATGTGACGACCGCCAATCCTCCCCGTGTTTTGTTCCAACACATTGTCAAGGGCAGCAAGGTGGCCGCCGGCTAAAAATCTGAGCAGTTCTTGAACACGACACGAGCAGCTATCCCATACCTGTCAACCCGAGGCCGTTGGAAATCTTACAAATAGTGACGTATGCTCTACAAATTGGTGACTAGTCTTACAACGTTGTATATAGCATGCAATATGAAACAAAAATAAAATTCAATGTTTAAAATAATATGAATTTATTAGTACTATTGTCACATATAATCAGGTGCGATCAAAGAAACAATCTTCAGCTGCATCATGATTACTAAAATTTAACAGTGACTTTTGTTATAATTGTATGTAGCATTTTTGGCAATTTCTATCATGTCTTGATGGCTGCACTTCAGCTCGCAATTCCGTTTGACTTGAAGGTAGTTCGTTAATGTGTCCAATCCAATTATAAATTAAAAAGGTCAAATGATAAAATTAACTTACCGATGCAATCTTTGAGTCAAAGAACATTTGTTTTGCTAATTCTGAAAGTGATCAGCAATAGTTGTAGGCAAATTGTGTTCGGCAACAAATTGGCAGAATGAAATCTCCTTTTTTGTCACTTTTCATTCTGCAGACTTCATCTTTATGACCAGTGTTGTTAATCTTACTTTTAAAAAGTTAGTTAGTTACAAATTACTTCTCCCAAAAAGTAATTGAGTAATTGTTACCTGAAGGTAAAAGTAATTAGTTACTTGGCAAAGTAACTCGTGTTACCTTTCATGTTTTTTTTTCCATTTAAAAAAATAAAACATAGTAACCTTTGCTATGTTTGGAAATCGTTTAACGTTGTGAATCAGCTGTTAAAGTTGTTAAAATTGCTACCGTTTTTGCATTAGTTCCCCTATGTCTACTTTGGAAAGTTTTAAAACTCTTTCATCATTTAAAGATAGATTCAAGTCAAGGTTTTGCCGATTTAGGAGTATTTTAGATAAAAACTTACTTATGTCCGCGAGGAAGGTTTACTACAACAGAGCCTTTCTGAGAAGTCTACTGCTTCAAAATGGCGGCTGTTTATTAACGCCGCCGTCTGTCATTTCGCATGTAGTTCTATAAGCATTTGATATCTAGCCGTAGACTGTAGGCTGTCGGCTACAGTCAGGAAAAAATGTAGCCACCTAGCCTAGCATCGCGTTTGCTACAGCGTCACAACACTCTTCTCTCTGTGTCTCTGACTTTTCTCGCGTCATTCAACCAACGTAGTAACGCACATTGTCTCGTTGCCGAAACGGTGACAAAATCCGAACGGAGAAAAAAAAACGTAATGCACGAAAAACGTACAGATCTTGAACGTACGGCGTACACATTTAAAGATTTGTGCTCTCTTGTACAAATTACGCCGAAATCGTACAACTTGACAGGTATGCTATCCTAAACGTCATCCCCAAATGAAACACCCGTCGCTTCAAAACAAGTCGATGGACTATTTTGTTCGCCTTTGTGAAAACACAGAGAAACGGGCAACTTTTTTGAGAAAAGCTACAAAGGTAAATGAGAAAGCTCCCAAAGCCAGTTACCTTGCTGTTGAACTTGTTGCTAAATTCAAAGTCCCACATTGTGGCAGAGACCGTAATACTACCTGCCTGCAAAGCTATTGTCAGCAAGCTACTCGGCCCTGATGCGGTTAAAGACATTGTTAAAGTTTTTTGCTTAGAGTTTTTCAAGCCTAACTGCTATAAAAATTAAAAACAGACTGAGAGCTGTTGATAAGGATTCCTGCCAGGATAGCAGCTTTGGGTTAATCTAAACAGGCTCGGTTTTACACTGAGTAAGTATAAATATTGAGAAACTACTTTATAAATACATATACTGTACAGGAAGTAATTTTAGAACCTTTTTGGTTTGTGGTGTGCCGCAAGATTTTTTCCAATGTAAAAATGTGCCATGAATCAGAAAAGGTTGAAAAACACTGCTATAGAGAACCGGTTCCGTGTGTTCCGATTCCATGGAATCGTTTGGCAGTTTATCTAACGATTCTCTTATCAATTCCAACCAAACCGGCACAAATTACCTTTCGTAATTTACGCATGTTACACACATTTAATTTGGCAAGTAAGACTACATGATTACTCAAAGACTACTCATCAAGTATAACCTCAAGAATGGTCGCTGAGTGAGTTTGCATTGATTTCTCACAGGCCAGGCCATTATTCTTGAGACTACTAAAAGAAATGGTGATTTTTCAAAAAAAGTCTATTAATTGGTGTATCGTATTCCTCGTCGAATACTCTATAAGAAAGATATATATGCATCGAAAAGAAACTATTTTCAACTATTGTTCAAAAATATGGGGACACACAGATAAGGTACATCTTCATCCTCTACTGATCCTTCAAAAGAAAGCGATTCGGATCATCCACAACGCGCCATTCAGATCACACACAAATGAGCTCTACATCAAATCTAAGCTTTTAAAATGTTATGATTTGATACACTTCAAAACTTCAGATGATGTATAAGGCACACTCAAATTGTCTTCCGTCTAGCTTACAAATTCGATTCCAGGCGAGGGAATCCAACTATGATTTGAGAGGGAGCAGGTTGTTTACTTATCGCCAAGTTAGAACTACCTTAAAATCATTTTCGGTTACTAACATTGGCGCTCGCCTCTGGAATGCTATTGACCCAGCTCTGACCAGCATACTGTCACTGGCTGCCTTTAAAAGGAAATACAAGGATAGTATTCTGAGTCTCTACTATGATTGACCTTCAATACTATAAAACAACTGCCACACACACAGACACAACATAGTATTCCCACAACAAATAAATGATAGGAATGTCAGGGGCAAAGATAAAGTAGTCACAACATAGCATGCCCTAAAAAATAAACCCTGTCATCAATGCAGAACATTAACTGCTGTTATATATGCGTGCTGTCCACTTGATTTGAATTGTAAAAATTGTGTACAATGGAGTTGCTGATCTGGTTGCTGAGTTCACTGGACAGAATTTTTTTCAACAATGCGACCTACATCCAGCGAACGCCCATGTCCGGCCAACACCTTCACGTACAAATCTGACAATCACCCTAATCGATGAACTCACAATTGATCGACAACTTTACCAAAGTGTTATGTCCAATCAATGACTTTTGGGAAGAAAAATCATGTGAAAAAAAAGTTGTTCATGTATCGCAATGTATTAGTCCTACTCTACCATGTATTGATTGTGCGTCCTTGGATGAAGGGGACGGGACTTGATAAGCATATGGTTCTCCTGTCAGCCCTTGTCTTTTTCTTCGTTTTTTTTTTTCTTGTAACTGTCAATGATACTGATGATGATGATGACAATAATTTGATAAATAATAAACATAATCCTAAAGTCCTAGAGTTTTTTAAAAATATATTTTTAATTTAAATATGTTGAATGTTTCCATTTTTGTGCCTTTTGGAGCAAAAGAAAAATGCCATTGCTTGGAGCGGGCGGGCATGTTGTCTTCCGGGCTTAGGAGGTTGTTGGGGTCACAGCGCCTTGTAAATCTGCACTGCCCCCTAGTGACAATTGCGACATTGGTCGAATGGAGACGGAACCATATAGATGCAAACATGACATTTTTCATCTTCTCGGAGAGTTGCCATGTAAACGGTGTATATTCAGAAGAGTTTTTACTTTTTCATAGCAATTATTTTGTTCTTGCTCTAATCTTAAGCAACTTGAGCTGTGGCTGTGGGTATAGTCTATAAGTTTTATTTTAATTTTATTGAAATTATTTGTCATGTTCCAATTTGAAAATATATTCTGAAAAATTAAAAAAAATCCTGTTCAATGGAATTTTTTTTTTTTACTCCCATACATTACAACATCATTATAACACATTTTGGAGCTATAATTGCAATACCGTGAAACCGCATAATTTTTGGTCACGGTTATCATATCGTCAAAATCTCATACCGGCACATGCCTACTTCTGATGTCCCTGCTCTGTATTACAGTTTGTAAGTCAAACATGCCTTTGATATGAGGCAGCAGGTGTTTATTATTTTCGGGTACAACATCGGAGACAGATGCCGCTACCATTATACAGAAGCTTTGTCTCGATAAACAACGTATATATATTTTTTGTTTTTTTTAACCTGTCCTGTTTAGCTGCTTGACATGGACAATGGAGATGAGTCTCCGATTGATGACATACATCCGTTAGGATTATTCAACGTACCTCGTTTATTAAGAGAAAGCTCCGAACAGAAAGGGGTTATAGGGAAACAGAAGATGGAGAGACAGAAAAAGCATTAACAACAACAAGATATACATGAAACGCCTACTCTAACTATTAATATGTTGGTCCTATCGCTAGCTAGTCGTATTTCCAGTTGACACCATGTGGGGGGCCTGATAACCAAGGAAAGAGGTGGGGGGGGGTCTGAGAGATAAGTGTACATAAATCAGCTATGTAGTCTAGAACACAGTATTTGTGTGAATCCCTTGTGAGTGTATGCTGGCATCCTAATCTATGCTGTCTCATCGCAAATTCTGACACCGAGGTTTTCGATTTGAGTGTGTCTAATTTCACAATTTTTTTTTTTTATCTTGGTATATTGTTTCACACAGAACAATGTCATCTATATGCTTTTCAGTCAATTGGTTCAAAGCGTCACGTTGGTTCATTTGCTCATAAGTGGGCTTGAATTCCAATAGGTCTGCAGTGTTAAGAATTCTATAGCTATTTGTTTGGGGACATGATATGAGTGTGCTTGTTACTATATGCGAAAAATGCAAAAAGTGCTAATAGTGTGATTTATTGATCATTTTTATTCACAAATAATAATTTTCCTACCGTGTTTGGATTTGTTTTCTAGGGAAGCATTTCACTAGGTTAATATTCTTTCACAGCCCAGAATCCACAAAGTGTGGGATGACATTTCATCCCATTACTAATTAATCCACGATATAATAAATAAATAATCCACTTTATTTTTATCCCGTGTCCCATAGATGTCACAGTGGAAGATCTTCACCCGGAAGAGCACGTTAAACGGGAGGAGTCGAATATGGCGTACATCAAACAGGAGGCGGAGCCAGAGAGCCCCAGCATGAAAGAAGAAAAACAGGAAGAGGAAATCATCATGTTTCCAATGACTGTCTGTGTAAAAAGCGAAGAAGATGATGAAGGTCCGAGTGGAGCAGCGAAACCTTCGAGCGACAGCTCATTTCAACACCTGACAACAAAAGGTGAGGGTCAATCGCCACCGGATGACCTCTTAGCACCACTGTCGGACACTGACGACGTAACGTCCCACTCCTCTGACTTTGACACCGATGAGGAGGATGTTGACTCGGATGCGTCGAAATCCTTAAACAAGCCATCACTGAAAAGAGACTCAAAAGAATGTGCGGGTGTGAAACCTTTTTCCTGCTCACATTGCGATAAAACATTCACTACCAAGGAATATTTAATCATACACACGCATACACACACTGAAGAAAAGCCTTTTCCCTGCAGATTTTGTGGTAAAAGGTTTAGCTGGAAGGACACTTTAAAAATACACACACGAATCCACACTGGAGAGACTTTCGTCTGCTCTCTTTGCGATAAAAGATTATGTACGAAGCTAGCCTTAATAAACCACATGAGGACACATACTGGAGAGAAGCCTTTTGTCTGCACAATTTGTGGGAGAAGATTTGGTCGGAAGGAAGCATTAAAAGTACACATGGGAATACACACTGGAGAGAAACCTTTTGTCTGCACACTTTGTGGTAAAAGATTCCCCCAGATGAGAGATTTAAAGATACACAGAAGAACACACACCGGAGACGAGCCTTTTGTCTGCTCTCTTTGCGATAAAAGATTTTGTAAGAAGAATGCTTTCACAATACACACAATGACACACACTGGAGAGAAGCCTTTCATCTGTTCTGTTTGCGATAAAAGATTTTGTACGAAGCCTGAGTTAACAAGACACACAAGAACACACACTGGAGAAAAGCCCTTTGTCTGCACACTTTGTGGTAAAACATTCGCCCAGCAGGGAACTTTAAAGAAACATACAAGAACACACACCGGAGACCAGCCTAATGCTTGCTCTGTTTGCGATAAAAGATTTAAAACGAAGTTTCAGTTGACAAGACACACGAGGACACATACTGGAGAGAAGCCTTTCGTCTGCTCCTATTGCGATAAAAAATTTCTTTCGAAGCAAGAGTTAACCAAACACACGCGCACACACAAAAGGTCAAAGTAGGGATGGGAATCGAGAACCGGTTGTTATAGAAAACCGGTTCCGTGTGTTCAGTCCATGGAATCGTTTGGCAGTTTATTTAACGATTCGCTTATCGTTTCCAACCAAACCAGCACGATTTACGTTTCGTAATTTACACGTTACACACATTTAATTCGGCAAGTAAAACTACTTGATTACTCAAAGAGAGACTACTTATCAAGTATAACCTGAAGAATCGTCGCCGAGTGAGTTTGCATTGATTTTCACAGGCAGGTCATTATTCTTGAGACTACTTATAGAAGTGATTTTTCCCAAAAAGTCTATTAATGGGTATGTCGTAGTCCTCGTCAAATACTCTATAAGAAAAATATAACATACAGTTGTGGTCAAAAGTTTACATACACTTGTGAAGAACATAATGTCATGGCTCGCTTGAGTTCCAGTTATTTCTACAACTCTGATTTTTCTCTGATAGAGTGATTAGAACAGATACTTCTTTGTCACAAAAAACATTCATGAAGTTTGGTTCTTTTATGACTTTATAATTAGTGATGCACGATAATGCATTTTTCAGCCGATACCGATAACCGATAATTTCCTCCTCGTTCCAACCGATAACCGATAATGTCAAGCCGATAATTTTATTAAAGATTTATGTAAAATTTTAAAGTATACACAAGAGAAAATATTGCTGTGCAAAAATAATATTGCTCTTTTTTTTTCCAACATCAAATGTGAACAAGTAGAAGTAGTAGTAGCAGTAGTAGTAGTCAATTCCAACATCTAAATAAAGACAGATTGTCTGACATTGTGTAATGGTAAACTTTTGGCAACAATTACTTACAGAGTAAATACATAAGTTGCACAAAAATGGCTTTAAAAGTGTACCATTCCTAAAGTATAACATTACTACACAGCAAAAACACAGCTCCTTAAGACAAGTTAAAGTCCCTTGTTTTCAGTGTAAATCTATTGGAAATAAGTGAAATTAACTGCCAGCACTTCAAGTATATTTCACTCAGATTTCTTGAAGAAAAATGGCCAGCTGAAAATAAGCTTAACAGCCTTATTTTAAGTAATAAATTATTATACATAATCCTAAAAAAAAAAAAACTTGTTAGAAATGTTCTTTATTTAAGAATATGTATGGTTCAAAACATTATTTCAAAGCAATTTTTTCTTGATTTAGGTGAAAAATGACCCAATTTTTTTTAGATGTTTGGGCTTAATAAGAACAAATTGCAATATTTAGTTCAAGTAAGTGGAATAATCTGGCGCATTCAACTAGTCTTCAACACTCAAACAAGATGGGGAAAATTATTTGACTAGATTTAAGAAGAATGATCTGATTAAGACGTCATAAATTTAAAGCGTACTGAATGCATTACTGACTGGATGACTTCTTTGTGTCGTTTGGCGCATGTTACAATTATCAACTAACCACTGTGCCGTCATGATAAACATGGTTTGTTGACATCACCTGTGTAAATGTCCGTGGTAAAACTGATGTGATCGGCATGTCTTTCACGAAGAATCCTGGTCGTATAAACTGCATTATTTTTTCATCCAGGGGTCTGGCTATCGGGTCATTTCGGGAATTTCCTCCCGCCTGTGCCCTTCAGTCCGCCCGGCTGCCAAATTAGCACCCGCGCCAGGCCTCTGTCTTGAACCGGAGTGGCGGCGGCAGCTAAGTTCGTACCTGATATCCGCCCGCCCCGGCCGGCTCGCAGCGGCGCATTCGGTGCATGGCTCTGCTCTCATGCTCTACCCGCCTAGGGCGAGGCGGCGGCCTGCCGGACCGGCGGGCTCCGTCGGAAGACAGCTACTTGTCAACTATCGATCTCGTGAGGTGTTTAGCCATAGAAGGGAGTTTACCACTCGCTGTGGGCTGCATTCCCAAACACCCCGACTCCCGGAGGACCGCAGCGTCTCTGTATCGTCACAAGCCCCGTAGCTTCCTTTATAGTTTATTTGTTAACAATAGCTTTAGCATTCGTGCTAGCAGCAGCCTCGTATTCGTTCCAAAAATCATTGTGATGCAGTTTTAAATGGCTGCTGGGTTAGTGCTAGTGGTGTTCAATGAGGACGCTTTCTTTATGCCTTGAGGAACTGTTTTGTAAATGGCAAGAGCGTCGTTTATTTCATTTCATACACGGGAAAAGCAACGCACGCCAGTGAGAGGCTGAGAGCGCCTCAACACTGATGTGTAACACCGCCTCCTCTATGACACCGTACTCCTAAACCCCTCCTCCCACAGGGGCTTCAGAGAGGGGAGGGGTTGAGCAGGCGGCAGTGAAGAAGTGGAGAAAACTGCTTGGTTGCGCACATTTGGAGGCTAAATCAAGTATATAATTATCGGATTGCATTATCGGTTGATTTTTTTATTATCTGTATTATCTGTGTGACGTCATAATTGCCATTATCGGCCGATAATTATCGGTAGCCGATATTATCGTGTATCTTTATTTATAATGGGTGAACAGAAAAAAGTGATCAAATCTGCTGGGTCAAAAATATACATACAGCAACGATAATATTTGGTAACATGTCCCTTGGCCATTTTCACTTCAATTAGGCGCTTTTGGTAGGCATCCACAAGCTTCTGGCAAGCTTCTGGTTGAATCTTTGACCACTCCTCTTGACAGAATTGGTGCAGTTCAGTTAAATTTGATGGCTTTCTGACATGGACTTGTTTCTTCAGCATTGTCCACAAGTTCTCAATGGGACTTTGGGAAGGACATTCGAAAACCTTAATTCTAGCCTGATTTAGCCATTCCATTACCACTTTTGATGTGTGTTTGGGGTCATTGTCCTGTTGGAACACCCAACTGCGCCCAAGGCCCGGGCTGATGACGTTAGGTTATCTTGAAGAATTTGAAGGTAATCCTCCTTCTTCATTATCCCATTTACGCTCTGTAAAGCACCAGTTCCATTGGCAGCAAAACAGCCCCACAGCATAATACTACCACCACCGTGCTTGACGGTAGGCATGGTGTACTTAGGGTTAAAGGCCTCACCTTTTCTCCTCCAAACATATTGCTGGGCATTGTGGCCAAACAGCTCGATTTTTATCACAGAACTTTCCTCCAGAAGGTCTTATCTTTGTCCATGTGATCAGCAGCAAACTTCAGTCGAGCCTTAAGGTGCCGCTTTTGGAGCAAGGGCTTCCTTCTTGCACGGCAGCCTCTCAGTCCATGGAGATGCAAAGCACGCTTGACTGTGGACACTGACACCTGTGTTCCAGCAGCTTCTAATTCTTGGCAGATCTGCTTTTTGGTGATTCTCGGTTGAATCTTCACCCTCCTGACCAATTTTCTCTCAGCAGCAGCTGATAGCTTGCGTTTTCTTCCTGATCGTGGCAGTGACAAAACAGTGCCATGCACTTTATACTTACAAAAAATTGTTTGCACTGTTGCTCTTGGGACCTGCAGCTGCTTTGAAATGGCTCCAAGTAACTTTACAGACTTGTTCAAGTCAATGATTGTTCAAGTCAATAATCACTCACAAGAAATTGCTAATTCGTGTTCCTGGATGTATATTTTTGACCCAGCAGATTTGATCACTTTTTCTGTTAACCCATAATAAAGTCATAAAAGAACCAAACTTCGTGAATGTTTTTTGTGACAAAGAAGTATCTGTTCCAATCACTCTATCGGAGAAAAATCAGAGTTGTAGAAATAACTGGAAACTCAAGAGAGCCATGACATTATGTTCTTCACAAGTGTATGTAAACTTTTGACCACAACTGTATATGCATCAAAAATAATCCTAAATGTTTTTATTAGCAATTTTAATACTCCTGTTAGAAAGGTTCCTTGGGTATGCGTTCGTTCCTAGAGCAACCAGTCAGTTACTTCCTGTTATTGTCCTACATCACACACGCTACATATTCTGGGACCGGGAATAGGCGTAAGGTGCGCATTTCGAGCAGAGGGCGGCCACCTGTTAAGATGTGTGCATCTGTGCAAAGAAGTATTCATCTTAGTGCGTCCATGATGTGTTTCCTCTTCATGTCATAGTTTTTTGATAAGTTAGAGCCGTGATCAGCGCGACCGTTTCGCGTTTTTACTGTTACGTCGGCTGGTTGCACCTGCTCGTCCTCGCTGCGTCGAGGAGGGCGTTGTTTACATTATATCCGCGTTGCACATCTGTGTTAAGAGGGAATGTGTTAGTTTAGCATCTTAAGATGATGTTGTACATATCAGTGTAAAGAGCTTAGTTTTCGCGACTTTTATGGCCAAGATGACTGCACGTGCACGCAGCGTGCTTCCGGGTTGTGCGCACGCATCCGCGCCCCTCCACCTTTGTGTTTATTATACTGTGAAAATCATGTATGTATGTCATTGATTGCTTTACAGTCAGTTTGCATTGTTTATTGCATCAGCACTAATATGTAATTTTCTTTCCTTTCAGAGCCACACATATACCCACACATTCCAGTCTTCTTCCACACACATACATCAACATCTTTCCACGCATGCTCTCATCTGCTCATTGAGTGATTGTCATATCAAGTGCCATTACCTGTATATAGTTGTGTCTGTTGCCAAGTTGGATTAAAAGTGCCACCGACCAACTTCCCTCTCCGCTCCTTGTGTTCTAACAGACACCCCGAGGTGAATGAACCATAAAACATACAGTGGGGCAACCACTAATTGTGCAAGTTCTCCCACTTGAAAAGATTAGAGTGGCCTGTAATTGCCAACATGGGTAAACCTCAACCATGAGAGACAGAATGTGGGAAAAAAAAAAAAAAAAACAGAAAATCACATTGTTTGATTTTTAAAGAATTTATTTGAAAATCATGTTGGAAAATAAGTATTTGGTCAATGCCAAAAGTTCATCTCAATACTTTGTTATGTTCCCTTTGTTGGCAATAAGGGCCAAACGTTTTCTGTAACTCTTCACAAGGTTTTCACACACTGTTGCTGGTATTTTGGCCCATTCCTCCATGCAAATCTCCTGTAGAGCAGTGATGTTTTGGGGCCGTCGTTGGGCAACACGGACTTTCAACTCCCTCCATAGATTTTCTATGGGGTTGAGATCTGGAGACTGGCTAGGCCATTCCAGGACCTTGAAATGCTTCTTACGAAGCCACTTCTTTGTTGCCCTGGCTGTGTGTTTGGGATCATTGTCATGCTGAAAGACCCAGCCACGTCTCATCTTCAATGCCCTTGCTGATGGAGGGAGATTTTCACTCAAAATCTCTCGATACATGGCCCCATTTATTCTTTCCTTTACACAGATCAGTCGTCCTGGCCCCTTTGCAGAAAAACCGCCCCAAAGCATGATGTTTCCACCCCCATGTTTCGCAGTGGGTTTGGTGTTCTTCAGATGCAAATCAGTATTCTTTCTCCTCCAAACACAAGAACCTGTGTTTCTGCCAAAAAGTTCTCATCTGACCAAAGCACACAGTCCCAGGCTTCAACTGGGGCCTTGTGTATTTTCGTGTGAGACCAAGATTGAGCTTTTTGGCAACAAACACTAAGTGGGTCTGGCGTGCCACGAAAGATGCGCATGCTGAAAAGCACCTCATACCCACTGTGAAGTATGGGGGTGGGCCAGTGATGCTGTGGGGCTGTTTCGCTTCCAAAGGCCCTGGGAACCTTGTTAGGGTGCATGGCATCATGAATGCTTTGAAATACCAGGACAATTTAAATCAAAATCTGTTGCCCTCTGCTCGAAGGCTGAAGATGGGTCGTCACTGGGTCTTTCAACAAGACAATGACCCTAAACATATGGCCAAATCTACACAGAAATGGTTCACCAGACACAAAATCAAGCTCCTCCCATGGCCATCTCAGTCCCCAGACCTTGTTTTGTTGGCAAAAGGGGGTTGTACGAAGTATTAACACCAGGGGTGCTAATAATTGTGACACACATTATATGTAAAATATTTTTTTCTTTATGTGGGATTTTTTTTCCCCACTGAATGAATGCACTTGTATTGAAGGTTGGATTTTTCTCTTTTTTTTCGTTAAAGTCCCATATTATTTGAATTAAAATAATATATATATTAGAAGCTAAAAAAAAAACACACATTTTTTAGGGGTGCCAATAATTATGGAGGGCACTGTATTTGTTTGGGGACATAATATGAATGTGCTTGTTACTTTATGCGAAAAATGCAACAAGTGCTAATAGGGTGATTTATTGTTGGATTTTATTCACAAATAATAATTTTTCTACCGTGTTTGGATTTGTTTTCTTTGGAAAGTATTACACTAGTTAATATTCTTTCACAGCCCAGAATCCACAAAGTGTGGGATGACATTTCGTCCCATTACTAATTAATCCTCTATATCAGGGTTGCCCAATCCCGGTCCTCGAGAGCCCCTATCCAGCTTGTTTTCCATGTCTCCCTCCTGACACACCTGAATCAACTAATCAGGATCGTTATCAGAGCTGCTACAGAGCTTGCTGATGAGCTGATCATTTGATTCAGCTGTGTTACAGGACGGAGACACGGAAAACAAGCTGGATAGGGACTCTCGAGGACCAGGTTTGGGCACCCCTGCTCTGTATAATAAATAAATAATCCACTTTATTTTTATCCCGTGTCCCACAGATGTCACAGTGGAAGATCTTCACCTGGAAAAGCACGTTAAACGGGAGGAGTCGAATATGGCGTACATCAAACAGGAGGCGGAGCCAGAGAGTTGCAGCATTAAAGAAGAAAAACAGGAAGAGGAAATCATCATGTTTCCAATGACTGTCGGTGTAAAAAGCGAAGAAGAAGATGAAGGTCTGAGCGGAGCAGCGAAACCTTCGAGCGACAGCTCATTTCAACTCCTGACAACGAAAGGTGAGGGACAATCGCAACCGGACGACCTCTTAGCACCACTCTCGGACACTGACGACGTAATGTCGCACTCTTCTGACTTTGACACCGATGAGGAGGATGTTGACTCGGATGCGTCGAAATCCTTAAACAAGTCATCACTGAAAAGAGAGACAAAAGAATGCGCAGGTGGGAAACCTTTTTCCTGCTCACATTGCGATAAAACATTTACTACCAAGGAACATTTAATCATACACACGCATACACACACTGAAGAAAAGCCTTTTGCCTGCACGTTTTGTGGTAAAAGATTTAGCCGGAAGGGAACTTTAAAAATACACACACGAACACATACTGGAGAGAAGACTTTCGTCTGCTCTGTTTGCGATAAAAGGTTATGTACGAAGCAAGCCTTAACGAACCACACGAGGACACATACTGGAGAGAAACCTTTTGTCTGCACATTTTGTGGTAAAAGATTTGGTCGGAAGGAAGCATTAAAAAGACACACGAGAGCGCACACTGGAGAGAAACCTTTTGTCTGCACACTTTGTGGTGAAAGATTCCCCCAGAAGAGAGATTTAAAGATACACACAAGAACACACACCGGAGACGAGCCTTTTGTCTGCTCTCTTTGCGATAAAAGATTTTATACGAAGAATGATTTAACAATACACACAATGACACACACTGGAGAGAAGCCTTTCATCTGCTCTCTTTGCGATAAAAATTTTTGTACAAAGCAAGCGTTAACAAGACACACGAGAACACACACTGGAGAGAAGCCTTTTGTCTGCACATTTTGTGGTAAAAGATTCGCCCAGCAGGGAACTTTACAGAAACACACAAGAATACACACCGGAGACGAGCCTATTGCTTGCTCTGTTTGCGATAAAAGATTTCGAACGAACTATCAGTTGACAAGACACACGAGGACACATACCGGAGAGAAGCCTTTCGTCTGCTCTCTTTGCGATAAAAAATTTTGTTCGAAGGAAGAATTAACAAGACACACGAGAACACACACTAAAGAAAAGCCTTTTGCCTGCTCTCTTTGTGATAAAAGATTTGGTTCGAAACAAGAGTTAACAAGACACACGCGCATACACATTAGGTAAAAAGGTTCACCCTGAAGCGAGAATCAATTCATGACGCAGAACACACGCCGAGGAGAACCCTTTCATATGATCCGCGTGCTGTAAAACCTTCTCTTACAGGGAACCACGGACAACTTGTAGTTCTTAAAAGATAAGTGTTAGTATGGGTTATAATTAGGGCTGTCAAACTTGTCGCGTTAACGGGCGGTAATTTATTTTCTTAATCAATCACGTTAAAATATTTAACGCATTTATCGCATGCGCGGAATGACCCACTCATGCAGTGGCGCGGTTTTTTGTACATTGAGC
The DNA here is from genome assembly GCF_030265065.1 of Corythoichthys intestinalis. Lineage (NCBI taxonomy): Eukaryota > Metazoa > Chordata > Actinopteri > Syngnathiformes > Syngnathidae > Corythoichthys > Corythoichthys intestinalis. Next base: position 7,425,286 of record NC_080395.1, read on the forward strand.
GCTAAGAGGCAGAGAAAAGCGCGTAGACACAGACATTCAATGGGATCGCGCCATTTATTAGCATAAGCTTTGGCAAGTCTTTCATAACAATTATAATTATTGTGGCGAGCAGTGTTGTTAATCTTACTGAAAAAAAGTAATTAGTAACCTTTGCTATGTTTGGAAATCGTTTAATGTTGGGAATCAACTGTTAAAGTTGTTAAAATTGCTACCGTTTTTGCACTAGTTCCCCTATGTCTACTTTCGAAATGTTAAAGTTTTAAAACTCTTTCGTCATTTAAAGATAGATTCAAGATTTTGCCGATTTAGGAGTATTTTAGATAAAAAGTTACTTAAGTCCGCGAGGAAGGTTCACTGCAACAGAGCCTTTCTGAGAAGTCAACTGCTTCAAAATGGCGGCTGTTTATTAACGCCGCCGTCTGTCATTTCGCATGTAGTTCTATAAGCATTTGATATTTAGCCGTAGACTGTTGGCTACAGTCAGGAAAAATTGGAGCCACCTAGCGTAGCATTGTGTTTGCCACAGCGTCACAACACTCTTCTCTCTCAGTGTCTGACTTTTCTCGCGTCATTCAACCAACATTGTAACGCACATTGTCTCGTTGCCGAAAGGGTGACAAATCCGAACGGAGGAAAAAAAACATAATGCATGAAAAACGTACAGATTTTGAACGTACGGCGTACACATTTAAAAATTTGTGCTGTCTTGTACAAATTACGCCGAAATCGTACAACTTGACAGGTATGCTATCCTAAACGTCATCCCCAAAAGAAACACCCGTCGCTTCAAAACAAGCTGATGGACTATTTTGTTCGCCTTTGTGAAAACACAGAGAAACGGGCAACTTTTTAGAGAAAAGCTACAAAGGTAAATGAGAAAGCCCCCAAAGCCAGTTACCTTGTTGTTGAACTTGTTGCTAAATCCAAAGTCCCACACAGTGGCAGAGACTTTAATACTACCTGCCTGCAAAGCTATTGTCAGCAAGCTGCTCGGCCCTGATGCGGTTAAAGACATTGCTAAAGTCCATCTGTCTGATAATTCTGAGTTTTTCAAGCCTCACTGCTATAAAAAATTAAAACAGAGACTGAGAGCTGTTGATAAAGATTCCTGCCAGGGTAGCAGCTTTGGGTTCATCTAAACAGGCTCGGGTTTTACACTGAGTAAGTATAAATATTGAGAACCTATTTTATAAATACATAAACTGTACATAAAGTAATTTAGGAACATTTTTGGTTTTTGGTGTGCCGCGAGACTTTTTCCAATGTAAAAACGTGCCGTTACTCAGAAAAGGTTGAAAAACACCCCTATAGAGAACCGGTTCCGTGTGTTCCGATTCCATCAAATCGTTTGGCAGGTTATCTAACGATTCTCTTATTGCTTCCCACCAAACCAGCACGATTTACCTATCGTAATTTACGCATGTTGCACACATTTAATTCGGCGAGTAAGACTACAAGTATCAAGTATAACCTGAAGAATAGTTGCCGAGTGAGTTTGCATTGATTTTCACAGGCCAGGTCATTATTCATGAGACTATTTAAAGAAATGGTGATTTTTTCCAAAAAAGTCTATTAAGTGGTCCATTGTTTTCCTCGTCGAATACTCTATAAGAAAGATATAACATATATGCATCTAAAATTAACTCTTTTCTCTCAACTATTGTTCAGAAAATGGGGACACACACATAAGGTACATCTTCATCCTCTACTGCAGGGGTTTTCAACCCAGTCCTCAAGGCACACTGTGGGTCCTGGTTTTTGTTCCAGCCGATCCAGCAGAGACAGTTGAACCAATGAGGCTTCTGCTAAAACAAGCCACACCTGACTGCAATCAACTGATTGCACTTGTAAAACACCAGATTGGGGAAAAAGTGTTGTCATCTTGTTTGGTAAGAATGAAATCCTGCACCCACAGTGTGCCTTAGTGGAATAGGTTGGGGACCCCTGCTCTACTGATCCTTCAAAAGAAGGCGATTGGGATCATCCACAACGCGCCATTCAGATCACACACAAATGAGCTCTACATCAAATCTAAGCTTTTAAAATGTTATGATTTGATCAGAGGTTGCGCTAGACATTTTCGTTGTCCGTCATTTTGACTGACAGGGTCATAAAAATCCGGTCATAATCTATTTTTACCCGTCACTTAAATTTTTAAAATGATGATGACATATTCAATAGTATTTAGTTTTCATTCATTTTTAATTAATATTGTAACGCTTGCTTGGCGGCGAAAAATTAGACACGGAAGTCGTGGTATTTTTCTCCCTCTCTTTTTACTCTGCTTACCGCCAACAACACCAACAAAACAACAACTCCGCCCCCAAAGAAAAAGAGGCAACTATCTAGACCCCAATCACCAACGTCACACAATGATCTTAATTGTGGTTGTCAGCCCAAAATCTTCTTAATATATATTAAATGCATCTTACCAGATATAAAATGACTACTACATAGTCTGTGGTGATCGTTTGGTGCCCAGATTTCTTGTCGAATTACAGCAGTCCATCTCGCTCTCCTCTTCGGGTCTCTCAGAATACGGTAGAACTTCAAGTCTCTCCGTCTATCTTCTCTGTTACTGCAACCAACCGCCACACACGCCTTCACCATTTTGATTATTAATGTTAACTAGCAGAAAAACACGCCGTAATAGAAGGCATGTACGTAGCGGTAATGTGTAAACACAACGAGCTGACACACAATATGGCGGCTCCAGTCAGGAGGGCGGAGTCGTGAGGTCATGTGATTGGGGTCTATACACATGCGGCAATCTAGTCCACCAATTGGCGACGTCATGCATTAAGAGAGACAGTAGCTAATTAATATGCTCACTCGCCACCCTGTGGTCTGGGGTGTAAATTGCAACCTGTCAAAATGACGGGCGGACTTCAGTTTTTTCCGTCACCGTTTTAAAAAACCGGTCAACGACGGAAAATATTCGGTTAACGCGACCCCTGGATTTGATACACTTCAAAACTTCAGATAATGTACAAGGCCTAGTCAAATTGTCTTCCGTCTAACTTACAAATTCGATTCCAAGTGAGGGAATCCAACTATGATTTGAGAGGGAGCAGGTTTTTTACTTATCGCCAAGTTAGAACTACCTTTAAATCATTTTCGGTTACTAACATTGGCGCTCACCTCTGGAATGCTATTGACCCAGCACTGACCAGCATACGGTCACTGGCTGCCTTTAAAAGGAAATACAAGGATAGTATTCTGAGTCGCTACCTTGATTGACCTTCAATACTATAAAACAACTGCCACACACACGCACACACACACACAACATAGTATTCCCACAACAAATAAATGATAGGAATGTCAGGGGCAAAGATAAAGTAGTCACAACATAACATGCCCTAAAAAATTAGCCCTGTCATATGTGCATCCTGTCCATGTTGATTTGAACTGTAAAAATTGTGTACAATGGAGTTGCTGATCTGGTTGCTGAGTTGACTGGACAGAATTTTTTTCAACAATGCGACCTACATCCAGCAAACGACCATGTCCAGCCAACACCTTCACGTACAAATCTGACAATCACCCTAATTGATGAACTCTCAATTGATCGACAACTTTACCTACGTACAGTGCCTTGCAAAAGTATTCGGCCCCCTTGAATCTTGCAACCTTTCGCCACATTTCAGGCTTCAAACATAAAGATATGAAATTTAATTTTTTTGTCAAGAATCAACAACAAGTGGGACACAATCGTGAAGTGGAACAACATTTATTGGATAATTTAAACTTTTTTAACAAATAAAAAACTGAAAAGTGGGGCGTGCAATATTATTCGGCCCCTTTACTTTCAGTGCAGCAAACTCACTCCAGAAGTTCAGTGAGGATCTCTGAATGATCCAATGTTGTCCTAAATGACCGATGATGATAAACAGAATCCAACTGTGTGGAATCAAGTCTCCGTATAAATGCACCTGCTCTGTGATAGTCTCAGGGTTCTGTTTAAAGTGCAGAGAGCATTATGAAAACCAAGGAACACACCAGGCAGGTCCGAGATACTGTTGTGGAGAGGTTTAAAGCCGGGTTTGGATACAAAAAGATTTCCCAAGCTTTAAACATCTCAAGGAGCACTGTGCAAGCAATCATTTTGAAATGGAAGGAGCATCAGACCACTGCAAATCTACCAAGACCCGGCCGTCCTTCCAAACTTTCTTCTCAAACAAGGAGAAAACTGATCAGAGATACAGCCAAGAGGCCCATGATCACTCTGGATGAACTGCAGAGATCTACAGCTGAGGTGGGAGACTCTGTCCATAGGACAACAATCAGTCGTACACTGCACAAATCTGGCCTTTGTGGAAGAGTGCCATTTCTCAAAGATATCCATAAAAAGTCTCGTTTAAAGTTTGCCACAAGCCACCTGGGAGACACACCAAACATGTGGAAGAAGGTACTCTGGTCAGATGAAACCAAAATTGAACTTTTTGGCCACAATGCAAAACGATATGTTTGGCGTAAAAGCAACACAGCTCATCACCCTGAACACACCATCCCCACTGTCAAATATGGTGGTGGCAGCATCATGGTTTGGGCCTGCTTTTCTTCAGCAGGGACAGGGAAGATGGTAAAAATTGACGGGAAGATGGATGCAGCCAAATACAGGAACATTCTGGAAGAAAACCTGTTGGTATCTGCACAAGACCTGAGACTGGGACGGAGATTTATCTTCCAACAGGACAATGATCCAAAACATAAAGCCAAATCTACAATGGAATGGTTCAAAAATAAATGTATCCAGGTGTTAGAATGGCCAAGTCAAAGTCCAGACCTGAATCCAATTGAGAATCTGTGCAAAGAGCTGAAGACTGCTGTTCACAAACACTCTCCATCCAACCTCACTGAGCTCGAGGTGTTTTGCAAGGAAGAATGGGCAAGAATGTCAGTCTCTCGATGTGCAAAACTGATAGAAACATACCCCAAGCGACTTGCAGCTGTAATTGGAGCAAAAGGTGGCGCTACAAAGTATTAACGCAAGGGGGCCGAATAATAATGCACGACCCACTTTTCAGTTTTTTATTTGTTAAAAAAGTTTAAATTATCCAATAAATTTTGTTCCACTTCACGATTGTGTCCCACTTGTTGTTGATTCTTGACAAAAAATTAAAATTTTATATCTTTATGTTTGAAGCCTGAAATGTGGCGAAAGGTTGCAAAGTTCAATGGGGGCCGAATACTTTTGCAAGGCACTGTATTATGTCCAATCAATGACTTTTGGGTAGAAAAATCATGTGAAGACAGAAGAAAAAAAAACGCTATTCATGTATCGCAATGTATAATGCCTACTCTACCATGTATTGATTGTGCGTCCTTGGTTGAAAGGGGCGGGACTTGATTAGCATATGCTTCTCCCTTCATTTTTTTTTCTTGTAACTGTCAATGATGCCGATGATGACAATAAATTGATAAATATTAATAAACATAATCCTAAAGTCCTAGAGTTTTTTAAAAATATTTTTAATTTTAAAATGTTGAATGTGTCCATTATTGTGCCTTTTGGAGCAAAAGAAAAATGCCATTGCTTGGAGTGGGCGGGCATGTTGTCTTCTGGGCTGAGGAGGTTGTTGGGGTCACAGCGCCTTGTAAATCTGACTGCCCCCTAGGGACAATTGCGACATTGGTCGAATGGAGACGGAACCATATAGATGCAAACATGACATTTTTCATCTTCTCGGAGAGTCGCCATGTAAACGGTGTATATTCGGAAGTGTTTTTACTTTTTCATAGCAATTATTTTGTTCTTGCTCTAATCTTAAGCAACTTGAGCTGTGGCTGTGGGTATAGTCTGTAAGTTTTATTTTAATTTTATTGAAATTATTTGTCATGTTCCAATTTGAAAATATATTCTGAAAAATAAAAAAAATCCTGTTAAATGGATTTTTTTTTTTTTTTTAACCTGTCCTGTTTAGCTGCTTGACATGGACAGTGGAGATCTGAGTCTCCGATTGATGACATACATCCGTTATGATTATTCAACGTACCTCATTTATTAAGAAAAAGCTCCGAACAGAAAGGGGTTATAGGGAAACAGAAGATGGAGAGACAGAAAAAGCATTAACAACAACAAGACATACATGAAACGCCTACTCTAACTATGAATATGTTGGTCCGATCGCTAGCTAGTTGTATTTCCAGTTGACACCATGTGGGGGGCCTGATAACCAAGGAAAGAGGTGGGGGCGGGGGGTCTGAGAGATAAGTGAAGTGTACATCAGGCATGAAAATGGGTCAGGGGTCAAAAAGGTGAGAAGGGTGTGGAGGAAATATGTTCCAGTATACTGTACACCCCAATAAAATATTGAGCTCTGTCGACCCACACTGTGTTTCAGCAGGGCCGTGCAGAGACCGGTGGAGGGGCGGGTGCTCGTAGATCAAAAGGAGCACATGAACAAGTATTTAATACACCTTAAAACAACATAACTTCAATTTTAACCAGCTTTAGATAATTATTGGCTGCGACTGTGACATACTTTAATTGGGAGGGGGCAACAGTGAATAGAAATCAAAACTGTCATTAACACTTTCTGGCTTTGACTCAGTCAGTCTGCCTATTTTCTTCCCTCAACCTCTGCATCAAAACTTCCTTCCTCAACTTGTTCATCTGAGAACAAACCACATTAGATGGTCACTGAGCCACCAACAGCACAGTTTTCTTAAAACTATTATTTCATTATTATCCATACTTAACAACTCTAGCACCTAATGATTAATAAAGCAATGACATAAAATCTTATGGAAACATAACATTGTAATTGTGTTTATAATTGTATTTAACACCCGACTATGCTTGCAAACTTGTTCTTACCAGATCTGCTATTCACCCAGCTGATGAGGTATCCACTGCCTTTAGCAGCCTCATCTAACTCCTTTTTTTATCCCTCAATCTCCCTTCCCTACGAGGCATGTCTATGTAATGAAATATAAATATTAAAAAAAACAAAAAAACAGACTCCCCGGTGGCTTTTAGTTTTAAAGCTTTCTTAATTCATTTCTCTCAATAACGATGGAGGTAGATTTGTGTTTTTATTATTCAATCGTGTTTTTATTATTCAATCAAAAAACAAAGTTACTTCTATCAAAAACAAAGTTGCTTCAATCAAAATACAGTATTTACTTTTAATCCCCAAAAAGTCACTTCAATTAAAAAAATTGTTTTTGATTGCAAAAATAAATTTGAGACAAAAAAAGCATTTGAAAACTATTTTACTTGATTGAAACAAATTTTTCCATTGAAGTAATGTTGTTTTGCGTTTGGGCCACATTTTGGCTAGGACATTTGTGTCTTCATTATTCAATCAAATAAGTTGCTTCAAACAAAGAAATATATATAAAAAGAAAAACTTTGCACACGTGTCAATCACCGTTTACCAAAGCCTGAGAGGGTTTGAGTAGACTCACTAAAACAAAAAAAAAAAAAGCATTTACTAAAGCCAAGCATTTTCTTACTACTTTATTCTTGTTTAAAAATAATTCGGTGGGGCAGTAACATGTTTAAAACTTATCATAATTCTTACATTTTGAAGTGCTTGAAAACCATTTATAAATGATACTTTGGTGAAAAAAGTGAAAAAACATGTCATATATTTATCTTTTTTCCAATGTAAAATCTGAATAAATGCATTGAACACGCACAAAAAAATGGGGGGCTACTTCGCGGTTTTCACTTATTGCGGCGGGTTCTGGTCCCCATTAACCGCGAAAAACGAGGGATCCCTGTATTTCTGAAAAGCTTTAAGAAGCAGGACTCATTCCCACCACTCGTCGGGCCGCTGTTGTGCCGACACCGGCCGTCAGCTCAAATCCAAGCCGAAAATAACGCGTCTCCGGCGGACGACGGGAGCGATGTGAGGCGCCCCCTCCATCCGAGAGAATGCCGCTTAATATGACTCAACAGTGTGTTTCTTCGTTTATATTACCGCTAAATACACAAGCTTGACGCCAATTTAACGGGAGCTATTTTTTTTCATGGGAGATTTGGCTAGCTCTGGCAGTGTTCAACGCAAGCTGCAACGAACGGCAGTAACTTTTTTATATCGCAAAGCGTGAAAACGATTGAAACCATTACTCACCAAATTCAATCTGCTGGCAAATACAGGCAAGTGTGTATGCTGCGCTCTGGTCTGCCCCGGTGTGGATAAGGCCTGCTTTTTGTTTTCGCAGCTATGCAATGCCACCCAAAGGCTCTCCGAGCACTCCATGTACAGTAAGGAGTGCGCGCGTTTGGAATAATGGAAGGCACCTTGGGCCGATGATTGGTTCTCGTCAGCGAAGCATCTAGAAGGATTTGCTGACTGTCCAAGTGTGACATTTTTTAAAGAACCGATTTCTTAAGTGCTCAGTTTACGTACTAAGTTAATCACATGATGATAATAATAATGTAACGTTGATAATAGTCAACCGTTTTATCAGATTGAAATTCTTTATTTGTGGAAACTTATTGAACAACACGACTGCTATCTGCCGCAGCCAACGCACATATCTCCCCCGCCAGAACAAACGTAAACACGGAAGGCACGTCCCTCGCTCTCCCGCACCTCCCTCACCCCTCTACGTCATGCGGTGCATTCAGGAACACATGCTAACACCCTCGCCACATTATAACTCGATTCGTTACAATAATAATAATTAAATAAAACCTCCCGACCCCCCCCCCCCCCTCCTCCCAAAAAGAATTTCTCCTCGGATCTACGCAATTCACGTAGGTCGCCATTTTTGACTTCAAAACGGCGAATTTCGCCGAAAGGTGAGAGATTTTCATGCCTGGTACATAAATCAGCTATGTAGTCTAGAACCCAGTATTTGTGTGAATCCCATGTGAGTGTATGTTGGCATCCTAATCTATGCTGTCTCATCGCTAATTCTGACGCCGAGCTTTTCGATTTGAGTGTGTCTAATTTCACATTTTTAAAAATTTTATCTTGGTATATTGTTTCACACAGAACAATGTCATCTATATGCTTTTCAGTCAATTGGTTCAAAGCGTCTTGGTGGTTCATTTGCTCATAAGTGGGCTTGATTTCCAATAGGTCTGCAGTGTTAAGAATTCTATAGCTATTTGTTTGGGGACATGATATGAATGTGCTTGTGTTACTATATGCGAAAAATGCAACAAGTGCTAATAGTGTGATTTATTGATCATTTTTATTCACAAATAATAATTCTCCTACCGTGTTTGGATTTGTTTTCTTTGGAAAGTATTACACTAGTTAATGATAGTGCCCATGATAGTGTCATGTCATAATTATGACGTTCTTATGACAGTCTTATGATCCCGCCCTCAAAGTTTTACCTATTAACCCAAATAGATAATGAAATAAGTCGCAGGATTCAAAATGAGGGGAAAAAGTAGCGGCTTATAGTCCGAAAATTAGGGTAATATTCTTTCACAGCCCAGAATCCACAAAGTGTGGGTTGACATTTCGTCCCATTACTAATTAACCCACTATATGATAAATAAAGAAACCACTTTATTTTTATCTCGTGTCCCATAGATGTCACAGTGGAAGATCTTCTAGCTGGAAGGACACTTTAAAAATACACACACGAATCCACACTGGAGAGACTTTCGTCTGCTCTCTTTGCGATAAAAGATTATGTACGAAGCTAGCCTTAATAAACCACATGAGGACACATACTGGAGAGAAGCCTTTTGTCTGCACAATTTGTGGGAGAAGATTTGGTCGGAAGGAAGCATTAAAAGTACACATGAGAATACACACTGGAGAGAAACCTTTTGTCTGCACACTTTGTGGTAAAAGATTCCCCCAGATGAGAGATTTAAAGATACACAGAAGAACACACACCGGAGACGAGCCTTTTGTCTGCTCTCTTTGCAATAAAAGATTTTGTAAGAAGAATGCTTTCACAATACACACAATGACACACACTGGAGAGAAGCCTTTCATCTGTTCTGTTTGCGATAAAAGATTTTGTACGAAGCCTGAGTTAACAAGACACACAAGAACACACACGGGAGAAAAGCCCTTTGTCTGCACACTTTGTGGTAAAACATTCGCCCAGCAGGGAACTTTAAAGAAACATACAAGAACACACACCGGAGACCAGCCTAATGCTTGCTCTGTTTGCGATAAAAGATTTAAAACGAAGTTTCAGTTGACAAGACACACAAGGACACACACTGGAGAGAAGCCTTTCGTCTGCTCCTTTTGCGATAAAAAATTTCTTTCGAAGCAAGAGTTAACAAAACACGCGCACACACAAAAGGTCAAAGTAGGGATGGGAATCGAGAACCGGTTGTTATAGAGAACCGGTTCCGTGTGTTCAGTCCATGGAATCGTTTGGCAGTTTATTTAACGATTCGCTTATCGTTTCCAACCAAACCAGCACGATTTACGTTTCGTAATTTACACGTTACACACATTTAATTCGGCAAGTTAAACTACATGATTACTCAAAGAGAGACTACTTATCAAGCATGACCTGAAGAATCGTCGCCGAGTGAGTTTGCATTGATTTTCACAGGCACGGTCATTATTCTTGAGACTACTTATAGAAATGGGGATTTTCCCAAAAAGTCCGTTAATGGCTCTATCGTAGTCCTCGTCAAATACTCTATCAGAAAAATATAACATATATGCATCAAAAATAATCCTAAACGTTTTTATTAGCCATTTTGATACTCCTTTTAGAAATGTTTCTTGGGTATGCATTCATTCCTGGAGCAACCAGTCAGTTACTTCCTGTTATTGTCCTACGTCACACGCGCTATGTATTCTGGGACTGGGAAGAGGCGTAAGGTGCGCATTTCGAGCAGAGGACGGTCACCTGTTAAGATGTGTGCGACTCTGCGAGGAAGTATTAATCTGACTGCGTCCATGAACGAATGTATTTCCTCTTCATGTCATAAAGTTTTTTGATAAGTTAGAGCCATTATCAGCGCGACCGTTTTGCCTTTTTACGGTTACGTCGGCTGGTTGCACCTGCTCGTCCTCGCTGCGTCGAAGAGAGCAGTGTTTACATTATATTTGCGTTGCACATCTGTGTTAAGAGGGAATGTGTTAGTTTAGCATCTTAAGATGATGCTGTACATATCACTGTAAAGAGCTTAGTTTTTGCCACTTTTATGGGCAAGATGACTGCACGTGCACGCAGCGTTCTTCCGGGTTGTGCGCACGCACCCGCGCCCCCCCACTTTGTGTTTATTATACTGTGAGAGTCGTGTATGTATGTCATCGACTGCTTTACAGTCAGTTCGCATTGTTTATTGCATCAGCACTAATATGATGTCATTTTCTTTCCTTTCAGAGCCACACATATACCCACACATTCCAGTCTTCTTCCACACACATACTAATACATCAACATCTTTCCACGCATGCTCTCATCTGCTCATTGAGTGATTGCCATATCAAGTGCCATTACCTGTATATAGTTGTGTCTGTTGCCAAGTTGGATTAAAAGTGCCAAAGGCCAGCTCAACTCTCTGCTCCTTGTGTTCTAACCGACGCCCCGAGGCGAATGAACCCTAACACATACAGTGGGGCAACCACTAATTGTGCAAGTTCACCCACTTGAAAATATTAGAGAGGCCTGTAATTGTCAACATGGGTAAACCTCAACCATGAGAGACAGAATGTGGAAAAAAAAAAAAACTGAAAAATCACATTGTTTGATTCTTAGAGAATTTATTTGCAAATCATGTTGGAAAATAAGTATTTGGTCATTGCCAAAAGTTATTCTCAATACTTTGTTATGTACCATTTGTTGGCAGTGATGGAGGCCAAACGTTTTCTGTAACTCTTCACAAGGTTTTCACACACTGTTGCTGGTATTTTGGCCCATTCTTCCATGCAGATCTCCTCTAGAGCAGTGATGTTTTGGGGCCGTCGTTGGGCAACATAGACTTTCAACTCCCTCCATAAATTTTCTATGGGGTTGAGATCTGGAGACTGGCTTGGCCATTCCAGAACCTTGAAATGCTTCTTACGAAGCCACTCCTTTGTTGCCCTGGCTGTGTGTTTGGGATCATTGTCATGCTGAAAGACCCAGCCACGTCTCATCTTCAATGCCCTTGCTCATGGAAGGAGATTTTCACTCAAAATCTCTCGATACATGGCCCCATTCATTCTTTCCTTTACACAGATCAGTCGTCCTGGCCCCTTTGCAGAAAAACAGCCCCAAAGCATGATGTTTCCACCCTCATGTTTCACAGTGGGTTTGGTGTTCTTCAGATGCAATTCAGTATTCTTTCTCCTCCAAACAGGAGAACCAGTGTTTCAACCAAAATGTTCTATTTTGGTTTCATCTGACCATAACACATTCTCCCAGTCCTCTTCTGGATCATCCAAATGCTCTCTAGCGAACCGCAGACAGGCTTGCACGTGTACTGGCTTCAGCAAGGGGACACGTCTGGCAGTAGAGGATTTGAGTCCCTGGCGGCGCATTGTGTTACTGATAGTAGCCTTTATTACTGTGCTCCCAGCTCTCTGTAGGTCATTCACTAGGCTCCCCCCTGTGTGGTTCTGGGATTTTTGCTCACCGTTCTTGTTATCATTTTGACGCCACGGGTTGAGATCTTGCATGGAGCCCCAGATCGAGGGAGATTATCAGTGGTCTTGTATATCTTCCATTTTCTAATAATTGCTCCCACAGTTGATTTCTTTAGACCAAGCGTTTTACCTATTGCAGATTCAGTCTTCCCAGCCTGGTGCAGGTCTACAATTTCGTCTCTGGTGTCCTTCGACAGCTCTTTGTTCTTGGCCATAGTGGAGCTTGGAGTGTGACTGCCTGAGATTGTGGACAGGTGTCTTTTATACTGATAATGAGTTAAATGGGTGCCATTAATACAGGTAACGAGTGGAGCCTCGTTAGAAGTAGTTAGACCTCTTTGACAGCCAGAAATCTTGCTTGTTTGTAGGTGACCAAATACTTATTTTCCATTCTATTTTGGAAATAAATTCTTTAAAAATCAAACGATATGAGTTTGTTTTTTTCCCACATTCTGTCCCTCATGGTTGTGGTTCACCCATGTTGACAATTACAGGCCTCTCTAATGTTTTGAAGTCGGAGAACTTGCACAATTGGTGGTTGACTAAATCCTTATTTGCTCCACTGTATGAGTGTAAAGTGCTTAGTTTTCGCCACTTTTATGGCCAATGACTGCACGTGCACGCAGCGTGCTTCCGGGTTGTGCGCACGCACTCGCGCAAATCCACCTTTGTGTTTATTATACAGTTCATGTATGTGTGTCATTGACTGCTTTACAGTCAGTTTGCATTGTTTGTTGCATCAGCACTAATATGATGTCATTTTCTTTCTTTTCAGAGCCACACATATACCCACACATTCCAGTCTTCTTCCACACACATACTAATACATCAACATCGCGCACTTTGTTTGTTAGTACATTCAGCTTCAACATTAACACAGCTCTCGGCAGACCGTAACTCGAACTCACCCCTGCATCATGTGAGTAAACAACATGTTGGCGCCGCGTGCACTTCAAGGTGCCTTGTATAATTCTATATCAGAATATTACAAATGGCGAGTGGACACAGGCGTTCATCGGACCGCGCCATTTATTGGCATATGCTTCGGCAACTCCTTCACAACAAACATAAGTATCATTTAGTGAAAGCACAACGAAAATAATATCTCTCAAAAAAGTAATGTTCTCAAAAAGAAAAGCGCTTCAATCTGTATTAATGAGGCCCTATTCTCACACAGTTAAAAGACATCCCAATCAAAATAGCTATGCAGCATGCACATAAAACTTACTCAAGACCTTGGTTAAACTCTATTCAAACATTTCGTTTAGTTCAACAAATACATTAGATGGCAATATTTATTCACAATATACACAATATCAGAGGTCAAGTACGTTGAGAGGCCAGCACTCAAATGACGTGAATTACAATGGATGGACCAGTAAACAGGAAACTATGGCGTCAGTGGAGGGACAAAATACACTATTTGGCTTGATATCTAATTTGGTGTATGTGGTGTATTTAGTGTATCTAGTTTATTTTTTGATAGAAAATTTTACAAATTTAATTAATACGAAAAGATTACGAGGGGTTTTATTATAAAATTAGTATAACTTGCACTAACATTTATCTTTTAAGAACTACAAGTCTTACTTGTGGATCCCTTTAACAGAAAGAATGTTAATAATGTTGATGCCATCTTGTGGATTTATTGTTATAATAAACAAATACCATACTTATGTACAGTATGTTGAATGTATATATCCGTCTTCTTATCTTTCCATTTCAACAACAATTTACAGAAAAATATGGCATATTTTAGTGATGGTTTGAATTGCGATCAATTGCGATTAATTTTTAAGCTGTGATTAACTCGATTAAAAATTTAAATCGTTTCTCAAACCTACAAGAAATACATTATTCGCCTACTCTGGTAAATATGAATATGTTGGTCCTATCGTTAGCTAGTTGTATTTCTGGTTGACACCGTGGAGGGGGGCTGATAACCAAGAGGTTGGGGGGGGCAGAGTTGTAATTGAAGTGTACAAAAATCAGCCATGTAGTCCAGAACCTAGTATTTGTGTGAATCTCTTTTGAGTGTATGTTGGCATCCTATTCTATGCTGTCTCATCTCTAATTCTGACGCCGAGGTTTTCGATTTGAGTGTGTCGTAAAAAGAATGTTTTTAAAAATCTTGGTATATTGTTTCACACAGAGCAACGTCATCTATATGTGTTTCAGTCAATTGCTTCAAAGCGTCATGGTGGTTCACTTGCTCATAAGTGGGCTTGAATCCCAATAGGTTAGCAGTGTTAAGAATTCTATAGCTATATAACTCTATATCTTGGTCTCATCTGAGCAAAGCACACAGTCCCAGGTTTCAACTGGGGCCGTGTGTATTTTTGTGTGAGACCAAGATTGAGCTTTTTGGCAACAAACACTAAGTGGATCCGGCGTGCCACGAAAGATGTGCATGCTGAAAAGCACCTCATGCCCACTGTGAAGTATGGGGGTGGGGCAGTGATGCTGTGGGGCTGTTCTACTTCCAAAGGCCCTGGGGACCTTATTAGTAGGGTTGTTCCGATCATGTTTTTTTGCTCCCGATCCGATCCCGATCGTTTTAGTTTGAGTATCTGCCGATCCCGATATTTCCCGATCCGATTGCTTTTTTTGGCTCCCGATTCAATTCCGATCATTCCCGATAATTTTTCCCGATCATATACATTTTGGCAATGCATTAAGAAAAAAATGAATAAAACTCAGACGAATATATACATTCAACATACAGTACATCGGTACTATATTTGTTTATTATGACAATAAATCCTCAAGATGGCATATACATTATTAACATTCTTTCTGTGAGAGGGATCCAAGGATAGAAAGACTTGGGACTTTGTGTATTGTTACTAAATACTGCCATCTAGTGTATTTGTTGAGCTTTCAGTTCAGATACTGCAGCATGCCCCAAGGCATGATGGGAAAGTGGAACCATGATGGGAAGTAAAACCATGACTGTGAGTCATCGTAAGAATGGATATACTATCTCTGCTTGGAGACTAAGCCATGGAGTATAGACAATGTATTATTGACCTCCTTGCTTCCCATATTTCTTCCAACGATAGTCCTAATCATGGGGTGGATGTATGCAAGGTTTTAATTAAATAAGGGGAGGTTTCAAAGGCAGGCAAAGAACACATTATTCAATTCTTGCTGTCTTTAAATTAAACTCTCTATGTAGGTAATATGGCGGCACAACAGATTTAGTGTGACAATGAATGAAAGGGTCATACATCGCAAATATTAATAGCTTAAATACTTTAACGTGACTCATTTCTAAATCAAGTAAATACCGCCCTCGTCAGGATATTTATGGTAACCCAACGCTAAGCCTACCCGAAAGACTGGATGACTGCAACATATTATTTCTGTAACGTTAAATAGAATTAGAAAACGATTTATTAAAATATATATATATTAAAAAATGGCATGGCCGATATATTTTTGCCGATTCCGATACTTTGAAAATGACGTGATCGGACCCGATCGATCGGGGCATCTCTACTTATTAGGGTGCATGGCATCATGAATGCTTTGAAATACCAGTACATTTTAAATCAAAACCTGTTGCCTTCTGCCCGAAAGCTGAAGATGGGTCGTCACTGGGTCTTTCAGCAAGACAATGACCCTAAACATATGGCCAAATTTACACAGAAATGGTTCACCAGACACAAAATCAAGCTCCTCCCGTGGCCATCTCAGTCCCCAGACCTTGTTTTGTTGGCAAAAGGGGGTTGTACAAAGTATTAATACCAGGTGTGCAAATAATTGTGACATTGATGTCAAATATTTTTTTCTTTATGCGGTATTTTTTCCCCACTGAATGAATGCACTTGTATTGAAGGTTGGATTTTTCTCTTTATTTCTATTAAGGTTCCATATTATTTGAATTAAAAAATATATACTGTATATTAGAAGCTGAAAAACACATCTAAACCAGGGGTGCCAATAATTATGGAGGGCACTGTATTTGTTTGGAGACATAATATGAATGTGCTTGTGTTACTATATGCGAAAAATGCAACAAGTGCTAATAGGGTGATTTATTGTTGGATTTTATTCACAAATAATAATTTCTCTCCCGTGTTTGGATTTGTTTTCTTTGGAAAGTATTACACTAAATATTCTTACACAGCCCAGAATCCACAAAGTGTGGGTTGACATTTCGTCCCATTACTAATTAATCCTCTATATCAGGGTTGCCCAATGTTGATCCTCGAGAGCCCCTGTCCAGCTTGTTTTCCATGTCTCCCTCCTAACACACCTGAATCAACTAATCAGGATCATTATCAGGCTGCTGCAGAGCTTGCTGATGAGCTGATCATTTGGTTCAGGTGTGTTACAGGACGGAGACACGGAAAACAAGCTGGATAGGGGCTCTCGAGGACCAAGATTAGGCACCCCTGCTCTATATAATAAATAAATAATCCACTTAATTTTTATCCTGTGTCCCACAGATGTTACATTGGAAGATCTTCACCTGGAGAAGCACGTTAAATGGGAGGAGTCGAATCTGGCGTACATCAAACAGGAGGCGGAGCCAGTGCGTTGCAGCATTAAAGAAGGAAAACAGGAAGAAGAAATCATCATGTTTCCAATGACTGTCGCTGTAAAAAGCGTAGAAGAAGATGAAGGTCTGAGCGGAGCAGCGAAACCTTCGAGCAACAGCTCATTTCAACACCTGACAACAAAAGGTGAGGGACAGTCGCAACCGGACGACCTCTTAGCACCACTCTCGGACACTGACGACGTAATGTCGCACTCTTCTGTCTTTGACACTGATGAGGAGGATGTTGACTCTGATGCGTCGAAATCCTTAAACAAGTCATCACTGAAAAGAGAGACAAAAGAATGCGCGGGTGGGAAACCTTTTTCCTGCTCACATTGCGATAAAACATTTACTACCAAGGAACATTTAATCAAACACATGAATACACTCACTGAAGAAAAGCCTTATGTCTGCACATTTTGTGGTAAAAGATTTGGCCGGAAGGGAACTTTAAAAATACACATACGAACACATACTGGAGAGAAGACTTTCGTCTGCTCTGTTTGCGATAAAAGGTTACGTACGAAGCAAGCCTTAACGAGCCACACGAGGACACATACTGGAGAGAAACCTTTTGTCTGCACATTTTGTGGTAAAAGATTTGGTCGGAAGGAAGCGTTAAAAAGACACACGAGAGAACACACTGGAGAGAAACCTTTTGTCTGCACATTTTGTGGTAAAAGATTTGGTCAGAAGGAAGCGTTAAAAAGACACACAATGACACACACTGGAGAGAAGCCTTTCATCTGCTCTCTTTGCGATAAAAAATTTTGTACCAAGCAAGCGTTAACAAGACACACGAGAACACACACTGGAGAGAAGCCTTTTGTCTGCACATTTTGTGGTAAAAGATTCGCCCAGCAGGGAACTTTACAGAAACACACAAGAACACACACCGGAGACGAGCCTATTGCTTGCTCTGTTTACGATAAAAGATTTCGAACGAACTATCAGTTTACAAGACACACGAGGACACATACTGGAGAGAAGCCTTTCGTCTGCTCTCTTTGCGATAAAAAATTTTGTTCGAAGGAAGAATTAACAAGACACACGAGAACACACACTAAAGAAAAGCCTTTTGCCTGCTCTCTTTGTGATAAAAAATTTCGAACGAACTATGAGTTGACAAGACACACGAGGACACATACTGGAGAGAAGCCTTTCGTCTGCTCTCTTTGCGATAAAAAATTTTTTTCGAAGGAAGAATTAACAAAACACACGAAAACACACACTAAAGAAAAGCCTTTTGCCTGCTCTCTTTGTGATAAAAGATTTCGAACGAACTATGAGTTGACAAGACACACGAGGACACATACTGGAGAGAAGCCTTTCATCTGCTCTCTTTGCGATAAAAAATATTGTTCGAAGGACGAATTAACAAGACACACGAGAACACACACTAAAGAAAAGCCTTTTGCCTGCTCTCTTTGTGATAAAAGATTTGGTTCGAAGCATGCATTAACACAACACACGCGCATACACATTAGGTAAAAAGGTTCACCCTGAAGCGAGAATCAATTCATGACGCAGAACACACACCGAAGAGAGCCCTTTCATATGATCCGCGTGCTGTAAAACCTTCTCTTACAGGGAACCACGGACAACTTGTAGTTCTTAAAAGATAAGTGTTAGTATGGGTTATAATTAGGGCTGTCAAACTTGTCGCGTTAACGGGCGGTAATTTATTTTCTTAATTAATCACGTTAAAATATTTAACGCATTTATCGCATGCGCGGAATGACCCACTCATGCATTGCCGCAAACAGACTACAGTGGCGCGTTTTTTTGTACATTGAGCGCTAAGAGGCAGAGAAAAGCGCGTAGACACAGACATTCAATGCATACCTGTTAAGTTGTAGAAATTGCAAATAGGGAGATTTCTGTTTGCCAACCCCGATGACGCGCGCGCGCGCGACAATCGCTAAGACAAAATGCAACCATTTTTTTTCCAAGTTCATTTTGGTCACAACACTAGTGTAAAAATTAACTACACTGTCAAAGAACCTCTTTTTGGTGGCATCAGAGATAGCCTTCAACTTGCTCCATGTATTGTCTGGCATCATGTGATACTGCTATGTTGCCTGTGTCATGCCAGTTCTCCTTATTCCTGTAATCAACATCTTGGATATCCTCAGCTTTCCTGATCACATCCATTTGCACAAATTTGGACATCAGCTTCCTCAGCAGCCTCTTCATCTCATCAACCATCACTCCAATTAGGGTTTCGTCAGACTAAATCAGCAAGAATTAAAAACATTAATTACATCATTTAGAAAATTAATATTTGTTTTTAAAAGTATCTTTTTCATGGCAGTTTTTTAATTGAATTGTAACCTAGAATTGAAACTTTATATTTTTTGTTTCAGCACAGTAATAATTATATAATGTAATAAAGTGTATAGTATAAACTTTAGCTTTAGCTAGTGATGCACGATAATACATTTTTCAACCGATATCGATAACCGATAATTTCCTGCCCCTTCCACCTGATAACCGATAATGTCACGCCGATAATTCTATTCTAATATGTATGTAAAATTTTAAAGTATACAAAGATCAATAGCAAATAGCACTAAAAATGTAATTTAGTGCTATTTTTTTCCACAACAAATGTGAATAAGTAGTAAATTCCAACATCTAAACAAGGGCAATGACATTGTGTAATGGTAAGCTTTTGGCAACAATTACTTAGAGAGTAAACACCCAAGTTGCACAAAAATGCCTTTAAAAGTAAGCCATTCCTAACATATATCACATTACTACACTGCAAAAACACCTTCTTAAAACTAGCAGAATTGGACGAAACTGTTTGGAGACTAAATCAAGTATATAATTATCGGATTGCATTATCGGTTGAATTTCGTTTTATCTGGATTATCTGTGTGACGTCATAATTGCCATTATCGGCCGATAATTATCGGTGACCGATATTATCGTGCATCTCTAGCTTTAGCATAATAGCGAATCTAAATGATTAAACTTCAAGTAAGTAACGATACGCTTTCTCACTTAAATTCATATATTGTGGGGGTAGGACCGCAGTGGTTTAATATTCCATGATGTTTGATCCACGAAAACAGAGTAAAGCAGCGACTTCTTCCTCCTCATCGTTCTCCCATCATTAGCTCTAATGCTATTAGCATTAGGCTAGTTAGCTATCGCTGGCAGGTAAGACTTACGGCAATTACGTTGACGAACGTCGTTTTTCCCGAATACTGAAGGCAGACCAGGGTCAGCTCCATCTCTTCCTCCCAAAATAAAGACTTGAACCAGTCTAAAAGCCGGTTTATTAGTGCCAGCATCTTGGGAAGTCGGTGGTGCTTCGCCTCTTCCCTCCCTGTCAGATGAGGGCAGGGAAGTCGGAGACGGCCAGGCTATTCGTTGTTGGTCACTTTCCGAATCAGGCCGAATGGTATCGTTACAAAACGGTGACAAACAAAAACGTTAAAAAAAAAAAAAAAAAAATTGACATTTTTGGAAAATTGGGAGATTTGGCTTTCTAATCGTGAGGCGTGAGCATTGGGGTCAAAATCGGGAGTCTCCCGACCAAATCGTGAAACTTAACAGGTCTGAATGGGACCGCGCCATTTATTAGCATAAGCTTTGGCAAGTCTTTCATAACAATCATAATTATTGTGGCGAGCAATGTTGTTAATCTTACTGAAAAAAAGTAATTAATTATAGTTACAAATTACTTCACCCCAAAAGTAATTGCGTTAGTAACTCAATTACCTGAATGTAAGAGTAATTAGTTACTTGGCAAAGTAATTGGTGATAATTACCTTTTTTTTTTTTTTCCTCAAAAAAAAAAAAAAAAAAACATTGGCCACACTATGGCTACGTTCATACTACAGGTCTTAATGCACGAATCCGATTTTTTTTTCATATCCGTTTTTTTGGCGTGCCCGTTCAGGCTGACTTTGTCCATTGAGACCGTTCAAGTATTACGCATGCGCACTAATTCGGAGTCCGACACGCGCTGAACATGAAGACCCGCATGCGCAGAAGCATCAAAACAAATGACACACGTCATCCATCATTCCAGGGATATCATATTTTGCTTTTCAAAAGGAGGACACAAATAACAGACATAAATAATCCCCGTTTAGGCTTATATTCAAAGTTTATATGGATCGATAGCATGCACGCACTGTCCCTGCATGTCACACACACACATATGCGCAGTTTGCCCCGACTCTCGGCCGTGTAGGCAATGTTGAAATATTGCTCACTTGGAGCAAAGAGAAAACTGAGCATTCTCAGGTTTATCCTCAACCCTTTTTTATTTTTTATGACTGTTGTCAAGCCCCGCCCTTCCCCAAAAGCCGTGCTCACTGCAAGCTAGGCGCTAATAACGCACAGCGGCACCGCAACGGTAAGCGTCTCTCTCGCTATTTGATGACGTAATTGCTGCATGAAATCCGATTTGGGAGAGTGGACAGTACAGACCGCCGCAACAGTCTGGAAAAATGTGGCCCAGATCGGATTTGAACCACATACGAAAGTGACCCAGATCGGATTTGAAATGGTCCAGTTCTATGCGACTTGTCACGTTCAGACCGTCAAGTTAATGCCTCACTCGAGTCGGAAAAAATCGGATTCGTGCATTAAGACCTGTAGTATGAACGTAGCCTAAGTGAAGTTTTTTGTGGAGGTTTTTGGTACAATTGGCCCGAGCCCAATTCTTTACCCTAATTTACCCTTTACCCTGAATCATCTGTTAAAAGTTGTTAGAATTGCTCCCATTATTGCATTAGTTCCCTTCTCTCTACTTTCGACATATGAATGTTTTAAAACTGTTTCATCATTTAAAGATAGATTCAAGTCAAGTTTTTGCCGATTTAGAAGTATTTTAGATAAAAAGTTACTTAGGCTACGTTCATACTACAGGTTTTAATGCACGAATCCGATTTTTTCGTGTTTTTCCGACTCGAATGAGGCATTAACTTGACGGTCTGAATGTGACAAGTCGCATAGAACGGGACCATTTCAAATCCGATCTGGGTCACTTTCGTATGTGGTCTAAATCCGATCTGGGCCACATTTTTCCAGACTGTCGCGGCGGTCTGTACTGTCCAGTCCTGCAAATCGGATTTCATGCAGCAATTGCGTCATCAAATAGCGAGAGAGTCGTTACCGTAGCGATGCACCTGTGCGTTATTAGCGCCTAGCTTGCCTTTCGGGGAAGGGCTGGGCTTCACAACAGTCATAAAAAATAAAAATTGGTTGAGGATAAGCCTGAGAATGCTCAGTTTTCTCTGTTACAAGTGAGCAATATTTCAACATTGCTTACACGGCCGAGAGAGAGTCGGGGCAAACTGCCCATATGTGTGTGACGTGCACAGACAGTGCGTGCATGCTATCGATCCATATAAACTTTGAATATAAGCCTAAACGGGGATTATTTATGTCTGTTATTTGTTTCCTCCTTTTGAAAAGCAAAACATGATATCCCTGGAATGACGGATGACGTGTGTCATTTGTTTTGATGCTTGTGCGCATGCGTAATACTTGAACGGTCTCAATGGATAAAAGCAGTCTGAACGGGCACGCCAAAAAAACGGATATGACAAAAAATCGGATACGTGCATTAAGACCTGTAGTATGAACGTAGCCTTAGATTCGCTAGGAAGGTTCTCTAACACAGAGCCGTCCTAAAAAGCCTACTGCTTTAAGATGGCGGCTGTCTACTAACGTATTTAGTGCCATGTCTGTCATTTTGCATCTAGTTATATCTATATACAGTACATGTGATATCTATCATGTCTACCATAACATGCGGGCTTAGTTTGTCGGCTATCGGCTACAACATGTATTATTGGAGCTACCTAGCATCGCGTTTGCTCGGCGTCACAACTTTCTTGCCTCCTGCTCTGCTCTGTCGTCTCGGTGAGTCCGTCTCCCTCAGACTTTTCGACCAATATAGTAACACATAGTAACGCATGCCTTTCCGTCCTCAGTAACGGTAACGGCGTTGCCAAGATGAGAAAAGTAATTAATTACCCACTACTGAAAAAAATAACGCCGTTATTAACAACACTGGTTGTCACACTTCAAAGGAAAAGCCATTTTTGGACAAAATCACAAGAATTTCGTCAAAATAAAATAACGCCCAAGGGTTAAGCAGCATAAATATCCAGGTAAACAGTTGCGATACACATTTGAACAGATTTCTGGGCGGCTTTTTTGAAGTCCGTTTGAGGATTGCGCTCAAACTAAATGTCCTAGAACCAAATTTCCAAATGTAACTACTAGATTGTGATACAATACACTATTGGGTGAAATTTGGTTCACTTCTGCGCAGCGGTTTGGGAGTTAACATCAAAATGACATTTCTCGGCCGAAGTGAAGGGAGCTCACTGTCAAAAGGCTTAAATGGCTTTTTTGAACTAAGTTTGAGGATTGCGCTCAAACCAAATGTCCTAGAACCAAATTTCCAAATGTAACAACTAGGAGTGGGAACCTCAAGGCACCTCACGATAACGATTATCTCACGATATCACGATACCGCAAATATCGATATATTGGTCAGAAATTTGATACATGATATTCTACGATACAACTGTTGAAACGAAAAAAAAACATATTTCAAAATAGAAAAAATACTGTTTAAGTCATTTATTAAACAGTGACACCTTTTCAGTGCAACATTGCTGTAAAATATAAATCTAATGATAATTGTGTACCTGCATATATAGAGGAAACAAACCACAACCACTGATATTTCTTGGCGAAATCATGATGAATGGCACCCTTAATTTCTTAAGTTTTAAATCTTTTGAAAAGTTTTAACAGTGCTGTAAGTGTCAATCAGCAGTTGAGCTTGGAGTGGGGCAATGATAAAATTGGTGGGTCTTTTCTTTGTATATGACCTTTGTTGTCAAAAGCATTGGTTTGAGCATTTCCACCATCTGCTTCAGCATTTGTGATGTAAGACTCAGTCAGTTACATTCTTCCTCACCTTAAAAACAACAAAATAAAAAATATTAGCTACTCAATAGCTTTTGAGTTGAAATTCTGTTTTTTTGTGTGTGTTGGAAGTATTGAGTGAATTAAAAAAAAAAATTAATTGAATGAATAGAAATTAAAAATGCAATAATTACCGGTTTTTAATATGTAGGACACATTAATTATCATGCACATCACCTTATAGATCTTGGAAGCTATTCAAACCTTTTTATAGCTTATTGTATCAAAATGGCAGTCATAACAGTTTGTGTAGTAAACTACATGGAAAGTGGTCCTCAAATATGTCATCAAAATAATACATTTAAATGAAAAAATCAATTACTAGTACATTGCAAAAGTTTCTTACCTCAAGTGATGCTCCATAGAAATCCAGTGTCCAATTAGTCACCAGCTGCCAGTGAACCTTATTTTATTAGACAATGCTTGCATACAGCAAAGTCCTTGTTCACCTTACTTCCTTTATTGTTGATGTAAAATCCAATGTGTGTCCGCATGTGTGATTTTCAGCAATATTTTTCTCACTTTTTCCTCCACCGTTCTCACGAAGCTTTATTTTTTTCAACCCACTTGAGACCGCTCTTCTTCTCTAGGCGACTTGTGCGCACTTTACCTTCACCACCACTGTTGAGCGCCCCCTAGTGGACCGCCAAGGAATTGCTCAACAAACATTGAGCAGTTTACAGCATCCATACTCCATTGTATGGCCAATATGTCAAATAAAAGTATCGATGCTTGGCGGGAGCATATCGATAACCGATCGGGTTGCAAAATATCGCGATATATCGCTGTATCGAGATATTGTCACACTCTTAGTAACAACTAGATTGTGATACAATACACTATTGGGTGAAGTTTGGTTCACTTCTGCGCAGCGGTTTGGGAGTTAACATCAAAATTACATTTCTCGGCCGAAGTGAGTCGAACTCACTGTCAAAAGGCTTAAATGGCTTTTTTGAACTAAGTTTGAGGATTGCGCTCTAACCAAATGTCCTAGAACCAAATTTCCAAATGTAACTACTAGATTGTGATACAATACACTATTGGGTGAAGTTTGGTTCACTTCTGCGCAGCGGTTTGGGAGTTAACATCAAAATTACATTTCTCGGCCGAAGTGAGTAGAGCTCACTGTCAAAAGGCTTAAATGACTTCATTGGGCACAACACAGTTTAACTCATTCTCTGCCTTAGACCACAATATATGAGATGTCATTAGCTTTGAAACAGAATTATTCATTGCTAGTCGTCCTAGTTGAATCTGATTTGCCTTCCAACACAGGCTTCCTAATAGAGATCGACCGATATGGGTTTTTCAGGACCGATGCAGATTATTAGTAGAAAGGCAGATATATCAACTCCAAAAATCAGTTATCACAAAAGTGAGTACACCCCTCGCATTTCTGAATATATTTAAGTGTATCTTTTCAGGGACAACACTGACAAAATGACACAATGAAAAGTAGTCTGTGTGCATCTTATATAATCGAGTTAATTTATAACTATAATAATAATAATAATTATAATAATAATAATAACTGCACACAGACTACTTTTCATTGTGTCAAAGTGTCATTTTGTCAGTATTGTCCCATGAAAAGATATACTTAAATATCTGCAGAAATGCGAGGGGTGTACTCACTTTTGTGATACACTGTAAATGCAGTAAAAGTGTAAAATTTAATCATGCAAACGCTGAACTTCATTGAAATGCCTAAAGCATGTTTTTATTGAATCACACAAATAGAAAATAATAGGGGGTGGTGATAGAGTAGTCGTTCCCCAACCCAGAGGTTGTGGGTTTGATTCTCCGCCCTGATGACCTCATCTAAGTATCCTTGAGCAAGATACTAAATCCCACGTTGCTCCTGGTGCTGTGTCACCAGTACGTAGATATAGTGTGAAGCGCTTTGAGGGCCTTGAAAAGGTGGAACGCTGCAATACAAGTGTAATTCCATTTAACCAATCAGAGGACAGGGTGAATTCTAGTGCAGGAGAAAGAGGTGCAGCTGCAACATAGTCAAAATAACCCAGTGTAAATTTTTTTTCATATCAGCGGTCAGATTTAAAATAATAAAGGCCGATATCGATATGTCAAATTTCCAAATACCGGCCTAGCCGATTATCAGTCTATCTCTACTTCCTAAGGCTGAGGATACTCACGCTGAGGCAGAGTGTTTTGAATAATGTTCTGCCTTGGAGGGTGGACTTTAGCGTTGGTTGTGTACATTGGGTAAAACAACAGCCAGTTCTCATAACCTCCCTCCAGCACAAGTGGCTCACTTCGCAAGATGGTTTTACTGTCCCACTGCGAAGTATCCAAATGATTAACAAATCAATTAGAATAATCCATTGCAAAACAAAATTATTGTTGGGCATAATTACCTTGTATAGAGCATCTTTAAGGCTCTGCAGCGTGGCGCCCATTCTTAGATCTGTTACAGAACTAAACCAGTCCAACAGGACTACGTAATCCACAGAACCCCGCCTATTCCACTGCTCTTTGGACACCTCTGGGAGCTTTTCTTCAATTTGATTCACTGTGATTCTAAAAATTGTCATCAGTCCAGTTTTGATTAATCAAATCAAATTATACAAAACAGAGTAAAAGATCAATTCAAGTAGCATGCTACATTTACTCCTCTGACTCGTACCCTGGACTGATGGCTTCCTCAGGCACGCTGATGCAGGCCTGAGATGGGACCTGAATGTGAGACTCCTCAAAATCTTTCTGGCTCCGGGCATCCATGACGATTATCGTTATCATTTGGTCCTTCATCATGTGGAAAAGTTTCTCGGCAGTGATCCCGCCCGCTGCCGTAGCTGTAAATAGACCATGTTATTTAAAGTGTATGTTAACACCTGGGGAAATGCTAATATTCCATCATTTATCCATAAATGAATGCCTTTTGGATTCATATCATGTCACTTCGTGTAATTACACACATTGCAACACCAAGAAAATGAGAGAAATTTGGGTCAATTTCAAGCTAAAAAGACCCGCCCCCGAGATCCCGGAAATCTGGCAGATTGTGGGCGTGACATCAAAACAAGGAAACAGTGCTTTAGTACTGAATGGCGGCGATGATGGCGGACAATTACGTTTTTATAGTTGCAGCGACGAATCCGACGTAACGAACATTCTTCTAATGGTGAAGAGGAGAGTTATGAACCTTTCTTTGCTGTTTTGGGTTATCAATTTGATCCCAAACGAAAGCCAATGCAGCCTAATGAAAGGATCATTGAGGGGAGCAGTCACACTGATGAAACCCCGACAACAGTTCGTGTGGGAAACACCAAATGGTATGTTTTGCATTTCTTTTTGTGAAGCTCCTACACAGTGACCGCAAAATAATGTATAGAATAATTACCATTTAATATGCTATCATCGGTTTCGCCCTGCCAACCGACACAAATATAAATGGGATTAGAGCAGGGGTCCCCGGTGTGATTTGGGTCTTTTTTCACGGACCGGTGTCCCTCTTTTATATTCAGTTGGACTCTCAATGTTATCCAATGGTGCTAAAAAACTATTTACATCACAAGCATACATGTGCAACACGGAAATGGCGTAAATTAACGCTAAACGACATTTCGGAGTGGCAAACGTAAGTTAATATTCCTTTCTTTAAAGAAAGTTTGTAGTGTGTACTTGGGAATCGCTGCATTCACGATCCTTTTTAACGTTACGTGCATGCCAACTTTGTCAGAACACCGGCAATGTGCGGCAGAAAAATACAGCAAATATAAAATAGCATTTGTTTTTAGCCCCGTCGTGTTAAGTGCACGGAAAAAATACAACTCACCCGCTGAATCAGTAGGAGGGCTGAGTTTGTTTCGTTGAGACGAGATAGGAGAGTGAGAGAAGCTAGCATCAAGCTAGCGATGTTGGAAATTGTAGCACAGTTTTCAGCGCGCTCCAAGCGATGTCGGGATATTCCGAAATGACTTTAATCCACAACTTCGGTAGAGTTGTCTCAAATGTACGCTTAAGTCGCCGTGATTTGCGATCTCTACAAGCTGATATTCCTGTTCCACAGACATGCTCGAATCACTCGATTTATTCACATACGGGTCACGAATTCACTCCTTCGCAGTTCGTGGGTCTTTAGTGATAGGGAAGTAGCATAAATTTTGTTTTCTTTGAGGTTGTAGGCACATCTTCTGGCTCGTCAGGTTCCCGTTTCCCTGTAAAATTGCAAAATTAGCCCTCTTAGCACTGACGAACTTTACTCATTGTCTGCGTAGTCCAGCTTTTTTTCTCGCGTTCGGGAACTCATGGGTACTACATTGCGACAAATGGCTATTTGGAAACTACATAGCAGGACAGGTTTGAACCATTTTAGCTATTTTTTGATAAAACACGAACGCAACTCTCTCGTCGATAAACAACGATGGGACCTGCCTCGACCTTTTGTTTCCTTGTTATGACGTCTCCGCAACACTTTCGGAAATGTTCGTCATTTTCGATCTATTTTCGATAATTGCTCTTTAATGTGATTGATTTTTTTGTTAACTTTATCAATATTTGTTATCTTGGCACATAACGGTTCTATTGATGTCTCACACCCCCTTTGCGTTTTCATACCCTTTAAGGACTGCCTAACATAAGAATGTAGACAATCCAGAATTACTTCATGCCACAATATAGATAATGGAAATCAACAAGTCCATAACTACCGTATCTGAAAAACCAAAGATAATCCCTGTTTAATATTACTACTTACTTTTTGAAGATGCATTCTTCAAGTCGTTTACCTCCCCTTTTACCTGATGGAATTAAAAAAAAAAAAAATTTTTTTTGAGAAAATGTGTTGAAAGTGGGGCTGCAGCTATCGAATATTTTAGTAATCGAGTAATCGACTGAAAATTCTATCGATTAATCGAGTAATCGGATAAAACAAATATATTTTTAGGTGAAGAGCAATTATAAATATACATGAGAAAACAAGAAATTTCATCTAATCTTGAAACATTTTCAGTCAATCAATGTCTTTATTTTCGATGTATATTGTTGAAAACAGCCAACAATTGGATCTCAGATGTAACTAGAATTTAAAAAAAAGACTAATTCAGTGCTTTCACTCAAAAAACTTTTAGATATTATTTTTAAAAAACTATATATATTTATATATATATATATATATATCTTACCTAAAAATGCCGTTACGCTTGATAACACACATCACTTAAAAGTTTGGATTTTTTCCCACGCGTTTCAATTGAATTTCTCTTTGTGTCAAGCCATTTTTAAGTTCTAGTTAAGTTTTAAGTTAGTCTAAACTGTAAGTCCTGATAGGATTTTGAGTTTTTGCAGTGTTCAAAATAAATGTATGATACAGGCTGTATTGGAGCACATTAGGGACCAGTGCTACTTGGGTGTTTTATCCAGCAATGACTACTGAGCTAAAATTGATAGTTAGCATAATTAAGTTTTTATTTTACACCCTCATCCCTCCACAATGCTATGTTATATTAAAGCCTGTATGTAAGACACATTAGCCACGCATCGACAGTGGTCATAATTAATTGAAACCTAGCCCTCCGCAGGGCTAACGTTACGTGAGCTAGTAGCGACAGTAACGTTAATCTTATTTATTAGCGCTCTACTGCTTTAAGATGGCGGCTGTTTACAATCGCTGCCCAGACGCGGCCGAGTCTGTCATTGCGCATCTAGTTCAACATACATGTGATCTCTATGAGACTTATCAGATGCTACCTGTACCAACGTAGCATCGTGCGGGCTAGTATTTAGCAACGTCGGCGTCGTTTGTGGCGGCTGTCGGCTGCAGTAAGTTTTTTTTCCCCCCTTCTTCCTCTCCGCACGTGACAGCGCGTTGCCCAGCATTAAAAGTAGTCCGAGCAAAACGTGATGCTTAGAGCTGTCAAAATAAACGATGACTCGAGGTGAATAAAATTACTCGGATCAGTTTTTAAACTCGAGTTACTCGAGTTGCTCGAGTACTCGTTTCAGCTCTAGTTGAAAGTGTCAGCAAGTCCAATCCCGGTGAGACTACTGAGTCAGGACAAGATGTACAGAGTATCAAAAAATGGAATACAACCTCAACAACTGAGGTTGGCTATTGATCATAAAAGAAAGTCTTAAATCTCCCAATTTTTGTCACACTCAAAATTCCCAGTAAACCAAGTACTACCTTATTGTCGTCCTTGTTGGCTGCTGAGGATTTGGGAGGGCTTCCACTGTCATCTTTCTCAGTTATATTCTCACTCCTTTTTTTCAACTCTTGCTTCTCCTTCTCTTCTAGCTTTTTCCTCACTTCAACTTCTTCATACCTTGTAAAACATTCACAGATGTTGATTAGCTACTGTATATATTTTTTTAATCAACTCATTCACTGCCATTGATAGCGATGGACATCCAATCCATTGTCTGGGAGAGGCTGGTAGCGAATGATCACTTCTAGCACACTAAAGCAAAATGGATTGGACATCCACCACTGCCAATGAGTCAATCACACTCAAAATTCCCAAAATATTCTGACCTGAGTTTGAGGCTTTCAGCGAGCCTCTCAGCTTCTTCGATGGCTTTCTTGAAGTTGTTGGGGCCGAGCATTGTCATGTAATACTCCTGTGGACATAGGCATGAAGAACAATTCATTTTATTACATAAAAAAAAAACTGTGGCTCCTGGGTCACCATACCAACTGCTGCTTGAAGTCTGGTCTGGTCTGGATAATGTTATATACTCCTAGATACTTCATGTAAAGCACATAAGCTCTCTCCTCATCTCTGTCTAGACGACTCTGCTCTGCCGCCTTGAAGAGTTTGCAGGCACTTTGAACATAGCTGCATCATAATAAAATAGTATTCAAATAGTATGCATGCTAGGCCTGAACGATATATCGTTTAAACATCGCCATCGCGATGTGCGCATGTGCAATAGTCCCATCGCAAGGACGTGCGATAGTTTTTTAATTTCATTTTTTTTAATCCACAAACGTTTGTTTTGAGGAAGGAGAGGGGAAAAAAGCGCACAGTTTCTCTTTCTCTCCAGCAAGTCATCGGCTCCTCCCCCTCCCCCTGCAACAGCGGAGTGGAGGGAGGAGGGGCCGAACAGCAGAGCGGAGGGAGGAGGGCCCGTTCTCAAAGTGAAAGCAAGCAATCAACACGTTGGAGGAGCAAGGAAGACTGTATCCAAAAGGAGTTTTGGAAGTATTTTGGCAAGAACAAGACTATAAGGGACAAAAAACAGCCCTGTCGACAGTGCCTCGCCATGGTTGCCTCAACAAGAAGTAATCTGTCAAACATGTGGGACCATTTAAAACGCAGGTATCTATGCATTCCTTCTACGAGCTCCCCATCAGAGGCTTTTTAGCACAGGTGGGAACATTGTTAAATGCCAACGTTCTTGTCTCAAGCCTGCTATAGTGGATAAACTAATAGTCTTGGCCAAAAACCTATGAGACCCAGTTGAGAATTGCTGAGCAAGGAAGGTGGACGATATGCAGACAAATACATAACACAGCTGAAGGAATGTCTTTTCTTTCTATTCATGTGACAGCTATCTGGAAGGCAGGAAATTTGGGAGTTAAAATGGTTCTGTTATTCATCACAGTTATTTGCAGTTATTCAGTTCAATTATTTACAAGTTCAATTGAGTTTATTTCTTTTATATTTAAATTTATTGTAAACCGTATTTTTCAAATAACTAGTACAGCTGCACATAAAGTTTTGATACTTAATATTTTTGTTGAAATATTTTTACAACTTTGTTGCCGTTTTGCAGTTTTATATTGTTATATTTTGTGTAAACAACTCAGGGGACTAATGCACTTGCACTTTTATTAGTCAGATTTAATATTTAAGTTCAAATATGTTGACAACTTTGTTGTTTAACTGAGGTTTTTATGTATTGTTATAGTTTGTGAACTCTTTTGTCATATTTAATATTTTTGTTCAAATATGTTGACAACTTTGTTGTTTTACTGAGGTTTTTATTTATTGTTATAGTTCGTGAACAGCTTTTTTATTTGTCATATTTAATATTTTTGTTCAAATATGTTGACAACTTTGTTGTTATTTTACAGAAGTTTTTATTTATTGTTATATTTTGTCAAAAACTTAGGGGACTAATGCACCTGCTCTTTTATTTATCATTTAATTTATTTGCTGCTGTTGAAGTGTAAAATATTGTATTCAATAAATGATCTATTTTGTGCAGACATGACTTCCTGGATACCTTCATACAGAAATCTTCATCATTCACAAATTAAACGGTATTATATGAATACACTGTGGTCACGGTGTGTTATGTAAAGTATTTCCAAACAGCTATTCAAGTCATTTAGTGAAAATTTCTTTAAAAAAGATCTTTTTTTTTTTTTTAATATCGCAATATAATATCGCAATATATTGCAAACCTAAAAAAAATCGCAACAATAGTTTTTTCCAATATCGTTCAGGCCTAATGCATGCATTGTCAAATCTGTACAGTATGTATGTCAAACTGTACTATCAACACCTACTTTCTTGTGCTGATCTTGTCTGGCTTAATTTCAGCTTTTTTATTGAGGTCACCAAGCGATGTGGACACATAGAGGTCCTTGGCACCGGTGGGCACCCCAGGCATCTTGGCGGGCGTGTTCAGTCAGAACTCACAGTTAATCAGTGCTCTTTAACCGCTTCAGACATGTCTGAAGATAAGCACAAAAAATATACACTATATTAAAAACATGTTCATAAGACACAACGGCATACCTGACTAATGAGCGATGAGTCAGAAAATTAACCTTTCTTTAAATATGTGATAACGCAGGCGTATTGTTTTAGGTATATTGTATTTAATAGTTTGGTGCAAATACTTTTCGATGTTGAAAGTTAATCAAAAGCTTTTAAGAGGGAAAACCTACTCCAGACAACAAGTGGTATGCAGGTTATCCTGCAAAATATCTAGCCACAATAGACCCTACCCACGTGACGTCACAACTCCTTCCTCCTGACTGGTGCCGCCCAATTGTCTGTCAACACATCATGTTTACCTGTTACGGCTACGTACATTCCTCCTATTTACGACGTGTTTTTCTGCTCGTTAACATTAATAATCAAAATGGTGAAGGCGTGTGTGGCGGTCGGTTGCAATAACAGAGAAGATAGATGGAGAGACTTGAAGTTCTACCGGATTCCGAGAGACCCGGAGAGAAGAGAGCAAGATGGGCTGCTGCAATTCGATGAGAAAACTGGGCTCCAAACGGTTACCACAGATTATGTAGTAGTCATTTTATATCTGGTAAGATGCATTTAATATATATTTAGAGGGTTTTGGGCTGACAACCACAATTAAGATCATTGCTAGGCTAATCGCCGACAACATACACGTATGTATGTAGTGAGAGTGCTATCGCTAAACCATATAAACATTAAAAGCCCTAACTCCATTGACAAACGACATGAAATACATTAGACTTGACAGTGGTTGTTAGCAATAACAAAAGATTTTGAATTGAAAATTTCCTAACTCACCTTTCCAAGCACAAGATAGATTCCTGCCGAATTTTCGTGGAAGAGGACCTGTTTCACCCAACCAGCAACGAAGTATTTATAAGCCTCCAAGCTCTTAAAGTTTTTCAAACTTTCGTGAGAATAGGCTGATTTTGTGTGGACAAGATAGTTGTACAGTTCAGGGTAGCTAGCAGATGTCAGGCAAATACGGCGGAGACAGCGGGTCGAAAAACATCGATTTAGGCATCAAATATGGATGTGGCGAATGGATAAACTGAAGCTTTTCCACATAACGCCTTTTATGCAACGCATCAAGTGAGTTTACGGCATCCGAAAGCACCGGGTCTTCCATGAAATGCATTATAAATTGCTTGATCAATTGAGACCATTGATAATACAGACACAAAATGATGGACAAGGGGGCGGAACCATACAGCGAGCACGTGATTTTGTGACGTCGGTGGGTAGGGTCTATATGCATGTGTGGGACATCATTGGAAAGCCTAAAATCTCAATTTTTGGGGGGAAGAAAATTTTTGAACAGGAAGGCATTCATCTTTTATTTTTTTAAACAGCCAAACCCTAACTGGAGGTGAGAGCATGAAAGCATAATTAAAGACGCC
This sequence comes from Corythoichthys intestinalis, assembly GCF_030265065.1. Taxonomy (NCBI): domain Eukaryota; kingdom Metazoa; phylum Chordata; class Actinopteri; order Syngnathiformes; family Syngnathidae; genus Corythoichthys; species Corythoichthys intestinalis. Next base: position 7,459,403 of record NC_080395.1, read on the forward strand.
ATGATTTTAACGAGATACTATCGCATACAAAATTCATGTAGCATGTATCACCGAGTGTCAAGACCAGTGTTGTTAATCTTACTGAAAAAAAGTAATTAATTATAGTTACAAATTACTTCTCCCAAAAAGTAATTGCGTTAGTAACTCAATTACCTGAATGTAAGAGTAATTAGTTACTTGGCAAAGTAATTGGTGATAATTACTTTTTTTTTTTTTTCCTCAAAAAAACAAAACAAAAAAAACATTGGCCATACTATGTGAAGTTTTTTGTGAAGGTTTTTGGTACAACTGGCCCGAGCCCAATTCTTTACCCTAATTTACTCTTTACCCTGAATCAACTGTTAAAAGTTGTTAGAATTGCTCTCATTATTGCATTAGTTCCCTTCTCTCTACTTTCGACATATGAAAGTTTTAAAACTGTTTCATCATTTAAAGATAGATTCAAGTCAAGATTTTGCCGATTTAGAAGTGTTTTATATAAAAAGTTACTTAGCTTCGCTAGGAAGGTTCTCTACAACAGAGCCGTCCTAAAAAGCCTACTGCTTTAAGATGGCGACTGTTTACTAACGCATCTAGTGCCATGTCTGTCATTTTGCATCTAGTTATAGCTATATACAGTACATGTGATATCTACCATAACATGCGGGCGTAGTTTGAAGGCTATCGGCTACAACATGTATTATTGGAGCTACCTAGCATCGCGTTTGTTCGGCGTCACAACTTCCTTGCCTCCTCCACACTCCTGCTCTGCTCTGTCGTCTCGGTGAGTCCGTCTCCCTCAGACTTTTCGACCAATATAGTAACGCATAGTAACGCATGCCTTTCCGTCCTCAGTAACGGTAACGGCGTTGCCAAGATGAGAAAAGTAATTAATTAGATTACCCACTACTGAAAAAAATAACGCCGTTAGTAATGCCGTTATATTGTAACGCCGTTATTAACAACACTGGTGGCGAGCAATGTGGTGAAGAATGACAAGCGATGATCTTTTTCTCAACACGCTTAAAAATACTCAACGCGGAGCATATAGACCCCACTCACCAATGTCACACAATGACGTGTCGCTGTATTGTGCCGCCATATTGACAGTCATTGTGTTTCCGTATTCTCAATGGTCTCAAATTATCGTGCAATTTATAGTGCAATTCATGGAAGCCCCGGTGCTTTCAGACGCTGTAAACTCATTGGATGTGTTGCGTTATGTGGAAAAGCTTCGGTCGAGCCATATTTTATGCCTAAATCGATATTTTTCGACCCGCTGCCTACGCCGTCTCTGCCTGACATCTGCTACCCTGATATCTACAACTATCTTGTCCACAGAAACTCAGCCTATTCTCACGAAACCCACGTAAGACCCTTTTAGTTTTCTAAAATGGCAACAATCCAAAAAAAAAAAAAAAGTTGACTGCGATGGCCGACGCTTCAAGGATAGGTGAATATTGGACTATTTCTTCAATTCAATACACAACAACTGCGTCTGCCTCATTTGCAAAGAGACAGTCGCTATTTTCAAAGAGTTCGATGTGACGCGATATTACCAAACAAGACACGCTGACATCTACGACATTACAAGGAAGATACGCAGCGAGAAATTATAGATACTTGAAGCTAGTTTAATTTCACAGCAGCAGTATTTCGCAAGAGCCTGAGTGTCGAAAGAGAACGCCACAAAGGCGAGATTGTTGAAATTATGAATTTAAAAAAATAATAATAAAGCAAATGTGACACACAGAAGGGCTTGCTAAAAATTGTTTAAATATATTGTTCTACGTAAATCAGCCAAGGTAGCGCCCCACATTTTTACCACACCAAATCTGGCCCCCTTTGCAAAAAGTTTGGACATCCCTGTTTAACTGATGATCCATAGACGAGGCCAGCTTCTTTCACATGGTACCAGCTAAATATTATTCAAAAAATAATGATGGCGGAAGAAATAAACATCTTGAATTTGAAACTGTATGTAGTCGGCGATTAGCCTCGCAATGATCTTAATTGTGGTTGTCAGCCCAAAACCCTCTAAATATATATTAAATGCAGTGTTTCCCACAGGATTTTAGGAGACTGTGGTGGGAGGGTCTCTGACCATAGGATTTTTTGAAACTGTGGTGGTGGGCTGCATCGGAGTCGGACAGCCACACCATGTCATGCCACGGCGAATTTTTTTTTTTTTTCATTATTTTTTCCCCCCCAAGAAGAACCATAACAACGATATATTTGAAATATTTCATTAGCTAGGCTAATGTTATAGCTCTCAGCTACGGTACATGTATGTAAAATGCGTTGCTGAGTACAGCTACGTTACCCTATGTAATAATGCGACTTTTTTTCTCGTAGCAATAGTACGACTTACATCTCGTAGTGACTCAGGGTTGGCAAACTGTTGAAAAGAGCCATATTTGACCCCCCCCCCCAAAAAAACTGATACAGTATGTCTGGAGCAGCAAAAAATTAAAAGCCTTGTACAAGCCTTATAATTATCAATACTAGCTATATTAGCCTACTATAAAAATGACTAAGTTGGCTAGAAATACATAATTAGCCTTCATGATTAAATGTTTATTTTCCCTGCAGTGGATCCTATAGCGCACCACGTGACCACTCTGTTGTACGATGACACCACAAGTTTAACTTCATTACAATATTAATGAATTGAAAGAATGTTTGTATCATGTTTGTCCTCCTAGAAATCCTATTAAAACAAAAAATATATTTCCCTCCCCCATCTTTTTCCATTTAAAAAAAAAAAAAAAGAAAAAAAAAAAAGCTCCGAAGCAGCACTAAAGAGCCGCATGCGGCCCAAGAGCCGCGGGTTTCAGACCGCCGTCGTAGCCCTCCTTTTTCCTTTTTATTTGACCCTCATAAGTACTACATTACCACAACAATAACAGTCCTTCTGTCAACTGACCCATTTACAGGACAGGGGGAATTCTAATGGCCGTGTAAATAGTTTTTCTTGATTCGGTGAGAAGGTGAATAGTTTTTTCCCCGTTGTTCGTGAACTAAATTTCCACACAAACGCACATCGAGGTACCATTAACTTAGCAAGGAGAGGTAAGAGAGTCATTTTTCGAGTGTCCCAGAGCTCGCGAAATTGTGAGGGGGGGGGGCGCATTTATCCAACTTTCGTCAGCCATAATTGTCTGAAGTTGGCGCGTCGGTGTTGTGCCAAAAAATAGCCACTCCACGCGAAATGTCCCCCCGACGGGAGCGCCCACACGTCATTCGTACAAACAGCCTTTTCTTACCAATCGATGGACACGGAAACGACGTTCTTGTACCGTGAATATGTATCATTTTACTCTGCTTGAACTAATAAATACTTTACTGTGACCAACGCTCTGAAAATAGAGCAAGGCTTTATTTTGGGCCCCGCCTCTCCGCGCAAGTTCAATCAAAGTTTGCTTTCCGTCCAAGACGGCCGTCCACCGCTCACTTTCGCCGAAAAGTCCGATCGAAACTATTGTAATGCCCCGGATATGGGGAAGAAGGAGAGAAGTCTGTATTTGCTTACCCACTCGATTGTGGTAACAATAATAAAGAAAAACAATAACAAAATAACAGCGGGCTGCTACGACATGCGACCGCTATCTCTCGCTATCTCGCTCGTTCTCCCATTCTTCCTACTCGTTCCCCTTGCGTCTCTTAAATAAATAAATAAATAAATAAATAAAATACTATTCTGAAATGCTGCTCTCGCTCGCGCGGGTAGTAGAGTGGAGTGGGCTACAGCTGTGTAATCGGCTGACTGACGCATCTGATTAGTATCTTTTTTTTCCGGGGGGGGCGCAAACGAGAGTCTCGTCCATTAGTGGGAAACACTGTAAATGCATCTTACCAGGTATAAAATGACTACTACATAGTCTGTGGTGATCGTTTGGTGCCCAGTTTTCTCGTCGAATTGCAGCAGTCCATCTCGCTCTCCTCTCCGGGTCTCTCGGAATACGGTAGAACCTTAAGTCTCTCCGTCTATCTTCTCTGTTACTGCAACCAACCGCCACACACGCCTTCACCATTTTGATTATTAATGTTAACGAGCAGAAAAACACGCCATAATAGGAGGAATTTACGTAGCGGTAATGCTCAAACAAGACGAGCTGACGGACAATATGGCGCGGAGGCGTGGTTGTGACGTCATGTGAGTAGGGTCTCTACCATTTGCAGCCACCACTGATAGTCATGGTTGCCCAACTTTCCATCATGCATTTGGGCAGAACAGTTAAGTCGCTACAGTATCATTTACTGACAGCGCAACAAAAATAATATTCCTATCTCTCAAAAAAAAAAAAAAAGTCACAAAAAGAAAAGCGCTCAATCAAAATAGCTATGCAAAATACACATAAAGCTTAGACTTCGGTAAAACTCTATTCAAACATTTCGTTTAGCTCAACAAATACACTAGATGGCAATATTTAGTCACAATATACAAACTATCAGAGGTCTCGTATGTTGTGAAGTCAACACTCAAATGAACGTAAGGTACAATGAACCCGGAAACTACGGCGTCCGCCGAGGGGCAAAACGCACTAGAAAAACTTGGCGAGATCTCTAATTTAAAACCCGTCTTTCAATCACTACCTTATGTAGTTAAAGACACTGTGGAAGAACGGCTGTGACGTCACCGCTCGGCGACGTCAACAAAGGTGAGCTATTAGTTTATTTTCTGATTGAAAATTTTACAAATTTTATTAAAACGAAAACATACAGAGGGGTTTTAATATAAAATTACGAAACTTGTACTCACATTTATCTTTTAAGAACTACAGTACAAATTTTTCTATCCGTGGATCCCTTTCACAGAAAGAATGTTAATAATGTTAATGCAATCTTGTGGATTTGTTGTTATAATAAACAAATACAGAACCTATGTACAGTATGTTGAATGTATATATCAGTCTTGTCTTTCCATTTCAAGAATAATTTACAAAAAAATATGGCATATTTTAGAGATGGTTTGAATTGCGATTAATTACGATTAATTAATTTTTTATCTGTGATTAACTCGATTAAAGATTTTAATCGTTTGACAGCCCTAATTTTAATATGTTGAATGTGTCCATTTTTGTGTCTTTTGGAGCAAAAGAAAAATGCCATTGCTTGGAGTGGGCGGGCACGGTGTCTTCCGGGCTGAGGAGGTTGTTGGGGTCAAAGTGCATCATTCGCTGTCGCCTTGTAAATCTGCACTGCTCCCTCGGGCCTGGCATGAATGCTACAGCATTTCTATTCGGAATTGCGACATTGGTCGAATGGAGACGGAACCATATAGATGCAAACAGGAAATTTTTTGTCTTCTCAGAGAGTCGCCATGTAAACGGTGTATATTTAGAAGTGTTTTTACTTTTTTATAGCAATGATTTTGTTCCAGCTCTAATCTTAAGCAACGTAAACTGTGATTAACTAGATTAAAAATTGTAATCGTTTGACAGCCCTAGTTATAATACTTTGATATTCAAACCCCTCTTAATGTTTTTGTTTTTATAGAATTTGAAAAATTAGTATTTAGTAGGTCGCCATTGTTGTTGACAAAGCAATGCACACTGGGCGTTGACGTCAATGGGCGACGCTGCTCTACTTCCACAGCGTCACTCGTTAGCTCCATAAACATGTCGTCGGTTCTGCCCTTCCAATTTGAACCTGAGCGTAAAAGTGTTGAGCAGGAAGGCATGGTCGATATTTCACAAGACTAGCAGCAAAAGCAATTCAATGAAGGTCTCCAGCGGGATTTGAACCCTCATTTCCTGTGCGACAGTCGAGCATGTTGACCACAGGACTATACTTCCGCGTGGCGTAAATCATGATGTCCCTTATAAAGCAATCGCAACCCACATGCGTTGTCTGTCTGTGCGGTAAAACGTGAAAGGGAAACTTGACTGAACAGAAAGTGCGGCTAGCTCTGATCACGGAATTAAAAAATGCGGCTAACTTCAGACAGGAAGCAGACAACAGAACATAGGGATTACACTAAAGGGTTCATTGAACACATAAAAAAAAAGGGAGACAGAAAAAGGGTCCGTGAGATGAAGTGGGGATCAATTTTTTTAAAAAAAGAGGGAAAACCGCAGTAAGAGGCAGACAAACAAACATTTGTAAAATTACCCAAAAATAAGGAGAGAAGACACTCAGTTTTCTTGGCCAAGGAGAGCAAAGGAGGGACTAGATAGATAAATGCTAGATTACGCTGTATAGTCGCCAAAATTGATCTAAGGAAAAAACCCTCCTTTGCTCCTTTCATTAGGGGTTTGTCCTAACACAGAAAGGGTGCTGCCCTGAAGGGAGGGGGAAAGCAAGCTGGAGACACCCGTGTGATTTTGGTTGGCTATGTGTGAGCATGTAGGTGGAACTAACTAAATACACGTGTGTAAGCAGGGCACAGGTAAAGTGGTCAGAACGACCCAGACGCTTCAGTTATGCAACGCTGCGGCCATGGAAGATGTCCTCGAATGGAAAATTGTCCTCGAAAGTCTAGACGTAAGACGCTGAAGATGTCCTAGAAGGTCTAGTTACGCAATGTTGCGGCCATGAAGCAAGGCAGTTGTCATCCCCGACCCTATTTACTCTTTGTAACACTTAAACATTATACTACACCCTAGTATAGCAAGCAATAATCATTTACTGGTTATATCAATAAGAAAAATATGTATTATGCATGTATTAGGTATGTATGAGCACAAGCAGATATTCAATCAATCAAGCAAAAATTCAATCAATCCTCGATAATTAACTCAACAAAAGGGATATAAAAACTGTCAAATGGCAGCAAGTCAATATCTTGGCAAGCCGCCTAGGATCGACACTGCTGATGAGCTGGAATTGGATGCAAGTAAGACATTGGGAACTCATCCTATAGCTGTGTTACAAAACAATCTGACCGGCAGCAGAACGTGTCATAGTCATACTAGCTTCACTTGCTAGCTAGCACAGCTATTCTCTCAGTCCAGTCCAACTGCGTCATCACCCCTAGCGCCCCTTGCGCGTGTAAAACATGGCGCCCTCCGTAGGTCAAAACATGTCCTAAATATTATAGATTTTTAAATCCATGGCAATGATATCTGTTCTCATAACATTTTAGTGAAAAAGAACAAATGTAGCTTATTCGAGGCTACAAGTCTTTAATTCAGAGGTTCCCTTTAACCCTTTACACTCCACGCTGTACAATTGGAAACGCTGGTGCATCCTAGGTTTCTCAACGCCTGTATCAAATTAATCCCACCAAGTATCAACCAGACTACAAAGCCATCAGCAAAACCATGCAGCACCAGAAGTCGCATTAATGTTAAGAAATACTCATCATTGATTAGCAACAGCATCACAATGTTATCAAAAATAATTCAGACTTACTGTACTTTAAAAGTGTTGTAACTTCAAAATATGCACACATTACTTGTATTTTTAATTTTTAACATTTTGTATGGCTCTCACGGAATTGCATTTTTAAAAAAATGTGGCGTTAATGGCTCTCTCAGCCAAAAAGGTTCCCGACCCGATATAGAGGAATAGTCGCTCTTTCATTCAACGCCAGATGGCTGCGCATGGTAACTAAATGAGTTTTCTTGAGTTGACTTGAGTTGAAGTTTGCGTCAGTGGCCGCCATTTTGCATCTGTGATGTTTCATATCACGTCTCTGCTGGATTAATCAATTTTTCTCACAATTATATCGACAAACTGGTATCACAACGACAAGGCAGGGGTAGAAGGGGTGTAAAACACCAGTAGAATAGCGTCAGGTCCTTAGCAGGCGAGTAGAAGCAATGAATTATGCCGAGTGTGAAGATGAGTTCCCAATAAGAGGTGACATGGATTCGGAGGAAGAGGATTTGACTAACAATGGCGTTGATCCCATCCCAGAAGGTAATGAGATGAAATAATATAGTAATTTTTCAAGAACAGACCTCTTCCAGATTTAAAACATGTTTCATTTCATTGGAAAGAATAGAAAATGTTGTTTTTTACTTATCATGACAATGTGTATTGTTTCCACAGTATTGTCAAAAGTGCCATTTTGGGAATGTAAATGATTCTGTGCTCATTTGCTTAACCTCGATGTGCAATGTCAAATTAAAGCTAAGATGTTCAATTTTTAGGATTGATTGTCAGAACCTTTGTGAGATTTAGTTTGTCAATCAAGCAATGTGTGTGATTTTCCATATTTGCCATTTGAAATTCTTTAGCTTTAGCTTAGCTTTAGCTTTTGGAAATAAGTTCATGACATCATCCTTTGATGACAGGAATGCAACTAGGCATGTTTGAATTGTTTTTGGGGTTTTTTAGTATTTAAATACTCATTGAAAAAAGAAAGAAAAAATGTGAAATTTACAAGTTTTTTATATGTCAATCCAAGATCAACCAGCCCACCATTTTGAATAAAAATGTCAAAAAATGCTGTCCATCGTTCGTGCTGTAAAACTTTTTGTTTGTGCTGCTTTCGCTTTTTAGATATTGAGGGATTCGAGTGATGACGTCCCTCGCAGCCCTTGCGTATCCTAACTCCCACGGCGTTACCAACTCTCTCCATAACAAAGGGGTGTCCCAACAACTTGCACAAATGTAGCACAAGCGAACGGCAACCCTTCGAGTCATAAACTTCATAATGTATTGACGGAATACTGGGCGCGGGGCTGATTCATAGGGGGCTAATCTCCGTCAAAGCTGACCGAGTGGAAACACTAAGAGCTTTTCCCGTTGAAAATTCTTGTTAATAAATGCTTAAATCCCTGAATTCTCTATAGATATGTAGAAACAATTGCTAATAACTAAGGCTGTCAAACAATTAAAAATTCTAATCGAGTTAATTACAGCTTAAAAATTAATTGTAATTAATCGCAATTCAAACCATCTATAAAATATGCCATACTTTTCTGTGAATTATTGTTGGAATGGAAAGATAAGACACGAGACGGATATATACATTCAACATACTGTACATAAGTACTGTATTTGTTTACTATAACAATAAATCAACAAGATGGCATTAACATTAACATTCTGTTAAAGCGATCCATGGGTAGAAAGACTTGTAGTTCTTAAAAGATAGATGTTAGTACAAGTTATAGAAATTTTATGTTAAAACCCCTCTTAATGTTTTGGTTTTGATAAAATTTGTAAAATTTTCAATCAAAAAAACTAGTAGCTCGCCATTGTTGATGTCAATAATTACACAGTTCTCATGGTGGTGAAACCCATCAAATCAGTCGCACCCAAGCGCCAGCAGAGGGCGACAAAACACAACAAGTGGACATGACACTGTGCTGTCATTTTAATCTGTTTGAGCGGGGCATGTGCGTTAATTGCGTCAAATATTTTAACGTGATTAATTTTAAAAATTACCGCCCGTTAACGCGATAATTTTGACAGCCCTACTAAAAACCTGACTTTTAATTAGGGTTGTTCCGTTCATGTTTTTTTGCTCCCGATCCGATCCCGATCGTTTTAGTTTGAGTATCTGCCGATCCCGATATTTCCCGAACCGATTGCTTTTTTTTGCTCCCGATTCAATTCCAATCATTCCCGATAATTTTCTCCATCATATACATTTTGGCAATGCATTAAGAAAAAAATGAATAAAACTCTGATGAATATATCCATTCAACATACAGTACATAAGTACTGTATTTGTTTATTATGACAATAAGTCCTCAAGATGGCATTTACATTGTTAACATTCTTTCTGTGAGAGTGATCCACGGATAGAAAGACGTGACTTTGTATATTGTGACTAAATATTGCCATCTAGTGTATTTGTTGAGCTTTCAGTAAATGATACTGCAGCCATTCAACCCAAATGCATGATGGGAAATGGACTGTGCGTAGTGCTACCAATTGCTATATCTTCTCTGCGTTGGGAAATAACATAAGGTGTTAAGAAAAAGATCAATAGCTACCTACCTACATAGGGAGAAGGATTGTAAGGCTTTAGCCTATTTAAAAAAGGCTCCAAAGGCTGCCAAAATTCACTCTACTCATTTTACGCTGCCTTTTATCTCTCTAAATGGGTAAAACGGCGCCATTACTGATTGAGCGCGACAATGCGTGAGTGGGTCGTGCAACGCATGCATTAATTGCGTTAAATATTTAACGTGATACATTTTTTAAAAATTAATTACCGCCGTTATCGGGCTAAATTTGATAACCCTACCTTAAGCCTAAACTAAAGACTCTGGATGAGTGTCAAATATTATGTCTGTAACGTTAAATACAATTAAAAAAACAATTAAAAAATATATATATCTATACATTAAAAAAAGGCATGGCCGATATTTTTTTGCCGATTCCGATACTTTGAAAATGACGTGATTTGTAAAATTTTCAATCAAAAAATAAACGAGTACCTAGCCATTGTTGATGTCAATAATTACACAGTTCTCATGGTGCTGAAACCCATCAAATCAGTTGCACCCAAGCGCCAGCAGAGGGCGACAAAACACAACAAGTGGACATGACACTGCTGTCATTTTAATCTGTTTGAGCGGGGCATGTGCTTTAATTGCGTCAAATATTTTAACGTGATTAATTAAAAACTAGGGCTGTCAAAATTATCGCGTTAACGGGCGGTAATTAATTTTTTAAATTAATCACGTTAAAATATTTGACGCAATTAACGCACAAATGCCCCGCTCAAACAGATTAAAATGACAGCAAAGCGAAATGTTTACTTGTTGTGTTTTTCGGAGTTTTATCGCCCTCTGCTGGCGCTTGGGTGCGACTGATTTTATAGGCTTCAGCACCCATGAGCGTTGTGTAAGTGTGACGGGTCCCAAAAATGGTACCAGACAACAAATACAATAGTCTGTGGAACAGACAAAAGTGCATGAGGAACGAGGACACGATGTTGCTCACGTGCTGTCCAAATTCAGTCTTTTTAATTTCAACATCATGACTCCAACATCACATTCACATCCGCTTAAATTAAATGTCTTCATGCTCAATAAAACGAAAACCTATTCAAAATAATATTTGCAGTTACAAGAATACATATTCTTCCAACCAATAACAGTCTTGCTTTACTGTGATCGATACAACTGACATCTGTTGTCCTTTTCAGCTGTACGACATACTTTCGCCACAAGGGGACGCGCGCGGACGAATATAACGGTTTCATTGTCACTCTTTTCTTTTCACATCAACAAATAATCATTTTACACGTTCTTGAACAATACAGATAATGTACAGAAAGTTCGCTAAATACCTTTACTAAACAACATGTCCGCTATATACATTTATTGAACAAAGGTGGGAGAGTATTGACTACAAGTTTTGTATGACGCAATCTACAATTGTACAGCAGAGGGCAAAATAGCCGTTGCTATCACTTCGCCATGAGAACGCAGTTTCTTTTCACTTTCTTTTGTCAATTAAACTTCTTAAATGACCATCATACTTGCTCTTAACATACAATCAATACAACAAAATTACATTTGACTCAAAATTAGTCAACATTGGTGAATACTGACCTGTGGAACAGACAAAAGTGCATGAGGAACGAGGACACGATGTTGCTCACGTGCTGTCCAAATGCAGTCTGAAATAGTGTTGTATCGGTCGCGAACGATTCGTTCTTTTTGAACGAATTGTTTGGGTGAACGAGACCGAACTAATCACCATCTGCACTGATTCGTTCTATGAAGTTGGTGGCGCTTGTTCGCTGCGTGGGAGGGCGTTGAGCAAGCGGCAGCGTCTTCTGACATCGCACACGACCAATCAGACGCCAGCCTCATTGCGTGCAGGGGAGGGAGCGGAAACAGAATCAAGGCGTCTGTCACTCATTTCCACGTGTGGCCAAATAAGCAGCAAGCGTGCAGGCAGGGGGGAAAGACTGAGTTTTGTCACTTCCCGTTCAGTGATTCGGTCCTCCGGTTCCTGACCTAGCTTGCTGCTAACTTGACTTTCCAGTAATGACTATGCGGTGAACGAGTCATAAAATGAAAGGAAATGACTTTGTCACATATTTGTTAACGTGGAGCCTATCAAATGCTGCTCAAACAGACAAAAACACCGCACAAATCTAGCGAGCATGGTTTAGTGTTCTTTTCTCAACAGACTCGGGACTGTACCTATGACGATATACTGTCAAATTTACAGTAATTTAAAACACGCGTAGCTACGAGGCAAGCAAAAGCTGAGCTGCGGTCGCGTGACGGCAGTGAAGCGGGCAGAGAACTGTCACTATATGGAGGCTTCATGGCAGCGATATTTACCTCATATGTGCACAGAAAAAAAAAGAATATTTAGTATGATCACCATAATACTGATTTGCAATGAAACTGTATATACATGTCAATTTTTTCCGAGTGTTTTTTTTTTTTTTTTTTTTTTCGTGTCAGAGGGTGTCGGTTGGTTTGACAAATTATGTCAATCCGTCCATCATGTGCTACTCAAGCGCCCAAAACAAAGCGCGCGGACACGGGAGATGTCGCAATATGTCTACATTTTTCTTAACAGACTAATGAGAGTAGAAAGGCGACATCATAAAGAGCAAACAATTATTTCTCGTCAGCATTTGACGATCTGAGATGCGGGGACGACAGGGGAGCTGACCGGATTATTTTATTTATTAATACCAGTGCAAAAATTCAATACGATCGTCTTAATAATAAAAAACAAAAATACAACAGAGCGAGAGGTAAATATGATGTGTTGGTCGTTCCATATTTAAGAATTAAACTTTCGATTTATTTTTATTTTCGTGACAGCAAGCATGCCGCGTTGGCTGGTAGAAGCAGCAGCATTGTATATGTGAGCAAGATCATGCTGAAGAAAGTCCGTGCGCCCCCGACCCCAAACCCCCACTTCCCCCTCAAAAGGAAAATGTTTAACCGTGTCCTAAATCGAAATGCAAGCACGAGCCATGACTTTGCTCTCTGACTTTGAGCCCATAGAACTAAGACAGACGACGCGGAAGTTCTCCCTCGCTTTTGGAGCAGCGGGAGGGAGACGAGGCTGTCTGTGAAAGCAGAATGATATCGCCTGTCACTCATTTCTGAAACTACGACGAGTGGTCAATGTGCAAGAGAGGGAGGGACCAAGCAATGTCACTTCCCGTTCAGTTATACTGCGAAGCGGTCTTTGGTGATTCGTTCGGCAACGTCACTTCCCGTTCACTAACCGAACGATTCATTTGGGCGGGGAGGGAGATGAGGGGGGCGAACGATTCGTTGAACGATTCGTTTGAACGAATCTCTTTACTGAACGAACCGGAATGGATTCGTTTACTCAAGTGAACGAGAGATCCCGTCACTAGTCTGAAATATGGGCGGAAGTCCACATCAAAGACGAGGCCAGACGGCAGCATTTCCGGTGTCAAAAGTTCCACTTACTTTTTTCTTTTAATTTAATTAATTAATTTTACAATTAATAACAAAATGGAACCTAAGGGTATATTTTGTTAATTGTGAACCCACAATTTATATTAATATGATTACATATTTTTGTAGTTACTACATAAGTAATTATTGACATCAATAATGGCGGGCTACTAGTTTATTTTTTGATTGAAAATTTTACAAATTTTATTAAAACCAAAACATTAAGAGGGGTTTTAATATAAAATTTCTATAACTTGTACTAACATTTATCTTTTAAGAACTACAAGTATTTCTATCCATGGATCGCTTTAACAGAATGTTAATAATGTTAATGCCATCTTGTTGATTTATTGTTATAATAAACAAATACAGTACTTATGTACCGTATGTTCAATGTATATATCCGTCTTGTGTCTTATCTTTCCATTCCAGCAATAATTTACAGAAAAATATGGCATATTTTATAGATGATTTGAATTGCGATTGATTACGATTAGTGCTGCAATGATTAATCGATTAACTCGAGTATTCGATTAGAAAAAAAGTATTCAAATTAAATTTTGTTGCTTCGAGTATTCGTTTCATTAAAGTGGCGTTGAAATGGTTTATTTTGAAAGTGTTTGCATTTAGTTTTATTGATTAGTGTGGATACACTGCCCTCTGGTTTGCCTCTGTTCACATGGATGAATCCAACTGCTCGCTGTAGAGACCAACGTAAGCCAAGTTTGTTTGAGCTCATGTTTTTTAATGCATTCATAATTTAGTTTATAGGTATATTTAGCCGTTTTTTTGTGGGAATATGTGTCTGAACCATGTGTTAAGAGCATTGTTAAAAAAAAAATAAAAAATCTAGCATTTTATAGCATTTAAGCTGGCAATTAATTACGATTAGTTAATTTTTAAGCTGTAATTAACTCGATTAAAATTTTTAATCGTTTGACACCCCTATTAAAAACATTAATTACCGCCCGTTAACGCGATAATTTTGACAGCCCTACCAAAAACCTGACTTTTAATTATTCAATTGGTTTTAGAAATGGCTTATATGAAAGCTAAGACCCTCCCAAATGATGTTGAATGTACAAAACTATATTTGTTTCACTGAAAAAAGATTTATTAATGAAGACATAAAGGTCAAATTTTGGCAAGGCGAAACTTTTGTCGCCTAAAGAAAGTAGTGTGAAAATTGAACAAAAAATGTACTTCAAATACAAAAATATTTTACATAACATAAGCGAATAAAGAAGCGGTGCTGTGAGATTCAAATTTAATATTTTGTATGACTTCCATGGGCTTGAAAGACTGCATCCATGCGGTTTGGCAAGGATTCATACAATCTATTGATGAAGTCATCAGGAACATCAAAGAAAGCAGTCTTGCATGCCTCCCAGAGTTCATCAACATTCTTGGGTTTCATCTTCCATGCTTCTGCTTTCATCCTGTTCATGTTTGGTGACTGGGCTGGCCAGTCCTGGAGGATCTTGATCTTCTTTGCCTATAGGAACTTTGAGGTAGAGATTGAAGTATGCGATGGAGCACCAGCCTGCTGCAGAATTTGTCCCTTTTTATGGTTAGGAATGTAAGAGGCAGCTAAGATTTTTTGATTTGTTGATGACGTGATCGGACCCGATCGATTCCGATCACTTCATTTTCAAAGTATCGGAATCGGCAAAAAAATATCAGCCATGCCTTTTTAAATATATATATATATATTTGTTTTAATTAAATCGTTTTCTAATTGTATTTAACGTTACAAACATATGTTACTCATCCAGAGTCTTTAGTTTAGACTTAAGGTAGGGTTATCAAATTTATCCTGAAAACGGCGGTAATTAACTTTTTTAAAAATGTATCACGTTAAAATATTTAACTCAATTAATGCATGCGCTGCACGACCCACTCACGCATTGTCGCGCTCAATCTGTTATGGCGTCGTTTTACCTATATAGAGAGATAAAAGGCAGCGTAAAATGCGTAGAGTGAATTTTGGCTGCCTTTTTTTTAAATTGGCTAAAACCTTACAATCCCTCTCCCTACGATTAGAAATATCATGGGAAGCAATGTGGGGAAGCAAGGTAGCAATTGATCTTTATCTTAACACCTTATGTTATTTGCCAACGCAGAGAAGATATATCAATTGGTAGCACTACGCACAGTCATGGGTCCACTCCCCATCATGCATTTGGGCATGACTACAGTATCATTTACTGAAAGCTCAACAAATACACTAGATGGCAATATTTAGTCACAATATACAAAGTCACAAGTCTTTCTATCCGTGGATCCCTCTCACAGAAAGAATGTAAATAATGTAAATGCCATCTTGAGGATTTATTGTCATAATAAACAAATACAGTACTTATGTACTGTATGTTGAATGAATATAATCGTCCGAGTTTTATTCATTTTTTTCTTAATGCATTGCCAAAATGTATATGATCGGGAAAAATTATCGGGAATGATTGGAATTGAATCGGGAGCAAAAAAAGCAATCGGATCGGGAAATATCGGGATCGGCAGATACTCAAACTAAAACGATCAGGATCGGATCGGGGGCAAAAAAACATGATCGGAACAACCCTAATTATAACTACCGTATTTTTCGGACTACGATGTCGCACCTGAGTATAAGTGGCACCAGCCATAAAATGCCCAACGAAGAGAAAAAAAACATAAGTCATGCTGAATAAGTGTACTATGTACAGTGCACGAACAACGAAATGCGAATATACTGTCCTCACCAGGACGCTATGGCTCAGCAGGCTAAACTCCCAAATGACGATCAATTTCGTCCTAGATACCAAACAGGTTCGCATCAACGTAAAAAAAATGATAATTAGGTGCTTTTATTTACAGCAATGACACAAACTGTTAGCATGCATTCGCTAGCATTAGCACATCATTCAAACAACCACACAACTGGCTCTAAGGGTGAATCCCATTTCACCCCTTGGCCCTACCCCTTACCCCTTCCCCTCCGTTTTGCGCGTTCACGTGTAGGGGTAGGGCTGTCCCAATTCACGCTAATGTGCAGGGGTAGGGGTAAGGGGGAGGGCTTTCCACCCCTCCAAACGGAGGGCCATGACTACCCTCACTCCAAACGGAGGGTTACGCGAAATTTCCCAGGGTGCAAAGCGATTACCCCGAGAATCATTTCCAAAATGGCGGAGCCAAGGAAAGAAGTACACAAATGTAAGTAGCTCTGTTTATCCCTAATTTAACTATTTTAACAGTTTTAAGTTGTGATAACTGATGTAGGCGTGTCTGTTTGGTTCTGTCGCTTTTTGATGACGTCATAACTGGCGGAATGGACTTATGACGTACGTGAGTGTGAAGGGGTGTCCCAATTCGTAGGGCTAACGTTTCAAGCCCCTACCCCTTATTGCTCCGTTTGAAGGGCCAAGTGGTAGGGGGAAGGGGTAAGGGGGAGGGCCAAGGGATGAAATGGGATTCACCCTAAGTGTCCGATCGCGGGTGGAAAACACACAACAACAACAGAAAAGATGATACACACAGGCGTTGCTTCTGTAGAGATATTTTACAAGCATAAACAATGAACATAGGTTCGCAGCCGTGTTTCTCTCTCGCTAACTCGCCCACTCACTCAGAGCTACAGAGCTGTCGGTCTTCTTCTGGCGTGTGAGCGCTCTTCTTCACGTAAACAAGTGCGAGTGCGCCCCCACGTGGGTGTTAGAGCACCACAAACTAAAAGCATGCATTTCAATATAAAAAAGTCAATAATATAATTGAATACACATTGCCAAAGGTAGAACGCGAACATGGTCATAGCTATTAAGAGTTATTCAGATAACTATAGCATAAAGAACATGCTAACAAGTTTACCAAACCATTAGTGTCACTCCAAAACACCAAAATAACATCTGAAATGATATCATAATATGTTAGAGATGTCCCGATCGATCGGGTCCGATCACGTCATTTTCAAAGTATCGGAATCGGCAAAAAAATATCGGCCATGCCTTTTTTTAATATATATATAGAGTATATTTTTTAATGAAATCGTTTTCTAATTGTATTTAACTTTACAAACATAATATGTTACACTCATCCAGAGTCTTTAGTTTAGGCTTAAGGTAGGGTTATCAAATTTATCCCGATAACGGCGGTAATTAA
Source organism: Corythoichthys intestinalis (assembly GCF_030265065.1). NCBI lineage: Eukaryota > Metazoa > Chordata > Actinopteri > Syngnathiformes > Syngnathidae > Corythoichthys > Corythoichthys intestinalis. The sequence goes on from NC_080395.1 coordinate 7,476,832, forward strand.
TTTTTTTTAAAAAAATATATCACGTTAAAATATTTAACGCATTTAATGCATGCACTGCACGACCCACTGACGCATTATCGCATTTTGGCAGCCTATGGAGCCTTTTTTTAATTGGCTAAAGCCTTACAATTCCTCTCCCTACGACTAGAAATATCGTGGGAATCAATGTGGGGAAGAAAGGTAGTAATTGATCTTTTTCTTGACACCCTATGTTATTTCCCAACGCAGAGAAGATGTAGCAATTGGTACCAGTACGCACAGTCATCGTTGCACTTCCCATCATGCATTTGGCCAGAACAGCTACAGTATCATTTATTGAAAGCTCAACAAATACACTAGATGGCAATATTTAGTCACAATATACAAAGTCACGTTTATCCTTTAAGGATTACAAGTCTTTCTATCCGTGGATCCCTCTCACAGAAAGAATGTTAATAATGTAAATGCCATCTTGAGGATTTATTGTCATAATAAACAAATACAGTACTTATGTACTGTATGTTGAATGTATATATTCGTCCGAGTTTTATTCTTTTTTTTATAATGCATTGCCAAAATGTATATGATCGGGAAAAATTATCGGGAATGTTTGGAATTGAATCGGGAGCAAAAAAAAGCAATCGGATCGGGAAATATCGGGATCGGCAGATACTCAAACTAAAACGATCGGGATCGGATCGGGAGCAAAAAAACATGATCGGAACAACCCTAGTGTTAATAATTTCACACATTAGTCGCTCCTGAGTATAAATCGCACCGCCAGCCAAACTATGAAAAAAAACTGCGATTTATAATCCGGAAAATACGGTAATCAGCTTGGAAAATATTACAATGCACTAGACTAAAATCTTCCCTGAAACTATTGAAGTAATGTTAGAAATTGAGCGACAACAAAGGGAGTCAATGTATTTCCATAAACTTCATAATCCCATTACTAGTTCATCCGCTATTAGGGTTGTTCTGATCATGTTTTTTATCTCCCGATCGTTTTAGTTTGAGTATCTGCCGATCCCGATATTTCCCGATCTGATTGCTTTTTTTTTGCTCCCGATTCAATTCCAAATGCCCAAATGCATGATGGGAAGTGGAACCATGACAAGTGGAACAATGACTGTGCGTAGTGCTACCAATTCATATATCTTCTCTGCGATGGTATATAATGTAAGGTGTTGAGAAAAAGATCAATTGCTACCTTGTTTTGCCACATTGCTTTGCTTCCCATGATATTTCTAATCTTAGGGAAAGGGATTGTAAGGCTTTAGCCAATTAAATTAAGGCTCAATAGGCTGCCAAAATTTACTTTACTCATTTTACACTGTCTTTTAGCTCTCTATATAGGCAAAACGGCGCCATTACAGATGGAGCGTGACAATGCGTGAGTGGGTTGTGCAGTGCATGCATTAATTGTGTTAAATATTTTAACGTGATACTTTTTTTTAAATTAATTACCGCCGTGTCAAGTTTAAGGTGATACATTTTTTTAAAAATTACCGCCGTCATTGGGATAAATTTGACAGCCCTACCTTAAGCCTAAACTAAAGACTCTGGATGAGTGTAACATATTATGTTTGTAATGTTAAATACAATTAGAAAACGATTTTATTAAAAAATATAAATATATTAAAAAAAAGCATGGCCGATATTTTGTTGCCGATTCCGATACTTTGAAAATGACGTAATTGGGACATCTCTATCCGCTATAACCCATTTTATCATAACATTAGGCCAAAATATGCACCAAAATCATTAAATCCCTACTGTAAAAATGTTAAGGAAATATCGGCTGTTCTGTCCCAAGAGCGTGATTTTTAATTTTTATCCTGTGTCCTACAGACGTCGCAGTGAAAGATGTTCATTCGGATCGCCCCCATGTTAACCAGGAGGAGTCGGATATGGCGTACATCAAACAGGAGTCAGAGCCAGAGACCCCCAGCATGAAAGAAGAAAAACAAGGAGAGGAAATCTCCAGGTTTCCAATGATTGTCGGTGAAAAAAGCGAAGAAGATGAAGGTCCAAACGAAGAGAGCGGAACAGCGAAACTAGCGAGCAGTAGCTTGTTTCAACACCTGACAACAAAAGGTGAGGGACAATCGCAACCGGACGACCTTTTAGCACCACGCTCGGACACTGACGACGTAACGTCACACTCTTCTGACTTTCACACCGATGAGGAGGATGATGACTGGGATCCTTCGAAATCCTTAAACAAGTCATCACTGAAAAGAGGCGCAGAAAAATGCGCGGCTGGGAAACCCTTGAAGAAACACACAAGAACACACACCGGAGACGAGCTTGCTTGCTCTGTTTGCAATAAAAGATTTGGTACGACGTTTCTGTTAACAAGACACGTGCGGACACACACTGGAGAAAAACCTTTTGTCTGCTCTCTTTGCGATAAAAGATTTTGTTCGAAGCAAGCCTTAACAACGCACAATAGGACACACACGGGGGAAAAGCCATTTGTCTGCACATTTTGTGGAAAAAGATTCTCCCAGAAAGGATATTTAAAAACACACGCGAGAACGCACACTGGAGAGAAGCCTTTCGTCTGCTCTCTTTGCGATACAAGATTTTGTTCGAAGCAAGATTTAACAAGACACACGAGAACACACACTGGAGAGAAGCAGCCTTTTGCTTGCTCTGTTTGCGATAAAAGATTTAGAACGGAGGAACATTTAATTTCGCACACGGGAACACACACTGGCGAGAAGCCTTTCGTCTGCACAACTTGTGGTAAAGGATTCGCCAAGAAGTATCAGTTAACAAGACACATAGGGACAAACAGAAAGAGGTCTTTCGTCTGCTCTCTTTGCAATAAAACATTTTGTACGAAGCAAGTGTTAACAAAACACATGAGAACACACGCTGAAGAGAAGCCTTTTGCTTGCTCTGTTTGCGATCAAAGATTTAGAACGAAGGAAAATTTAATTTCGCACACGAGAACACACACTATAGAGAGGCCTTTTGTCTGCACAGTTTGTGGTAAAAGATTCGCCATGAAGTATCAGTTAGCAAGACATGCGCCGACACACACTGGAGAGGTCTTATGTCTGCTCTCTTTCCAATAAAAATATATCGTATGAAGGTACACTTAACAAGACAACACACACTGGAGAGAAGCCTTATGATTGCTCTGTTTGCGATAAATGACGAGGACACACGTTAAAGTGATCCTCAAACTTATAGTGCCTTGCAAAAGTATTCGGCCCCCTTGAATCTTGCAACCTTTCGCCACATTTCAGGCTTCAAACAAAGATATGAAATGTAATTTTTTTTGTCAAGAATCAACAAGTGGGACACAATCGTGAAGTGGAACAACATTTATTGGATAATTTAAACTTTTTTAACAAATAAAAAACTGAAAAGTGGGGCGTGCAATATTATTCGGCCCCTTTATTTTCAGTGCAGCAAACTCACTCCAGAAGTTCAGTGAGGATCTCTGAATGATCCAGTGTTGTCCTAAATGACCGATGATGATAAATAGAATCCACCTGTGTGTAATCAAATCTCCGTATAAATGCACCTGCTCTGTGATAGTCTCTATTATAGGGGTGGCCGTGGCCACCCCTGGCCACCCCCTGGTGGCGCCACTGGTTAACACATGACACCACATTCAAAAATTTGGCCTTTGTAGCCAGCTACAGATGGAAAATGGCTTTATAATAATGCACATAAAACATGAATGAAATTTAAAAAACTTTTATTTTGGAAGGGAAAAAAAACGAGTCATGGGGGTGTTGGTGTACACCTATTTAGTTGGGCAACACAAAGTGGCGCATCAAGGCTGAACGCACAGCTACACCTTCAGCATCTGTAGCAGGTGGTTGAACAGGAGTGTCTGGCTGCAGTGGCAGTTGCTCGCTCCACTCCTCTCTCCACATCTCATTGTGGCTTTCACAGAGGTTATGAAGCACACAGCACGTGAGCACCATGGACTTGATCCTCTCTAGGCTGCAGTCATTGCGCTTTTGGAGGCATCGCCACCTTCCTTTGAGTCTACAAAAAGCATGCTCAACCACAACTCTTGCCCTGCTTGTCTTCACGTTGAATGCCTGCTCTTCTTTGGTTAAGGCACCAGTGTCTGCAAATGGCTTCATGAGCCAGCTTTTCAGTGGATATGCAGCATCTCCAATGATGTAGTAACCAACATTCTGCCCTGCAACACTCATGTACTCCTGTGAAAATACCCTGCCCCTCTCAGCCAGTTCCCACAGATCAGACAAGCGTAACACTCGGGCATCATGCAGGCTACCAGGTTGCCCAGTGTATGCGTTCCAAATCAAACCTCTTCCATCTACAACTGCCTGTAAAACAATTGAGTACCATCCTTTTCTATTAAAATACTCCGTGTGGGCCTGCTTGGGTGCTAAAATTGGGATGTGGGAACAATCAACAGCCCCAATACACTGTGGCAACCCCCATCTTTGCTCAAAATACTGTGCATGTTCTTTCATTTTGTCAAGGCTAGGCATTTTCAGGACCTCTGGCAGCAAAACTTCTTCCACAGCGGAGCAGAACTCTCTTAAACAGTCACAGGCAGTTGAAAGGCCAATCCCAAATATACGCCCTATGCTCTTGTAGTCAGAGTTGGTGGCGAGCTTCCAAAGGGCGACAGCAATCCTCATGTCTAACGGAACTGCAAGGCGAAACGTCGTGTCCACTCTCTCCATTGCAGGCCTCAGACGCCGACAGAGGTATTGAAATGTCTCTCTAGACATACGGAAATTCTCCACGAACTGCTCGTCTGTAAAACTGGGAAGAACCCGTCTCCACCAGTCATCGGCTTTTGTTCGCACCCAAACAGATGGCGAGGATCGCTGCGCAATGAGTCGCAGCAAAATCTGAAACGGAAATGGAAAACGTATTTTCTTGGGTATTTTGGGTGACATAAGTCACAAACTCAAAAACACAAACTTGGCTCAAATGTTTGTTCATATGACAGTACATGTTTATACAGTCAGGGTCCCCCCAGGAAGGATAAATCTAAATTCAAGACTTTTAAGACCTTTTTTAATGCCATTTCACCTGAAAATTAATACTTTTCTTGCACCCATTATTTAGATCATATTGAATCATATTAAATAAAGCACTGAACATCAAATTTAACCTCAATTACTAAGTGTGTTTGACAAGAATGCACATATATTGAAGATACAATTAAAACACATTTAAAGTAACAATTTAAACTCTGTCAGAATTTTTTTAAACACACACACGCACACAGTAATTATGGACAAAAAGAGGAGGACAGCCATCTTCTGTAACAGGCTAGCCGCTAGTGCACCTGCCAAGACCCCAGTGAACATGGCTAACTCTCGAGTTAAAACGGCGAAATTCACATTTATTCGAAAGGCAAACCGAAATGTTTAAGCAGGTCCACTGCCTTCGCATGACCCATAAACTGCAACCTAAAGTATCTGGATGTAACTTGAGCCCCTATCACATACTCCAAAACAACGGGAATATCGCGGGACTTAACCGTGCAGCAGTTGTGTGTGAAAAAGATTTCCCGTGTCGACTGACATGGGAAGCAGTGTGCGCGAAAGCAGGCGTTAAATTCCCTGGTCACAGTAGAGCAGGGCGGTAAACCGAAAATTTACCGTCACCGAAATTCTTCACGATGACCGACGTAATTTTGACCATGTCGGTAAATTCGGTAATTTAATAAAACAAGAAAATATAGTCTTTGTATCCCGCTTTGACGCTGTGTTGTTCGGCTATGTTCATTCCCCTTTAAGAAAGCAGACAGTGTGCTTACGTATGGAGTCACGTGGTTTTCAGGAAGCCAATCAAACAGAAGCCCGGTAGGCTAATGCTAACGGCTAACGCTAAAAGTAAACGGGATGGAGTCGGGCTTAAGTTAGCTATCTTAGCTCCGCCAAACTTTCACCCGGCATTAAGTAAACTCTTGGCGGGTTCCAGACGGGCTTTCACCCGCTGTCCTCCCTGGTTCTCACGATATTAGGAGAGGATGCGTTCAGTGCGTTCTTCTGGTAGCCAAGCCACAGGCTAACGCTAGCAGCTAACAACGGCTACAAATGAACGTGAACGAGTCGGACAGCGGCTCTAACCTTGTCGAAACGGCTGAAATTAATGAGTGGACTGGGCACGGACTTCATGTAGAAATCATCATGTCGTGTTATTTGGCATCTCTATGTGATTTTTCTGAAAGCTTTCATGATGGTAAAGCACTCAGCATAAAGTAGCCTAATCCAACAGTGAAGCCTATATATAATATGACAGTTTAATGGCCACAGCTATTTTTCTGTATGTGTTTGCTTTATTCTGCCATCATAAAACCTTAAATGTTTCATTGGCATCAAAGCAATACAGCTTTAATCTGGTTGTGTCTGTGTGGGGGGTGCATGTATTAAAAAATGTTTCGGGGAAAAAAAAAAAGAGAAAAAAAAACTGAAACCTTGACGTAAACACTTGTGTTGAATAATTATGTCACAGCAGCCATTACCAATAAATTGTCTGAAGTGTACTGTTAAAGTTGCAAGTCATTTGTGTTAGAATGACATGTTTGCACAGTCATCATATTGATTTTTATAATGTACATTTTCCAAGTCATACAAGCTGTTATGAATGTTCACACTAGAATTCTTATTGTTTACAAGATTTTTTTTAATACTTAGTGTTTAGACTGCATGTGCAATTGTTAGATTGAAAGCTGGTTAAATAAATTTAACGAGAAACGGTTAATTTGTATTCCATGCATTGAGTCAAATTTTCAAATTATATAACAGTCCGCTTGGGCGAATTTATCGTCATTTATCGTTATCGAGGTAAATCTGCTCAATTTATCGTGATACTTAAACTTAAGGCCATATCGCCCAGCCCTAGTTCGGCAAGCACGAGTTGCATTTCGATTTGTAGTGCAGTGCATCGTAAAAATTCTATGCGTCATTTTCGTTATGGATTTTAAAAAAAACAAAAAAAACTTTGTCACGGATATAATTTAGGTTGCACTGAGATGTTCTTGAAAATTAAGACCACTGTGAAAATATTCCAGACTTACAACAGCTAATTTAATACTTTTAATACCTTTAAAAATGAAAAACTAAATTCAATGCTTTTTTAATACTTTTAATAACCCGCGGGTACCCTGACAGTAACAGTAGGGGTCTAACAGTACACTAAAATTAAATTTTGGTTCAGTTTTTGAAGTGCTCATTGCAATTAAGACTTTACAAAAAAAAAGGTTCGAAAAATACAGTTAATGCTTTTATTTTTCAAAATGTAAACAATATGTGAAAATAAATAAACGAGACACTTTTGGATGATATTTCAAATACATATAAAACACCTCGTTCTGAAAAAAAAAAAAAAATGTAACAATTATAACAGATTTATCCACTTGACTTTTTTTCACGTACATATTCCAGAGTGTCCGACACTTAAAGCGTCCGTGCGGAAACTGCCGCATGACCGCACACATCGCTTAGCTCGCGCTGCTAAATTTATGAGGGCTTCAAATGCATCAAAAGAAAACAGTCGGCACGCAAGTAAAACTAAAACAGTTATTAAAAAAAAAAAAACAACAAAAAAAAACACGTGAACACTTACATCCTTAGTAAACACGTCAAATACATGGTTTTACACTTACCCGTCGCCTCCTTTGTCTTCTACGGTCGTCTGCTGCCCTTTTGGTCTCCATGAAACGAAGAAACATCGCTTGCCTTTGGCTCTGTTGTCTTTTAATGTGGGCTACCAGTCTCGTCGTTAGACGCTGGGATTGCTCGCTGATGGAAACGATTCCCTTCAAACATGCAAGAATTGCCGCGGTGTCTTCAACGGTCTCCATTTCGTTGTCTTCCGTTTAGCTTAGCGCCGCTGCTGTGTGTGGCGACTGGCGAGTAAATAATGCGTCACTGGCGCAGACTAAAACGTCACAGCAGGTCGTATTGGGCGTAGTACTATGGGGAGAGATTTGTCTCAAAAATATTCTCACAAATACTTTCGCGATTCACACATATCCTTTGTCGATGCACAAATATAGCCAAGATTTTCACATGTATTTTCGAGATCCACAAATATATCCGTGAGTTTCCATGTGTTTTTGGAATCCACAAATATATTCTGGAAATTCACATGTGTTTTTTTATGTTGTGCGTGCACTCATCATGAATTATTGTTTGCAAACACTCGAATTGTATTTGTGAATCAGTGGCTGCGTGCGATTATTTTTGAGACAAACATAACAAAAACGGTCAAATTTTTCAAATTTTCATTCGCGATTCACACGTTTTTCAAATTCACAAATACATCCGCGATTCTCACAAATACATTAGTGATTTTCACACGTGTTTTTCAGATCCACAAATACGTCCGCGTTTTCCATGTGTTTTTCAAATCCACAAATACTTCCGCAAATTTCGCATGTGTTTTTTAATGATGTGCGTGCAGTATCATTTTTTAAGTATTCAATTTTGCTTGTGAATTGCTGGAGCTGTGTTTTTTAACAGCGAACGCTGTTGAGGTGGTTGCAGCTCAACGTTGCATTCGTAGGAAGAATTGACGGAGAATAAGTTGTCTTTTAGCCAAAACTTGGCGTGTTTAATTTCTACTGACATGCCGATACATCCTCTCTCATTGCTGTCTTCACAGGCAAATCCCACAAATCAAAGTCATCAAAGTCAAACACAAAGAAGTAATAGATGTAGCACTTTAGACAATTAAGTCCCATCCTGCCATCTTGTGGCGAAAAGATGATATGTCAATAATAACAAGCAATAGGAACATTATTTCAACATCAACTGAGGACACATTTATGAATACAAAACATTTCCTCCACCATTTCTTTCAACACCCCCACTTGTTCTCATGTTGATGCCTTTTTTAACAACCAAATGAAATTTTACATTTCAAATTCCCAAAATAACACTGTCAAACTTCTTCAATTTTAACTTTGTTACAGGTTTTGTCATGATATCAGCAATCATGTCATCTGTTGTCAATCAGGTAGCACTCCGCATCTCCTCTTTTGAGTGCGACTCCACTGCACCAGGTACCATCTGCCAACTGTGCCGCTGTGGTTCTCTGGTTTGAACGTCTCCTGGAAGCTTTTGAATTTGGTCTCGTCAGTGATGATATGAGATGTCGCTCCTGTGTCCACCATCAGGCCTCGTTCCCGGATGCTGTGTGTATCCTGCCGCCTGGTGTCGGGCTGTTCATCTCTCACCTTGAACGCGAAGTCAGGATCTCCATCTTCAGCAATTTTTCTCGCTCCATCCAGTGTTTCCTTGCGTCTGCAAGTGGTGTCTTTGTGCGTGTCCGTTTTGCATCGACTACACCATGTCTTTTGTTGACATGATTTTGCATGGTGGCCTTTGATCCCACATTTGAAGCACACCAACTCTGTGTCGTCTTTGATCCGGTCATGAGCGTTTGCTTTTGTGGCTTGCTTTGAAGCTCTTGCTTGAGTCTTCATCACTCTGTCGCTTGATTCTGCTGCATTTAACTTTTCCGTTTCTTCAAAACTTCGGAGTTTGGTTTTGAATTCTGCAAATGTCATGTTCTCATCGGTATGCGCCACATGAATTGTAAATGGCTTGTAACTTTCTGGCAGCCCCTTCAAGACCATTGCGATAAGTAGACCATCTGCCATTGTTTCTCCTGCATTTCGCAATGCTGTGATGGCGGGCTCAGCTCTTATTATGCAGTCCACTATGCTTTCATCGGTTTGCTTTTGAAGAGATGTTAGCATGGTGTACAAGTTTATAATCCTGGGTTTTCCCTTCTCAGCATAATATTCCCTTAATATTTTCAGAGCTTTTCCTCCGTCATTTGGCGCATCTCTCATTATTAAGGCTTTTATCATCAAGAAGTTGTATCATTTCAGCATACGCGTCCGCATTTTTCATTTCATCATTTTCTCTCTCTGCTTCAGTGGTTGGTCCTACCAGCACTGTCTTCTTTAGCCCGATTAGATGAAAATGTCCCATCATTTTAGTTTCTGACTTTACCTTCGAATGATTCCTGGGCCCATAACCTTTTGAGGTGGTTGCAGCTCAACGTTGCATTCGTAGGAAGAATTGACGGAGAATAAGTTGTCTTCTAGCCAAAATTTGGCGTGTTTAATTTCCACTGACATGCGGATACATCCTCTCTCATTGCTGTGTTCACAGGCAAATTCCACAAATCAAAGTCATCAAAGTCAAACACAAAGAAGTAATTACAATTAAGTCCCATCCTGCCATCTTGTGGCGAAAAGATTATTTTGTCAATAATAACAAGCAATAGGAACATTATTTCAACATCAACTGAGGACACATTTATGAATACAAAACATTTCCTCCACCATTTCTCTCAACAAACACGCGCATTTCTTTTTGAGACAAACGTCACTCGATGTTTGATCAAGATTTTCTCACACACAGTAAGCCGAGAATTTTCAGGTGTCTCAAATAACCTCCGCCTCCATCCGATAGTTGGCAGTATTGAGCGCATAGACTATAAAAGTATGATTCCCAGACTTCAAGAATTATCAAGACTGTCCGTGTATCTTTAGGCCGTTTGTTTTTCCTTCTAATTTTGGAAAATAAAAACGGAAAACGAGCCTTAATCCGTTTTTACAATGTCAATTTATTGAACTGAAGTCGAAAAACAAAATACGCCCAATATTTGTTTTCCTCCAAGTTCGCGTTTACGATTAGCCTTGACCCGGAAAACGATGTTTTTCTTCAACAAGGATTCGTCTTCCGGGTCATGGCTCATTGAATGGTGTACCGCAAGCAACACGTCACTTCCGCTCATTAATATTCATGACATTAGCTACTGTTGCTAAGAAGGGACAAGCCACCGTTTGTCCCTAATAGGAAATGAATGGAAATCGTGTACGAAGGAGATGTTTATAGAGCTAAATCTACCAATTCTCTCAGAAACTGATGTGCCTGGTGCCAAAATGTCTGGCAAAGATGTGGAAGAACATAAAAATGTTCAGTTAAAGAGATGCAGTGTTCCCCCCACCAATGAACGAGACTGTGGCGGCCCGCCACAGTCTCGTTTGACCCCCCCCCCCCCCCCAACGCCGGGAAAAAAAAACTAATCAGATGCGTCAGTCAGCCGATTACACAGCTGTAGCCCACTCCACTCTACTACCCGCGCGAGCGAGAGCAGCATTTTAGAGTAGTATTTTTTTTTATTTATTTATTTAAGAGACGCAAGGGGAACGAGTAGGAAGAATGGGAGAACGAGCGAGATAGCGAGAGATAGCGGCCGCATGTCTTATTTTGTTATTGTTTTTCTTTATTATTGTTACCACAATCAAGTGGGTAAGCACATACAGACTTCTCTCCTTCTTCCCCATATCCGGGGCATTACAATAGTTTGGATCGGACTTTTCGGCGAAAGTGAGCGGTGGACGGCCGTCTTGGACGGAAAGCAAACTTTGATTGAACTTGCGCGGAGAGGCGGGGCCCAAAATAAAGCCTTGCTCTATTTTCAGAGCGTTGGTCACAGTAAAGTATTTATTAGTTCAAGCAGAGTAAAATGATACATATTCACGGTACAAGAACGTCGTTTCCGTGTCCATCGATTGGTAAGAAAAGGCTGTTTGTACGAGTGACGTGTGGGCGCTCCCGTCGGGGAGACATTTCGCGTGGAGTGGCTATTTTTCGGCACAACACCGACGCGCCAACTTCAGACAGGAGTTGGATAAATGCGCCCCCCACCCCAATTTCGCGAGCTCTGGGACACTCGAAAAATGACTCTCATACCTCTCCTTGCTAAGTTAATGGTGCCTCGATGTGCGTTTGTGTGGAAATTTAGTTCACGAACAACGAGGAAAAAACTATTCACCTTCTCACCGAATCAAGAAAAACTATTTACACGGCCATTAGAATTCCCCCAGTCCTGTAAATGGGTCAGTTGACAGAAGGACTGTTATTGTTGTGGTAATGTAGTACTTATGAGGGTCAAATAAAAAGGAAAAAGGAGGGCTACGACGGCGGTCTGAAACCCGCGGCTCTTGGGCCGCATGCGGCTCTTTAGTGCTGCTTCGGAGCTTTTTTTTTTTTCTTTTTTTTTTTTTTTTAAATGGAAAAAGATGGGGGAGGGAAATATATTTTTTGTTTTAATAGGATTTCTAGGAGGACAAACATGATACAAACATTCTTTCAATTCATTAATATTGTAATGAAGTTAAACTTGTGGTGTCATCGTACAACAGAGTAGTCACGTGGTGCGCTATAGGATCCACTGCAGGGAAAATAAACATTTAATCATGAAGGCTAATTATGTATTTCTAGCCAACTTAGTCATTTTTATAGTAGGCTAATATAGCTAGTATTGATAATTATAAGGCTTGTACAAGGCTTTTAATTTTTTGCTGCTCCAGACATACTGTATCAGTTGTTGTTTTTTTTGGGGGGGGGGGGGGGTGTCAAATATGGCTCTTTCAACAGTTTGGGTTGCCAACCCTGAGTCACTACGAGATGTAAGTTGTACTATTGCTACGAGAAAAAAAGTCGCATTATTACATAGGGTAACGTAGCTGTAATCAGCAACGCATTTTACATACATGTACCGTAGCTGAGAGCTATAACATTAGCCTAGCTAATGAAATATTTCAAATATATCTTTGTTATGGTTCTTCTTGGGGGGGGGGGGAAGAAAGAAAAAAAAAAATCGCCGTGGCATGACATGGTGTGGCTGTCCGACTCCGATGCAGCCCACCATCACAGTTTCAAAAAATCCTATGGTCAGAGACCCTCCCACCACAGTCTCCTAAAATCCTGTGGGAAACACTGAGATGGCTTTAGTGTCGAAGGCTGAAAAAGACGAAAAAAAACGAGCCGACCTAAGCATAGCTTTACCTTTTTTTATCGACGTGACTGACAATGACATTCTCCTGTTACAACAGGAGTTTGCTCCATTATGCTTCAGTCGCAAATTTGGCAGAAGTTTATTCTTGAAAGGAAATGTCATCGAAAAGACAACAAGAGTCAGGGGCGGAAAAAAGGAAGAGGAAAAAGCGAGATGATGCCCGCGCATCACTTGCAGGTAAGAATGTTTTTTTTTTTTTTTTTAAAAATAATTGTTTATTTATTATCAGCTACGTTTACATGAATACAATAATCTGATAACTGGGAATAACCAGGTAATGACAATAATGAGATTTGACGCGTTTACGGGCACTTCAGTGATGTAATAATCAGGAAAAAACTGGTTTATATGTTAAGTCAATAGTTCGATTTCTTTCCAAGTATATGACGTAAAACTCTTGGTCTCAGCATAGGCCTTCCTCCATGTTAACCAAAAACTTGCTTGAAGTTGTCCCACTGAACCTCTTCAAATGCAAGTGTGGCGATTGCGTTACACAAGCTCGCTAACTGCAGAGTAGGCCCATAGGCTGAAAGCGAATCAGTTTAGCGTCCCTAAGGCCTCTCTAGCGACATCCAGCTTCTTTCACTTGGTACCAGCTAAATATTATTCAAAAAATAATGATGGTGGAAGAAATAAGCATCTTGAATTTGAAACTGTATGTTGTCAGCGATTAGCCTCGCAATGATCTTAATTGTGGTTGTCAGTCCAAAACCCTCTAAATATATATTAAATGCATCTTACCAAATATAAAATGACTACTACATAATCTGTGGTGACCGTCTGGTGCCCAGTTTTCTCGTCGAATTGCAGCAGTCCATCTCGCTCTCCTCTCCGGGTCTCTCGGAATACGGTAGAACTTCAAGTCTCCCCGTCTATCTTCTCTGTTACTGCAACCAACCGCCACACACGCCTTCACCATTTTGATTATTAATGTTAACGAGCAGAAAAACACGCCATAATAGGAGGAATTTACGTAGTGGTAATGCGTAAACACGGCGAGCTGACGGACACTAAGGCGCGGAGGCGTGGTTGTGACGTCATGTGAGTGGGGTCTATATCCACCTATCATTGAAGCGTCGGCCATTGCAGTCAACTTTTTTTTTTTTAATTGATTGTCGCCATTTTAGAAAATTGAAAGTAAAGGGTCACACGGGGTAATGTTGCTTAGAGTGCTGCTCTTAAAGTTTTTCAAAGTTTCGTGAGAATAGGCTGAGTTTCTGCGGACAAGATAGTTGTAGATATCAGGGTAGCAGATGTCAGGCAGAGACGGCGAAGACAGCGGGTCGAAAAATATCGATTTAGGCATCAAATATGGATCTGGTGAATGGATAGACAGAAGATTTTCCACATAACGCCTTTTATGCAACGCATCCAATGAGTTTACAGCATCTGAAAGCACCGGGGCTTCCATGAATTGCACTATAAATTGCACGACAAATTGAAACCATTGAGAATACGGATAAACAATGACGGACATTATGGTGGCCGGATACAGCGGCACGTCATTGTGTGACATTGGTGAGTGGGGTCTATTGAGCTTGCGCAAACCAACGCAATTTTCTCCCGAGGGAGGATGAGAGATTTGTACGCGTTTTTAATCTTTGGCCACAGAGGGATTTATCTATAGCTGGTAGATCATTAGTCTCTAAAGTCGAAGGTATTTCAAGATTGATAAAAGCAGCGATGGCGCTTGATGTGTCAAGAGATATTTGTATCGAAATTGACAGAATTTTATTCAAATTTATTTGAAAAAACAAAATACATTACATAAAAAAGAATGTTATGATAAAAAATGTAGCTTCGGGAGGCTTTGACGCTTTAGATTTTACTTCTTTGAATGCATCGTTTAAAATTAAATGGATTAAATTATATTTGAAAAATCCAGACTCAATATGGAATTTCATCATTACACATAATTTTAAATCTGTAGGAGGTCTAGACTTTTTGTTAAGGTGTAATTACAACATTTCAAAGTTACCAGTTAAATTAGCCAAATTCCACACTCAACTTCTTATGTCATGGTCAATGATATATAAACACAACTTTTCACCACATGGATATTACATTTGGAACAACCGAGATATACAGTATCGAAATAGATCTTTATATTTTGAAAGATGGGCCGAAAATAACATATTCTTAGTTAGTCAATTATTAAACGAAGATGGTCAACTTTTCACTTATCAAGAATTTTGTTTATCTTATGGTATTGTTGTTACGCCTCGTGAATACTCTATTGTGTGTGATGCAATACCAGAGGGCTCTCAAAGATTATTATAAAATTCTCCTAAAGGTAGAAATTGTAACATGCCAGTCTTTGATCCAAAGTCTCTGTTTATTGGTTATAAAAGTGCACTAAGCTCTGAAGCCTCCAACCATTGTTTGAGAGGACTTCTTCAAAGGGAGATAGTTTCCAAACCTGCAGCGATTTATTATTGGAATAATTTATACGAAGATATTGAATGGAAACATGCTTGGCTTTTGCCTAAACAAAAAATTTATTAAGAAATAAAGTTAAAGAAGTCACACTCAAACTACTTCACAGGTGTTATCCTGTAAAGACAACAATGGTTAAATTTAAAATGAATATTGATACGTTATGTTCGTTTTGTACAAATGCAGAGGAAACTATTTCCCATTTGTTTTGGGAATGTACTTACGCCCACATCTTTTGGGTTGACCTGAACAATTATATTAATTCTAAAGTTGAGCCATCATTGAAAATTGTTTTTAGACATATTTTGTTTGGCCTGTCCAACATTGAAGAACCAGAAATGGATAAAAGATATGTGATGAATCTTATTTTAATATTAGCGAAATTTCACATTCATTGTGTTCAATATGCTAATCAAAGACCAAATTTTCATGTTTTTGGGATAATGTTTTCTTTATATTTGGCCGATTTAAGTTCCTGTTTGAACCCCAAGGCTATAAGGACCAAGAGACTTTGCAAACGGTACAGCTCGTGTTAAAATTGACCCCCACCTTTTTATTTATTATTTTTGTTGTTGTATATATGTTGATTGTATGTGAATTGTTCACTCTATGTTTGTATTTGTTTTTGTGTAAATAAAGTTTGTTGGGGGGAAAAATTGTACGTGTTGGATTAAACGTTAAAAAAAAAAAAAAAAAAAAATAGGGAGGGTGATATTCTTTTTAACCATCCAATAATTATGCCATAGATGGAAGTAGTGATGGTCGCTTGAAACTAAAACTTCAAAACGTGCTCCGAACAGATGAGCTAATTGAATCACTGCTCCGGAAGCGCTTTCTCTTGACCTTTCTTTCGTGTTCCCATCTCCTAACCAAACGAGCTCCTTCAAAGTATTATCATCGGGTAAGCATCGAAGTACGAATTTTATGGACTAAAACGTTAGTGGAAGTCGTTTGAACGAATTTCGATTGCTTTTTATGCTACTTGTAAGTTGTTTTTAGCGAGAGTCGCTTGTTTAACATAAGAGTGATTACATTTAAATATGAAACGCTTTTCGACTTGTCTTAAAGATGCGACAAAATACTACTGACCGAAGGCCAACGCAAAATCATCAAGCTAAAGAGTAGAGACGTGGAACATGAGAGGAAATCCAGGCCATGACGAGCAACTGAATAACAAAAGAAAATGAGGGTAAGATCACGACATGAGTTGTTTTACTTTTATGCAATATCAGACTTGCTTTGATGTGATTGTGACTAGTGCAAAGTTCCCATATCTTACTATACAAGGCTAACGATAACGATAGGGTGACCATATTTTGATTTCTAAAAAAGAGGACACTCAGCCCAGCCTCAAGATACTTGAATTTTACTCGAAGTTCACTCAAAGATGCCTATATCACTTTAATATATTTAAAGTGTGCCCCCTCACTCTGGATGGAAAAATGCAGTTTGAAAAAAAAAATAACGACTTAAAAAAAAAAAAAAATATATATATATATATATATATATATATATATATATATATATATAATGCAGACCCATAGAAATGTAGTCCAGTCAATACACATACACACAGTAGGCTATGTGCCAACTAAACATTTTTATAAATTACTATCACGACAATTATCCTTGACAAATTGTTATTCCCATTCAATTGATGTTCTCATTCAATGTTCTAGATTGCACACAAACAAAAACCGAAATAAACTGACAAACTATTCAATCAGCATGTTTCCAAACGTAGCAGTTCAAAACTACATTTCCCATAATGCCTAGCGCGGTTTAGCTTACTGATAGCTAGCTGAGGCAAAAATCAAACTTTGCTATAAAAGTTTACAATCATCAGCAGCACGCCGATGCGACACCAAACGGGATTTTACAGTCAAAGCTCCGACAGAAGTCAACAGTTGCCATTATATACGTATTTATCATTAAAAAAAAAAAAAACTTCAGGCATTGTGGCCAAATCGTCAACCCAGTAGATTGCGGTAATGCCTCACGATAGGGGTAAACTGCCAACAAAAACAAGAAGAACTACTACTTCCCTCCATTCTCGTAGGAGCCATGTCAACTGCTGCCACCCAGCGGTCGGAGGGATTCTCTTCAAATTGGTCCCGTGAAAAATCATAAAAACCGCCCGGACCACGAGGAAACTACGTGAAAGTAGGACTTGTCCGGGCAAAAGAGGACGTCTGGTCACCCTTGATAACGATGATCTCACGATATGGCGATACAAACAGTTATCGATACATGGGTCAGGAAATCATTCAAGGATATTTTACAGAAACAAGCTATTTTCATCCTTTTGCCGTGAATTTCAATGAGCTAGTCGTCGTCCAATCCATTTGAACTAAGATGTTGGCAGTTCATTAGCTGCCAACCCTCCCACTTCAAACGGATTGGATGTCTATTGCCGTCAATGGCAGCCAATGAGTTAACAATTCTGCCATCCCTCTCACTTCAAACGAAGTGGGCGTCTATGGCAGCCAATGAGTTAACAATATACTATCTAGCATCATCAATGGCAGTGAAAGAGTTGATGAAAGATGGGTGTCAGTAATAAAGTGTATTTTTTTATCTACAGCTGATCATCAAATATAACGTAGGGAAAAGTAGCATCATGATTGTACGTTCTAGAGAAGATAGGGCAGGTAGGGTGCTCGGCTTCATTTAGTAATAGTCGGTCGAAGACGGCACACGCTGCAGCCCAGGCTGGATTTAAGCTTGGATTTTTAAAAAAGTACCAAAGCTGTACCGCATACAAAATAGAAGGATTTTCTCAAGAGTGATTTGTTCGAGGATTCAAGGTAATTATTATATTTTTCGTACCATGCATGCATTTTGAAACGTGAATACAATGGGGGGAGGGGCGGACTTGCTATGGCTGCCATATTGGCTTTCTCACTAGCGTTATACTTCGAAATTTTTACGTAACATGAATGGTAACTGACTGTTTTTTCTCCTTTACCTCTAACCAAGAACCCTGTAGGAAAACCCATTTTCTGTGTGTGTGTGCTTTAGTTTAATTGTTGCGATGCTGGCCCTTCAAGAAGTGCGAAGGTCGCTAGAGCAACTCTCTGCTCCCTTCACAGCAGTGTAGTTCGTCCCCCAGTCTACCATCATGTTTACTTACCATCCGAAAATTGTGTGTAAATGGGAGAAGTATAGTGTTGAGCAATGCATAAAAACGTTTGGTTGATGACAGTTCCTCAGCTAATAATCCATTGCATTTGCTAGCCGCCGCAAGTTAACCTCTAGCCGCCCTGTGCTAATTGCTAACGCTACTTTTACTACATTGATGAGGCTATAAGTTTGTATTCAATTCACCTGTCAAGCTAGGTTGTTCTAATTTCCTGCCTAATGTGTTTGCTGATTATTGTCCATGATGAGCAATTATATGCATTATGTGAGCGGTATATTTCATTCATATTAAATGTGTTAATTTAGGTAGATATGTTCATACAAAGGGTGTATGTTTGCATAGGGACTGTAGGGACATAACACTACCAACTTTTCAGGATGATAAAATTGTCCCCACCAACTTTTAAGCAACATGTTTGCAATATATAATGAGTTATATAGGGAATTTAGATTGTTTTCCCATATGTTGTAAGGATAAAATTGACCCTACTATTATTAAGTGAATTATTTTCATTATATTGTTTGCCAATAAATAGTTTTTGAAAACAAAGGTTTGAATCGAAGAGTGTATCACCTGAACCAATGCACGTAAAACTTATTATCAGTCGATACGGATTTATTTTGCATTGATTATTTAGCCCAGTGCTTCTCAATTATTTTCTGTTACGCCCCCCCAAGGAAGACGTAAATGTTTCGCGCCCCCCCCAACTCTCTGCCGCCACTGTAAATAGTATCATTTGTCTATAAAATTACCATTATAAATACGCATCTTCCTAACATTGTGTCCTTTTTTTCTAATAAAGAAAAAAGTAACATAGATCAACTTATAGTAAAGTATAACTTTATTAACATTGTTTTGTTTGTAACAGAGAAGACTTGACGCGCATCAATTTGCCTGAATTTCAAAATAAGTCGCATCCAAACTGTAAAAAATACACTCAAGGTACATTTTTGACCATTTGATACAGAAAAATAAAATGTAATAAAATCAGTAAATAATAAATTAAATTGATTAGAAACATTCACTCATGAGGACAATATGCCAAAAAAATTGACCAAAAAACAAAACTGAATAAAAGAAAAAAAAGAGTGTCCTTTGACAGAAGGACAGTTTTTATTTTTGCTGCTCACAGCAAAAATACACACAAAAAAAAAACCCTCCTTTGCAATGATGTGGAGTTATTTTGCAATAAGCATTCTAACAATGCTCACTGGTTTACTGATATAACACTGACAAAGCAGGACGATAGTTGGCAATATTCGGCACGTTTTCGCTGAAAAACAATCAAGCGGCTTATCAATGAGATTGGGGTCTAATGTCTTTAAGTGGCGTCTTAATTGATTTGGCTTCTGGCTGTCCGCTATAATTATTTTTAGACACAGTAAAATGTGGTCTTTCCTCATCACCCACTGTATTAAAAGTCAAAGCTAAAAGGCAAACGGCACGAAAAAAGCGCATTCTCGGCGGCCGAGGTAGAACCGTAGGTGAGGGCGGTCGTCGTGACGATCCCAAGCCGAAAATGGCACTTCTCGGGCGGCGACGTGAGAACCGGACAAGAAAGTGGGTCGCTGCGTGAGTGAGTCCGGTCGGAAAACGGCTTTCGAAAACGGCGGCGGCACACTGCTCTTCATATCTGTTTTCTGTGTGTGCTGAGTGCTCTTCCTTAGTTCAAAGATAATGCGCGCACTCTGAAAATGAGAGCGCCACTGCCACCCACTGAGTGGATGTGCAAGTACACTTTATTCCAGTACGGCAAAAAAAAAGCATGTTCCCCGAGGTCACATGCGCCCCCCCTGGCATCGCTCTGCGCCCCCCCCAGGGGGACGCGCCCCACTATTTGAGAAGTACGGATTTAGCCTATCTATTAATTAGGTTCATATTCATGAGAAATGTGACCCTTTGCCCCCTTCATCCAATCTGTTTAGTCTTATTAATGTCCTGTCCCCAGCAAAAAAGTACATGCAGGTTATGCTCTTATATCGTCCCTACCAATGTTTAGACCAAACCTCCGGCCTTGGGTGATACAGCATATGCGCGTGTGTATAGACCCCAATCACCAACATCACACAATCACGTGTTCGCTGTATTGTGCCGCCATATTGTCCGTCATTGTGTGTCCGTATTGTCAATGCTCAGTTTCTAAAGGGGGGATTCACTTGCAAATTATGGAAGCCCCGGTGCTTTCAGACGCTGTAAATTCATTGGATGAGTTGCATCAAAGCCGTTATTTGGAAAAGCTTCGGTCGATCGAGTCGCCAGATCCATATTTGATGCCCAAACCGATGTTTCCTCCCGTCCCGTGCGTCAGAGCTCGTCTTGAGACCACAAAATTTCCAGTCATACTCCAGTTTATGTCACGATGAGGAGTCGGGTACCCAAAATCGGGACCGGCCCGAATATAAACCGACATTTGGGCAGCTGAGCGTCACCGTTGTAACGATTGTAAAATGAAACTTGATCGACAACGGGCCGGTGAGTGCCAAAAAAATAGCCACCCCGCGTGAAATGTCCCCCCTGACGGGAGCGCTTATTTATAATGCTTTATTGACGTGAAAACATCAAATGTTTTCCTGGACGCATTACAGTAATGGATTTACGACTGTAAGATCAGTTTTAAATAATTAAATTGCACAAAATATTAGTACTGTATTTTAGTAACAAATCGTGGACTGGGCCACATAACCATCTTTGAACAGAAATGTATTAGTCTACAGGTTTTCACGACCATATCCCAAATCACACAGGTATGACATTTATTAGTTCAAGCAGAGTAAAATAATACATATTCACGGTACAAGAAAGTCGTTTCCGTGTGGGCGCTCCCGTCAGGGGGGACATTTCACGCAGGGCGGCTATTTTTTGGCACAACACCTGTTGTTGCGCTCACCTTCTTGCTGCGCGACCGTGGCGAAGATCTTCGTAGTCTCCGTCTGATGATGTCTACGATCGTGTTGGCATCATATTGATGTTTTCGCCGCTGTCTGACGGCTGTCGACACAAACGCATCATGGACCGAGATAAACAAACCGTGCTGCTTTCGAGATTTGCCCTTTTAACAATGGGCACACAGCAACTACTAAAATGACCGTTTATCTTCTCTGTTACTGCAACCAACCGCCACACATGCCTTCACCATTTTGATTAATCAATGTTAACGATTGTCAGGAAGGTTTTTGGGTTCGTTTACGAGGCGGTGATTCCTTAGACAAGCAGAAAAACACGCAGTAATAGGAGGAATGTACGTAGCGGTAATATGTAAACACGATGAGCTGACGGACAATATGGCGGCACCAGTCAGGGTGGCGGAGTTGTGACGTCACGTGATTGGGGTCTATTATATAACTGACATGTTGCATATGGTTATACTGTATTGCAGAAAACCACACACACCCGTCCTTATCATTCTCTGAAATAAACCACAAATAGATCCTAAACAGCGTCTTTAAATCTGATAGGATTCACAACATCATAGCGGCTTTATTCCACGCACCCATAGAGATCCCAATCTGAATTAGCTCTTTTTCAATCTAGACTGTTTTACATTCATTTCTGTTTAAAAAAAAAATCAGGGATGTAAACATTTATTCACAAGATTTCTCAACTTATAAAGCTCTTTGTTTTGCTACTTCGAAATATTTACGTAAAATGAAATATAACCCGTTTAAAAATTTTTTTTTTTGCTTTTGGTCAGCAATAGGCCGGCCCAGCGCCTGCACTTGCTTAAGATCGTCGGGTTCTTCCCCGGGGACGTGCAGGCCGACCTGGACCGCGCCAAGTTAGAGGAAAAAGATGATGATTAGATCTTGGCCGAGCTTGCCAGGGAGCTAGCCGGACCCGCCCATGAACGACGGCTACCTAGCTAGGAAGGTCCTGGCCAAGCAGGAGCTTGCCCAGCAGGGGAGCATGGAGATAGCTGTGGAGCTCGAGAGGTGTGATCCGCCCTACGTGATGTTCGACTTCCTGGTCGAGCTGATGGACATGGGAGAGCTGGAGACGAAAGCGCTGGGCTGTACTCTAGTGGCCATCTCTCCTCATGACCCATAATGACATAGGATTTCAATACCGTATTGGCCCGAATAGTGTTTTTTGCATTGAAATAAGACTGAAAAAGTGGGAGTCGTCTTATATTCGGGGTCTAGACATTATACCCGTTCACGACGCTAGATGGCGCCAGATATCACTGACGCGAATGCTGAACTTGAGGAGTACTATTCTGTCAGGACAGATCTCAGCTACTCTCAAGTTTAACCAGTTTGCATTATTTTATTGCAATGTTTTTCCTTATTCAGATTTGTTTCAAGACTACAGTTACAGTTAGACCTCACTTTGATGGTTAAGGCAGTTATTGCAATTTTGTTGTTTTATCACAATAGATTGGTTTATTTTAGGGCTGTCAAACAATTAAAATTTTTAATCGAGTTAATTACAGCTTAAAAATAATCTCAATTCAAACCATCTATACAATATGTGATATTTTTCTGTAAATTATTGTTGGAACAATAAAGACACAAGATGGATATATACATTCAACATACGGTACATAGGTACTGTATTCGTTTATTATAACAAATCAACAAGATGGCATTAACATTATTAACATTCTGTTAAAGCGATCCATGGATAGAAAGACTTGTCGTTCTTAAAAGATCAATTTTAGTACAAGTTATAGAAATTTTATATTAAAACCCCTCTTAATGTTTCCATTTTAATAAAATTTGCAAAATTTTCAATCAAAAAATAAACTAGTAGCCCGCCATTGTTGATTTCAATAATTAAACAATGCTCATGGGTGCTTAAGCCCATAAAATCTTGCCTAGCACAGCCAGACTATTCTCCCTGTATTTTTCAAACACTGTGAGAAATAGTCTGGGACTCAGCCCATTAACGGCCTCTCGAGCAAGGTACAAAATCAATCGTCCAATTAGATTCGTTTATGTGCATGACGTGTTCTTAACGAGTAATGTCACTCTTGTGCGCCGAAAGTCGTCTCTACAACAACACAGATGGCGAACGGGAGAGCCGACAATATGTTCCAATCCACGGTTTTAAATGACCAAAAACGCATCGAAAAAGTCATTGACAACAGTCAACATAGCTCACGCTAGCCATGTTGAATAAACTTCTCCATTCTCCGCTCACGCTAATTACTTGTCGTTTTAACAATGTCACGTCTGCCCGTCGCTGATTGGTCCACTCCGCTGTCTGTTTGCTGTGGCTTGCGCCGCCCTCGGAATTTGATCCGCCAGACGGTCACCAGACTCGAGAATTGCTGGAACAGCGGTGAGTCTGGCATACCAGGCAACATAAAATCAGTCGCACCCAAGCGCCAGCAGAGGGCAACAAAACTCCAAAAAACACAAGTAACAAGTGGAGATTGCACTTTGCTGTCATTTTAATCTGTTTGAGCGGGGCATGTGCGTTAATTCCGTCAAATATTTTAACGTGATTAATTTAAAAAATTAATTACCGCCCGTGAATGCGATAATTTTGGCAGCCCTAGTTTATTTACATTTCAAAAACATAAGCCATTCATTTACGAATGTGATATGTAAGCAAAGAGCTTACATATTTAAATGTTCAGATATTTATTGAAGATTTGAATGAGGCAAAATAACATGCTTTTTCTCTCAAATATATTGTTATAATCATTTGTTTCAGATGTACTGTAATTATTTTCTGTATAAAAATTTGGTGTTCAAAAAGTGTTTTTTTTCTCACAGTCTTGAAAAAGAGGGGGTCGTCTTATAATCAGGGCCGTCTTATATTCGGGCCAATACGGTATATAATTAGTTGTGATTGTATATAGAATTTCTAATTTATTTAAATATTGTTTATAGTTGATTCTGCATGCTTTCCTCAAGTATTATGTTTCTGATGTGAAAATTGAGTAATTTATAAGCTTTTGAAAACATGTCAAATTTGCACTCAATAAAAAAAATTAAGTTCCTATTTTGGGCAAAGATTCATGATATGTTAAATATTGCTTTTGATCCTGAAAATATAGGTGATTATCTCTTCATTTTGTGATTTTTGTGCATCAAGTGAAAAATCTGAAAATTTTATAGCCATTTTAAGTTTTGTTATACTTACATACAAAAAATAATCAGGATTTTATAAGAGAACAACTTTGAACTTTTTGTTGCTGCTGCTCATGAAGACTCATATATACCTAAAGTAGGTGCCCGTTTTGGTTTTAGGGCAGTAGCAGCATTGGTTTTGAAAATATTTGCATTTGGAAGTTTTTGAAAATGGGCCCCCTACGGATCGGCCCTGCGCCCCGTGTCATGTCGATATATTATGAAGTCTATGTTCTGAATAATTTCAATGAAGCTAAATACCTTGGCCACTTCATATCTGAAGACTTGTCAGATGACAGGGATATTCTTTGTCAATGTTGAAAACTTTATGCTCAGGCAAAAACGCTTAAAAAGATTTTTTATGTGCTCCCTCCACATGAAAACCTCACTGTTTAGGGCGTACTGCACACTGTTTTACACTGTTCACCTGTGGTCAAGGTACACTGCTAAATCCATGCAGAGGCTAAATGTAGCCTACAATGATGCCCTGAGGCTGTTGCTGCGTGTACCTAGATGGTACAGCGCGAGCCAATTATTTGTTAGCTCTGGTTTAGCTGCTCATGGAGACTCATATATGCCTAAAGTAAGTGCCTGTTTTGGTTTTAGGTCTGCAGCAGCTTTGGTTTTGAAAATATTTGAATTTGAAGGTTTACAGAATAGGCCGCCTACGGATCGGCCCTGCGCCCCGTGTCATGTCAAGTATTATGAAGTCCATGCTGCTGAACACTTCACACTAGGCTGTCGCTAGCAGTGGCGGAATTGGTAATTTTGGGGCCTAAGGCGAACATATCCAGGGGCCCTCTTCATGGGCCAGGGGTTAAAAAGATGAGAATGGTGTGGAGGAAATATATTCCGGTACACTAGGGTAGTGCTAAACGACAATTTTTCTCCTGATTAGTCAGCCGACTAGTTTTACGATTAGTCGACTAATCTAATAATTTTCTTTTTTTTTTAACTAATTTAGCAATGACATTTTTGTTCACGCTTATTAAGTCACCAAACTATTTTGGAACACTTAAATTCTTTATTAAAGTACAAATAATCATGTAAATAACAATAATTAATCACAAATAAACAACGAGGTTAAATGCTTATAGCATTTACTAGTGCAAAAGAATGGAAAGTAAACATATTCACAACACTGACTTTGCCTTTCCAACATTGTTCAAAACAATTCTTAGAAAAAAATTCTAGCATTATTATTACCTTATAGTATATACAGAAAGTTAAAAGAGGCATTAGCGGCCTGTTCTCAACTTCTCCCTCACTGCACTTTGGCTCTCATGGAGAGCACGTTCGCGCATGTGTTCGAAATGTGTTCAAGCAGTGGTTGAAAGCAAATCAGTCTTGCAATCACTGACTTTTAAGTTCTTAGTAATGTATTGTATTGTGGTTTTTTTATTGTAATCTTTTATTTCTTTTTGTATCTTTGTGTCACCTGTTTAGGGACTACAGATGTAAATTAGCATATTCTTGCTACAATCTGGCATATTTCCATCTTTTTAGATGTTCATCAATGTGCACTGTCCCTATTAAATAAATAAACGATAGCCGACGTGCAAAGTAGCAAGTGAGCTGTAAAAATAGCGAGCTTAGTGGCGTGAAAAACGCCGGAGAGCTAAGTGAAGCTAACAAACGGCTAAGCGACGCTAAACGGAGCTAAGCGAAGATAAACGGCGCTAAATGAAACTAAGCGACTGATACTCAGTCCGTCGTTGTGGAACAGTCCATTGTAGTACGTGTGTGGGGTGGAGAGATAATGTAAATGCAGCATTCAAATGGCTTTCTTTTTTGTTTTGTTGTTTGTTTGGTATGCTGACATAATTATACTTGACGAATAGTTGGGGGTGCTGCTGGCTCCGGTGGCCCAAGTCCTTGCTCGTTGGGGCAAAGTCAGCTGGTTGGGGGCCCCCTACTGGTTGGGGGCCTAAGGCGATCGCCTACTTCGCCTGAATAGTAGAGCCGCCTATGGTCGCTAGTTTGAAACTGCCTTTACAATCTGGATGGGGTAAAGATCTGATTTTGGCTGCCAGTCTGAAGAAGGCCTTAGTGTCGGTAAAAATATACAACGTGAAAATCACGGCGGGAGACTGAACAAAGCTTGACTTTAACCAATCACATGATTTTTTTCCCCCATTTCCAGTGTCCCGCAGATGTCACTATTAAAAAGCTGCACCCTCAGAAGCACGATCCCCTCCACATTACACAGGAGTTGGAGATGCCTAACATCAAACAGGAGGAGGAGCCAGATACCCCCAGCATTAATAAGGAAGATGAAATCCCCAAGTTTCCAATGACTGTCAGTGTGAAGAGTGAAGAAGATGAAGTTCCAAGCAAAGGGAGTGGAGCAGCGAAACCTTTGGGCGACGGCTTATTTCAACACCTGACAACAAATGGAGAGGGACGATCGCAACCTGACGGTTTGTTACCGCTGTGTTAGGACAGTGACGACAGCTACTCTGTTTTACAGTTTGTAAGCCAAACATGCTTGTATAGGGCCAGGGCTTTTTAATATTTTCAGGTACAACATGGGAGACAGTTGCCACCACCATTATACAGAGGCTTTGTCTCGATATACCATGTAAAAATGTTTTGTTTAATCTTGGTATATAGTTTCACAGCACAACGTCATCTATATGAACTCTGATTTCAGCAATGAAGCTTTTCAGTCAATTGGTTCAAAGTAGGGTTGCAGCTATCGAGTATTTTAGTAGTCGATTAATCGATGAGCTAATTAGTTCCAATAATGGAGTAATTGGATAAGGAACATGAAAAATTGAAATACCTGAGCTGAGCCTCAAATGGTATAAAAAAATAAATAAATGAGGATCTGTGCACAACAAAAGAACAATTGGCTAACTTACATAGCAAACGTCCGTTTGCTTAAATGCTATAAAATGCTAACGTTTTTTTTTTTTCTTTTTTTACAATGCTCTTAACAAATGGTTCAGACACATATACCCAGGGGTGAAAGTGGGCCAGAACGGTCAGGAACGCAGTTCCGGTATAAGATTCAGGGCCGGAAAGCTGTTCCGGTACACGGTGCTTTGATTCCAAAAATATGACGGCAAGTGTCAAAACGCTATGTAAAAAAAAAAAAAAATGCAACGCATTTGCAACGCAATGCATCTCCAAGAAGAAAACAATCTACCAACATCAGATTTACATACACAAGTGTTAAGAACAAGCACAGTAAAGTACCTGTGTAGCGTCACCAATATTTATTTTATTTTATCCACGGACGGCATGGAGGTTTCTCCGGCTGCTGCAGTTATCCGAGTCTGACGATGATGAGTCACGTCAATGTGCGAATGTGCGCAGCAAAGTAAAACGCCTGGACTCATTTATCCGTTCAATTGGCTGACATAATGACATGTGATCAGTAGAGATAGTTAGCTCTGATTCAACTTTGATCAAATGTCAAATGTGCATGTTTTCCGGGGGGGGGGGGGGGGGGGGGGGTTGTTGAATTGAAATAAAATGGATCAAATCTTTAAGAGCAATCATTTCACGTGGCTGAATCCAGCAGCTCCATGTTAAGACCAACATAAGTTTTTGTTTGTATGTTTTTTTTTAATGCATTCGTAATTAGTTTATAGGTGTATTTGGCCGTTTTTTGTTTTGTTTTGTTTTTTTGTGGGACACGTGTCTGGACCATTTGTTAAGAGCATTGTAATTTAAAAAAAAAAAAAAAAAAACTGTTAGCATATTATAACATTTAAGCTAGCGGAATCTAGCCAATCGTTCTTTTGGTGTACATACAGCTGTGGTCAAAAGTTTACATACACTTGTGAAGAACATAATGTCATGGCTCTCTTGAGTTTCCAGTTATTTCTACAACTCTGATTTTTCTCCGATAGAGTGATTGGAACAGATACTTCTTTGTCACAAAAAACATTCATGAAGTTTGGTTCTTTTATGACTTTATTATGGGTTAACAGAAAAAGTGATCAAATCTGCTGGATCAAAAATATACATACATGGATCTGAAAAAGCGAATTATTGACTTGAACAAGTCAGGAAAGTCACTTGGAGCCATTTCAAAGCAGCCGCAGGTCCCAAGAGCAACAGTGCAAACAATTGTTTGTAAGTATAAAGTGCATGGCACTGTTTTGTCACTGCCACGATCAGGAAGAAAACGCAAGCTATCAGCTGCAGCTGAGAGAAAATTGGTCAGGAGGGTGAAGATTCAACCAAGAATCACCAAAAAGCAGATCAGCCAAGAATTAGAAGCTGCTGGAACACAGGTGTCAGTGTCCACAGTCAAGCGTGTTTTGCATCTCCGTGGACTGAGAGGCTGCCGTGCAAGAAGGAAGCCCTTGCTCCAAAAGCGGCACCTTAAGACTCGACTGAAGTTTGCTGCCGATCACATGGACAAAGATAAGACCTTCTGGAGGAAAGTTCTGTGGTCAGACGAAACAAAAATCGAGCTGTTTGGCCTCAATGCCCAGCAATATGTTTGGTGGAGAAAAGGTGAGGCCTTTAACCCCAAGTACACCATGCCTACCGTCCAGCACGGTGGTGGTAGTATTATGCTGTGGGGCTGTTTTGTTGCCAATGGAACTGGTGCTTTACAGAGAGTAAATGGGATAATGAAGAAGGAGGATTACCTTCAAATTCTTAAAGATAACCTAACGTCATCAGCCCGGAGATTGGGTCTTGGGCGCAGTTGGGTGTTCCAACAGGACAATGACCCCAAACACACATCAAAAGTGGTAATGGAATGGCTAAATCAGGCTAAAATTAAGGTTTTCGAATGGCCTTCCCAAAGTCCTGACTTAAACCCCATTGAGAACTTGTGGACAATGCTGAAGAAAAAAGTCCATGTCAGAAAGCCATCAAATTTAACTGAACTGCACCAATTCTGTCAAGAGGAGTGGTCAAAGATTCAACCAGAAGCTTGTGGATGGCTACCAAAAGCGCCTAATTGAAGTGAAAATGGCCACGGGACATGTTACCAAATATTAGCGCTGCTGTATGTATCTTTTTGACCCAGCAGATTTGATCACTTTTTTATGTTCACCCGTAATAAAGTCATAAAAGAAACAAACTTCATGAATGTTTTTTTGTGACAAAGAAGTATCTGTTCCAATCACTCTATCAGAGAAAAATCGGAGTTGTAGAAATAACTGGAAACTCAAGAGAGCCATGACATTACGTTCTTCACAAGTGTATGTAAACTTTTGACCACAACTGTAGATCCTCATTTATTTATGAATTTATACTGTTTGAGGCTCAGCTCAGGAATTTTAATTTTTTCAGTTCCTTATCCGATTACTCGATTATTCGAACTACTTCATCGATTAATCAACTACTAAAATAATTGATAGCTGCAGCCCGAGTCCCATTGCTAATTCATCCACTATAACCCATCTTATCATAATATTAGGCCAAAATATACACCAAAATCATTAAATTCCTGCTGGAAAAATTAACGAGAAATGAAATATCAGCTGTTCCGTCCCAACAGCGTGATTTTTAATTTTTATCCTGTGTCCTACAGATGTCACAGTGGAAAACCCGGAGAAACACGTTCACACCCATGTTAACCAGGAGGAGTCGGATATGGCGTATATCAAACAGGAGGCGGAGCCAGATACCCCCAGCGTTAAAGAAGAAAAACAGGAAGAGGAAATCATTTTTCCAATGACTGTCGGTGTAAAAAGTGAAGATGAAGGTCCAAGTGAAGAGAGCAGAGCAGCGAAAGTAGCGAGCAGTAGCTTGTTTCAACACCTGACAACAAAAGGTGAGGGACAATCGCAACCGGACGACCTTTTAGCACCACTCTCGGACACTGACGACGTAACGTCACACTCTTCTGACTTTCACACCGACGAGGAGGATGTTGACTCGGATCCTTTGAAATCCTTAAACAAGTCATCACTGAAAAGAGACGCAGAAGAACGCACAGCTGGGAAACCTTTAAAGAAACACACAAGAACACACTCCGGAGACGAGCCTATTGCTTGCTCTGTTTGTAATAGAAGATTTGCCACGAAGCATCAGTTAATAAGACACGCACAGACACACACTAGAGGGAATTCTTATGTCTGCTCACTTTGCGATAAAAAATATCATATGAAGGTACACTTAACAAGACACATGAGAACACACACTGGAGAAAAGCCTTTTGTCTGCTCTCTTTGCGCTAAAAGATTTTTTACAAAGCATGAGTTGAAAAGACACATGAGGACACACACTGGAGAGAAGTCTAATGGCTGCACTCTTTGCAATAAAAGATTTTTTACGAAGCAAGACTTAACAAGACACATGAGATCACACACAGGGGAAAAGCCGTTTGTCTGCACATTTTGTGGTAAAAGATTCGCCCAGAAGGGATATTTAAATACACACATGAGAACACACACTGGAGAGAAACCTTTCGTCTGCTCTCTTTGCAATACAAGATTTTGTTCGAAGCAAGACTTGACAAGACACACGGGGACACACGGAGATAAGTCTTTCGTCTGCTCCCTTTGCAATAAAAAATATTGTACGAATCAAGCGTTAACAAGACATATGAGAACACACACTGGAGAGAAGCCTTTTGCTTGCTCTGTTTGCAATAAACGATTTAGAACGAAGGGATATTTAATTACACACACTAGAACACACACTGGAGAGAAGCCTTTCGTCTGCACAATTTGTGGTAAACGATTCACCGACAAGAGAGATTTAAAGATTCATACAAGAACATACACCGGAGACGAGCCTTTAGTCTGCTCTCTTTGTGATAAAAGATTTTGTACGAAGCATGATTTAACAATACACACGAGGACACACACTGGAGAGAAGCCTTTCCTCTGCTCTCTTTGCGATAAAAAATTTCGTTCGAAGCAAGAGTTAACAAGACACACGAGAACACACACTGGAGAGAAGCTTTTTTCTTGCTCTGTTTGCGATAAAAGATTTAGAACAAAGTATCAGTTGACAAAACACACGAGGACACATACTGGAGAGAAGCCTTTCGTCTGCTCTCTTTGCGATAAAAAATTTCGTACGAAGCAAGCGTTAACAAGACACACGCATACACATTAGGTAAAAGGTTCACCCGGAAGCAAGAATTAAACAATTACGCAAGAACACACACCAAGGAGAAACCTTTCACTTGCACCGTGTGCCGCCTGTCTCACCAGACCATAGGACATTGTTAGAGCATTCCAAGTGCTTTGTTGACATGTCTTCAGCAAACTGTTTGCGGGATTTCATGTGAACCGTGTTCAGAAGAGGCTTCCTCCTGGGGTGACAGCCATGCACACCAATTTGATGTAGAGTGCGGCGTATGGTCTGAGCACTAAAAGGCTAACCCCCCAACTCTTCAATCTCTGCAGCAATGCTGACAGCACTCCTGTAACGAGTCACATGACATTTTGGAGGGAAAATGACAAACAGTACACAGTTTGGACATTTAGGTATGTACGGTGGGGAGAACAACTATTTTATACACTGCCGATTTTGCTGGTTTTCCCACTTGCAAAGCATGTAGAGGTCTGTAATTTGTATCATAAGTTCTCTTCAACTGCGAGGGACGGAATCTAATAAAAAAAAAAAAAAAAAAATGAAAATCACGTTGTATGATTTTTAAAGAATAAATTTGCATTTAATTGCATGAAATAAGTGTTTGATACATCACAAAAATCGAACTTAATATTTGGTACAGAAACCTTTGTTTGCCATTACAGATACCAAACGTTTCCTGTAGTCCTTGACAAGGTTTGCACACACTGCAGCAGGGATTTTGGCCACTCCTCTATGCAGATCTTCTCCAGAGCCTTCAGGTTTCGGGGCTGCTGCCGGGCAACACGGACTTTCAGCTCCCTCCATAGATTTTCTATCGGGTTCAGATCTGGTGACTGGCTAGGCCACTCCAGGACCTTAAGATGCTTCTTACGGAGCCACTCTTTAGTTGCCTTGGCTGTGTGCTTTGGGTCGTTGTCATGCTGGAAGACCCAGCCACGACCCATCTTCAGGGCTCTCACTGAAGGAAGGAGGTTGTCAGCCAAGATCTGGCGATACATAGACCCATCCATCCTCCCCTCAATACGGTGCAGTCGTCCTGTACCCTTGGCGGAGAAGCAGCCGCAAAAAACGATATTTCCCCCTCCATGTATCACGGTTGGGATGGTGTTCTTGGGGTTGTACTCATCCTTCTTTTTCCGCCAAACACGACGAGCCGAGTTTAGAACAAAAAGTTCAGTTTTGGTCTCATCCGACCACATGACCTTCTCCCATTGCTCCTCTGGATCATCCAGATGGTCAGTGGCAAACTTCAGACCTGTCTGGACATGCACTGGCTTCAGCAGCTGGACCTTGCGTGTGCTGTAGGATTTTAATCCATGACGGCGTAATGTGTTTCCCATGGTTTTCTTCGAGACTGTGGTTCCAGCTCTCTTCAGGTCATTGACCAGGTCCTGCCGTGTAGTTCTGGACTGATCCCTCACCTTCCTCATGATCAGTGATGCCCCACGAGGTGAGATCTTCCATGGAGCCCCAGAACGAGGCAGATTGAGCGTCAACTTGAACTTCTTCCATTTTCTAATAATTGCACCAACAGTTGTTACCTTCTCACCAAGCTGCTTGCTTATTTTCCTGTAGTCCATCCCAACCTTGTGCGGGTCTATTATTTTATCCCTGATGTCCTTACACAGCTCTTTGGTCTTGGCCATTGCGGAGAGGTTGGAGTTTGTTTGTTTGAGCATGTGAACAGGTGTCTTTTATACAGGTAACAAGTTCAAACAGGTGCAGTTACTTCCGGTAATGAGTGGAGAACAGGAGGGGTTCTTAAAAAAGAACTAAGAGCCGAAATATTTACTAGTTGGTAATGTATCAAATACTTATTTCATGCAGTTAAATACAAATTTATTATTTAAAAATTATACAATGTGATTTTCTGGATTTTTGTATTAGATTCCGTCCCTCACAGTTGAAGAGAACTTATGATACAAATTACAGACCTCTACATGGCTTGCAAGTGGGATAACCAGCAAAATCTGCAGTGTACAAATACTTGTTCTCCCCACTGTATGTAGTTTCTAAGGGGTGTACTCACTTTTGTTCCCTGGGATTTCGATATTATTGGCCATATTTTAGTTATTTTGAGGGGAAAATAAATTAACTCTATTGTATAAGCTGCACACAGACTACTTTTCATTGTGTCAAAGTGTCATTTTGTCAGTGTTGCCCCATGAAAAGATACTTAAATATCTGCAGAAATGCAAGGGGTGTACTCACTTTTGTGATACACTGTACCACGCGTGCATTTTAGCATTGAACAAGTCTAAGTAAGCCAACTGCTAAATTGTTTTAGTAGTTACATATTTTTATACTTCTATTCATACTGTTTTTGTTTATTATAAATAATAATATATTTTTTCCCCAGACCAATTCAATATTCTTTATACCTTACCTTTTTATTTGGATGAGTTGGGCTCCTTCTCGTGCTGTTGAGGCTTTTCCAAATGTTTCCTAATTGCAATAGATTGACGCTGCTCCTTCCTTTGTTGTCGCTCAATTTCCAACATTATTTCAATAGTTTCAGGGAAGATTTTAGTCGAGTGCATTGTAATATTTTCCAATCTGATTATAGAATCACTTGACCTTTTTAGTATAATTAAACATTTTTGTTTTTTGCCGATTTCCTTTTTTGTGAAGAGTTTTAAAAGCTATTCTCTTTTGTATAAATATGTAACCTTTGAGAAGTTGGCCCCCTATCAGACGCAAATTTAGAGAGCTGCAACTAACGATTATTTTTAGAATTGATTTATCGGCCGATCATTAAACGATTAAACGGATAAATGTCACTTTTTTCAATGATAATAAAAAATTATAATAATAATAATAAAATTCAAAAATAATATTTTATTACAGCTTCCTAACTGTAGTCTACAACTATCGATTATCAAATTTTTCAGCAACTGGTTTATTGATTGATTTTAATTGACTTATTTGATTAGTTGTTGTATCTTTATTAAGAAGCTAGTTGAGACAGTAAGATGTCCGAAAATTGGCAAAAATGTGAATTGTTTTCCAAAGTAAAAGATTTTTGTTAATGTCCTACTTTGACCTAATAAAAATATAATGACAAAATCTGATATTTACAACTTAGAAGTTAAATATATGTTATAATTTGAAGAATTTAGACAAATTTAAGGTAAAAAGGTCTTCAACGATTAATCAATTATCAAAATGTCCTTTAATCGATTAATTGTTGCATTTCTAAAAATGTCAATCTTTTGTGTTTGTTAATAGTGTAAAAAGTTCCATTTCTGCCCCCAACGTTTTTAAGATACAGGTAGTCCCTGGTACTCGACTTACGTGCTTCCGACTTCATGATGCCGGAGTCTCTTCCTCCATTTTGTCTCCAATCTATTTTTGTTGTTGTTGCATAAACAGTACCTTAATTCAAGGATTTTTATTGTCTCATCAGTTCACATTTACATGTTAACGGTGATAAAATATGGAGGTAGATTTGTGTCTTTATCATTCAATCAAAAAAAAAGTTGCTTCAATTAAATAAAAAGTTGCTTCAATCAAAATATATATTTTCAATCGAAGAAAACGTCACTTCAATCAAAAAAATGTGTTTGAATGCAAAAATAAATTTGAAACTCCCAAAGTATATTTGAAAACTATTTTTCTTTGATTGAATTTTTTTTTTTTTGATTTAAGTCAAGTTTTTTTTTATTGAAACACCATTTTTGATTGAAGTCATGTAATTTTGCGTTGGGACCACATTTTGGCTAGGACATTTGTGTCTTTATTATTCAATCAAAAATTAAGTTGCTTCAAACAAAAAATATGTATTTTCAAGAGAAAAATCACTTCAATCAAAAATTTTTAAAATATTCCATCGTAGAAAAAAAGGTTTGAATGTGAAAAAATATTTGAGACTCAGAAATTCGCATTTGAACACTTTATTTTTCATTCAAACTGTTTTCTTTGATTGAAGCAATCCTTTTTGTGTTTGAACCATATTAGGGGTAGGACATTTGTGTCAAAATCATTCAATCGCAATAAAAGTTGTTTTATTAAAAAAATTATTTTTAATCAAAGAAAAAAATCATTTGCAAAAATATATTTTTTGAAAATATTTTTTTTATTTGAAATTTTTTTTTTTTTTTATTGAAGTGTCACTTTTTTTGAAAAGCAAAAAGTTTTAAACTTTTTTTTTCAAAGTGGAAAAAGTTTTGAACACACTTTTTTTATGAAGTGGAAAAAGTTTTGAAGGCACTTTTTTTCGATTGAATCATTTTGACACAAAGATTCAACTTCAACGCTAGTTCCGGTGTGTTTGAGTGGCAGGTGGCTACGCCAATGATATAAAAGTATGAAGCAAGCATAATGGCCACCAGGGCTCCATCCAGCCATCGGAGTCTGCTGGAGTCTAAGCCGAATATAGGGCGTATATTTTTGGGAGTTTCAAATTTATTTTTGCATTCAAACACATTTTTTTGATTGAAGTGATGTTTTCTTCGATTGAAAATATATATTTTGATTGAAGCAACTTTTTATTTGATTGAAGCAACTTTTTTTTTTTATTGAATAATAAAGACACAAATCTACCTCCATAATAAAATAGAACTCCTGTTTTGAAAGTCAATATAGATGCAAAGTCAGTATAAAAGAGCAAAATTGTAAGGTGCAAAAGTATAACATGTAAGATGGACAACAACAAGTGATATCTATAATGTTTTTTTTTTTTCCAAAAGAGGCTCAAGGGAAATGGAATTGGGAATTTTAAATGCTTTTTCCACTGTAAATACGAGATATAAATCTGAATATTTTGCTACACACTGTAAAGTGAGTATAAAAGTATGGGGCGCCGTTTGTAAAGCAGCACTTGCCGAAAATTACGACAACATTTTCTTACATTTAGCGCCACGGAGTGTTAAAAATGTGGTGTGAAATGTTTGCGGTCACTTTTTTTTGCACATTTACAACATTATTTAGCAACTTAAATTTTTATTTTAAAATTATAATTATTGGACTTGAATGTCTAAATCCAGAACTAAATATTTATTTGAATGTTAAATGCAAATCTTGATTTTATAGTCTATATATAAAGTCTATATATATATATATTTTAAATGTATATCCTAAATATATATATGAAATTTATATCTGAAATATATATATCCTAAATCTGAATTTTATATTAAATCCTAAATGTATATGTTATATCTAAATATTATATTTAAATCTTAAATCTGGAAACTGTTTAAACTAAATATTTAGCGTAATATGCAAATTCACATGACTGGAGACCGGAAGTAACTAAATAAAAGCTGAAGCAGCTCAGACTTTGTTCACGTTGCTTGAAAATGAAGAAAACCTACTCAACGGTGGCAGTCCGCTCTTGGACATGATTTATTGTGATAATTACAATATCTACGTAAAATACACATTTAGGAGAAACCATTTAAGGACTATTTTGTGCTTTTAGTGTCACTTTTACGCACGAGCCCTGTGAAGTTACTAAGAATAGCCACGAGGGGTCTCTGTTGGACTGGACTGGAGAGCAAGGTTGACTTTTTTAACTTCAACTGCAAAAATCTCGCGTTTCTCACTGGGAAACCTTTTTATTGCAGTCAGAGTAGCTCTGCCGAAAGTCTCGGGTAAATTTGACTCGCCTGACATACTTTCTTTCAGCCCACCCTCGCCGACTGTGAGAAACGCGGGATTTTTGCAGATAAAATAGAGAACTCAACCTTGCTCTCCAGTCCAGTCCAACAGAGACCCCTCGTGGCTTTTCTTAGTAACTTTATAAGGCTCGTGCGTAAAAGTGACACTAAAAGCACAAAATACTCCTTAAATGGTTTCTCCTAAATGTGTATTTTACGTAGATATTGTAATTATCACAATAAATCATGTCCAAGAGACAACTGCCCCCGCTGAGAAGGTTTTATTCATTTTCAAGCAACGTGAACAAAGTCTGAGCTGCTTCAGCTTTTATTTTGTTACTTCCGGTCTCCAGTCATTGAAATTTGCATATTACGCTAAATGTTTAGTTTAAACTGTTTCCAGATTTAAGATTTAAATATAATATTTAGATTAGGGCTGTCAAACGATTAAAATTTTTAATCGAGTTAATTACAGCTTAATAATTAATTAATCGCAATTAATCGCAATTCAAACCATCTATAAAATATGCCATATTTTTCTGTAAATTATATATATATCCTGTAAAATAAATTGTTGGAATGGTAAGATAAGACACAAGATGGATATATATACATTCAACATACGGTACATAAGGACTGTAGTGGGCATTTCACTCTACTGTCATTTAAATCTGTCTATGCTGTCCTCACTCCGAAGCGTCTACTTTTTCCAAAGCTAGACAGCTAGTGAACGAAGCCTTAATAATTACACTTCTTCCTTTTTCATCTGATTTATTAATAAAATGGCCTCAAACCATTGCCCTCTTTAGACCGTCGTAAAACTACAAAATAAAAGTACATAAGCATTGCATTAGCAACAACGTTAGCTTAGCACGCTATACAGGTTCACTAAACATAAACAAAAAGCGTCTCATACAAAAAATAGAACATTTCACTTACTAACATAATATGTACATTCTTTACAACAACCATACTAACGGACAAATCTTGTCCAAGGATCATATAAGCACAACATTATCAGCCCGAGACGTCGTGCAGCCATAATGAAGAAAGAAAAGAAGAAAATAATAAACTATGTCGCAAAGCGACCACAAGAGTTCGCTGTTGGACAGCACAAAGGCCTTGCTGTAAAACTTACCAAAAGGCAGAATACTTTCTGAGCGGGACATGTGCGTTAATTGCGTCAAATATTTTAACGTGATTAATTAAAAAAATTAATTACCGCACGTTAACGCGATAATTTTGACAGCCCTAATTTAGATATAACATATACATTTAGGATTTAATGTAAAATTCAGATTTAGGATATATATATTTCAGATATAAATTTCATATATATATATATTTAGGATATAAATTTTAAAAATATATATATATAGAATATAAATTTAAGATTTGCATTTAACATTTAAATAAATATTTAGTTCTGGATTTAGACAAGTCCAATAATTGTAATTTTAAAATACATGTTTAAGTTGCTAAATAATGTTGTAAATGTGCAAAAAAAAGTGACCGCAAACCTTACACACCACATTTTTAACACTGCGTGGCGCTAAATGTGAGAAAATGTTGTCGTAATTTTCGGCATGTGCTGCTTTACAAACGGCGCCCCATATAAAAGAGCAAAATTGTAAGGTGCAAAAGTACAACATGTAAGATGGACAACAACAAATGATATCTATATTTTTCTTTTCCAAAAGAGGCTCAAGGGAAATGGAATTGGGAATTTTAAATGCTTTTTCCACTGTAAATACGTGACATAAATCTGAATATTTTGCCACACACTGTAATTGAAAGCCCCGCCCCCCGCCCCCTTTTTCTCCTATTGGGCTTGCGCAAACTGGCGCAATCTTATCTTTATAGTTATGACGGGGGATATGTACGTGTTGGATTAAACGATTAAAAAAAATATTTTAGGGTGGTGGGTGGTACTTTTTTTAACCATCCAATAATTATGCCACAGATAGAAGTCATGATGGCAATTTAAAACTAAAAATCTCCTAAACGTGCTCTGAACTGATGACGTATGTTTTCATTGACCCACTGCTCCGGAAGCGCTTTCTGTTGACCTATCCGGGACTTGTGGTTCTTTCGTGTTCCCATCTCCTAACCAAACGAGCTCCCCCAAATCATTCTCATCGGGTAAGAATCGAAGTATTTGATGGACTAAAACGTTCCATCTTAAATCTTAGTGGAAGTTGTTTGGCCTAATATTAAAGCTTTCCAGGCTAGCGTAACTTCATGTTGTTTAGCTTAGCTCGCTAGCCAAGACACTGAACGCATTTCGATCACTTTAGTTTGACGCTACTTATAAATTGTTTTTAAGAGGGTCGTTCGGTTAACATTAGAGTGACTGCATTTAATTGTATGAGACACTTTTCGACATGTCTTATAGATGCGACAAAATACTACTGACCGAAGGCCAACGCAATCAAAAACATCAAGTTAAAGCGTAGAGCGTGGAAGATGAGGAGAGGACATCCAGGCAATGACGAGCAAGTGAAAAACAAAAGAAAAAAAAATGATGGTAAGATCCCGACATGAGTTTTTACTTTTTATGCAATATCAGACTTTCTTTGATATGATTATGATGATTGTGACTGCAGGGCAATATTCCCATAACTGACTTGCCATACAAGGCTAACGATAACGATGATCATGATCGTGTTCAGAAAAAAAACAAGCTATTTTCATCCTTCTGCCGTGAATTTCAATGAGCTAGTCGTCGTCCAATCCATTTGAACTGAGAAGTTAGCATTTCATCCGCTGCCATCCCTCCCACTGTAAACGGATCGGACGTCTATGGCTGTCAATGGCAGCAGATGAGTTGACAATTCTGCCATCCCTCTCATTTCAAACTGATTAGGCGTCTATAGCTTTCAATGGCAGCCAATGAGTTAGGCCTGGGCGATATGGCCTTAAGTACGTATCGCGATAAATTGAGCAGATTTACCTCGATGATGATAAATTCGCCCAAGCAGACTGTTTATACAATTTGAAAATTTGAATCAATGCATGGAATACAAATGAACCATTTCTCGTTAAATTTATTTAACCAGCTTTCAACTTAACAATTGCACGTGCAGTCTAAACATTAAGTATTAAAAAAAAAATCTTGTAAACAATAAGAATTCTAGTGTGAACATTTATAACAGCTTGTATGAAAATGTACATTATAAAAATCAATATGACGACTGTGCAAACATGTCATTCTAACACAAATGACTTGCAGCTTTAACAGTACACTTCAGACAACTTATTGGTAATGGCTGCTGTGACATAATTATTCAACACAAGTGTTTATGTCAAGGTTTCAGTTTACTTATTTTTTTTCCGAAACATTTTTTAATACATGCACCCCCACACAGACACAACCAGATTAAAGCTGTATTGCTCTGATGCCAATGAAACATTTAAGAATTTATGATAGCAGAATAAAGCAAACACATACAGAAAAATAGCTGTGCCCTGCCCAGTCCACTCTTTAATTTCAGCCGTTTCGACAAGGTTAGCGCCGCTGTCCGACTCTTTCACGTTCATTTGTAGCTGTTGTCAGCCGCTAGCGTTAGCCTGTGGCTTGGCTACCAGAAGAAAGCATCCTCTCCTGATATCGTGAGAACCAGGGAGGACAGCGGGTGAAAGCCCGTCTGGAACCCGCCAAGAGTTTACTTTATGTCGGGTGAAAGTTTGGCGAAGCTAACTTAAGCCTGACTCCATCCCGTTTACTTGTAGCGTTAGCTGCTAACGTTAGCCTATCGGGCTTCTATTTGATTGGCTTCCTGAAAACCACGTGACTCCATACGTAAGTACACTGTCTGCTTTCTTAAAGGGGAATGAACATAGCCGAACAACACAGCCTCAAAGCGGGATAAAAAGACTATATTTTCTTGTTTTATTAAATTACCGAATTTACCGACATGGTCAAAATTACGTCGGTCATCGTGAAGAATTTCGGTGACGGTAAATTTTCGGTTTACCGCCCTGCTCTACAATGAGTTAACAATCAGTGTTGTCAGTAACGCGTTACTGTAATCTGATTACTTTCTTTCAGTAGCAAGCAATCTAACGTGTTCATTTTTCCAAGCCAGTAATCTGATTAAAGTTCGTTTCCTCGTGGCTACCTATCAGGATGCTAACAGTAATGGAGCCGGAGAGATACAACAAACTGCTGCATTTGCTCACTGGAGATACAGCCATTACTTCACATATCCGTCCAGTAAAGATGACAAAAATATCTCCGTGCGTTGCAAACTGCGCAGGCTCCGAAAGACTGTCGACCGCGAAAAACTAGACGTCCAATTCAACAAGGAATCCCTTTGAATTACAGCACAACGCGAAAAAACTCGAATCAAAGCCGACAGGTAACGAGACAGCCAGCACGACAACAGTTTGTAACCAGCCTTTATAATATGTGTAATTATTTACATTTTATACTTAGAGTTTGTAATCATAGGCGAAGTTTTACATTTGTGATACTGGGGGAAAAACATGTTGAAGACTGAAACAAAAGTCATAAGTTTGGACACACTTCAGGATTTTTGCGTTTTATATATTTTCATTACTATTGTATAGACCCTACTCACCAACGTCACAGAATGACATGTCGCTGTATCCGGCCGCCATATTGTCCGTCTCTGTTTAGCCCTATTCTCAATGGTTTCAATTAGTCGTTCAGTTTATAGAGCAATTCATGAAAGCCCCGGTGCTTTCAGACGCTGTAAACTCATTGGATGCGTTGCATAAAAGGCGTTATGTGGGAAAGCTTCAGTCTATCCATTCGCCAGATCCATATTTGATGCCTAAATCGATATTTTTCAACCCGCTGTCTTCGCCCTCTCTGCCTGACATCTGCTACCCTGATATCTACAACTATCTTGTCCACACAAAATCAGCCTATTCTCACGAAAGTTTGAAAAGCTTTAAGAGCAGCACTCTAAGCAACATTACCCTGTGTGATTTCTAAAATGGCGACAACCAAAAAAAAAAAAAAAAAATGTTGACTGCGATGGCCGACGCTTCAAGGATAGGTGGATATTGGACTATTTCTTCAATAAAACACGCAACAACTGTGTCTTCCTCATTTGCAAAGAGACAGCTGCTGTTTTCAAAGAGTTCGATGTGACGCAATATTACTAAACAACACACGCTGACATGTACAACATTACAGGGAAGATACGCAGCGAGAAATTATAGCAACTTGAAGCAAGTTTATTTTTTCACAGCAGCAGTATTTCGCAAGAGTCCGAGTGTCGAAAGAGAAAGCCACAAAGACGAGACTGTTGAAATTATGAATTAAAAAAAATATTAAAGCAAATGTGACACACAGAAGGGCTTGCTAAAATTTGTTTAAATACCGTATTTTTCGGACTACAAGTCGCTCCTGAGTATAAGTCGATCCAGCCATAAAATGCCCAACGAAGAGAAAAAAAACATATACAAGTCGCACCGGAGTATAAGTCGAATTTTTGGGGGAAATTTACTTGATAAAATCCAACACATAGAACAGACATGTCATCTTGAAAGGCAATTTAATATAAAAATACAATAGAGAACAACATGCTAAATAAATGTACAGTGTACAGTGCATGAACAATGAAATGTGAATATACTGTCCTACGTTACGCCTCGGTCCTGGCTGTACAGCGAACTCTCAAAAGACAATGCTGGACGTCCGTATAATTTGCTGAATCAATTTGGTCCTCGATAGAAAACAGGTTCGCATCAACGTAAATAAATGATAATTAGGTACTATTAGTAATAAGTAACAGGTTAGCATGCATTCGCTATCATTAGCACATCGTTCAAACAACCACACAACTGGCTCTAAGTGTCCGATCGCAGGTGAAAAACACACAACAACAACAACAGAAAAGATGATACACGCAGGCGTTGCCTCTGTAGAGATGATTTAAAAGCATAAACAATGAAAGTAGGTTCGCAGCCGTCTATTCTCTCTCGCTAACTCGCCCCTCACTCACTCAGCGCTACGTAGCTGTCCGTCTTCTTCTGGCGTGTGAGCACTCTTCACGTAAACAGGTGCGAGTGCGCCCTCACGTGGGCGTGAAAGCGCCACAAACTAAATGCATCCATTTCAAGTTAAAAAAAAGTCAATAATACAATTGAACATACAGTGCCAAAGGCAGAACGCAAACGTGGCCATAGCTATAAAGAGTTATTCAGATAACTATAGCATAAGAACATGCTAACAACTTTACAAAACCATCAGTGTCACTGCAAAACACCAAAATAACATGTGAAATTATATCATAATGTGTTAATAATTCCACACATAAGTCGCTCCTGAGTATAAGTCGCACCCCCAGCCAAAATATGAAAAAAACGCGACTTATAGTCCGAAAAATACGGTATATTGTTCTATGTAAATCAACCAAGGTGGCCCCCCGCATTTTTACCACACCAAATCTGGCCCCCTTTGCAAAAGGTTTGGACACACCTGTTTAACTGATGATCCGTAGACGAGGCCAGCTTCTTTCACTTGGTACCAGCTAAATATTATTCAAAATGTAATGATGGTGGAAGAAATAAGCATCTTGAATTTGAAACTGTATGTTGTCGGCGATTAGCCTCGCCATGATCTTAATTGTGGTTGTCAGCCCAAAACCCTCTAAATATATATTAAATGCATCTTACCAGATATAAAATGACTACTACATAATCTGTGGTGATCGTTTGGTGCCCAGTTTTCTCGTCAAATTGTAGCCGTCCATCTCGCTGTCCTCTCTGGGTCTCTCGGAATACGGTAGAACTTCAAGTCTCTCCGTCTATCTTCTCTGTTATTGCAACCAACCGCCACACACGCCTTCACCATTTTGATTATTAATGTTAACGAGCAGAAAAACACGCCATAATAGGAGGACTTTACGTAGCGGTAATGCATCAACGCGACGAGTAGAC
This sequence comes from Corythoichthys intestinalis, assembly GCF_030265065.1. NCBI lineage: Eukaryota > Metazoa > Chordata > Actinopteri > Syngnathiformes > Syngnathidae > Corythoichthys > Corythoichthys intestinalis. Next base: position 7,520,850 of record NC_080395.1, read on the forward strand.
GGACAATATGGCGCCGAGGCGTGGTTGTGACGTCATGTGAGTAGGCATGTGCCGGTTACTGGTTTCACGGTTTACCGTGGTGTGAAAACGTCGCGGTTTCAAAACCACTAAAATTTTCCGTCAGACCGTAGTACGGTATTCGCTATTTTTCTTGTGTCAAAAATGCAGCCAGAAGCGGCTTGGCGCAGCAGCGCTCACCCCCTCCCGTTTGTTGCTGTGTGTGAAAGTGATGCTATCGGCTAGCCAGCCAGTTAACCCAAAAACAAATACTCCAAATATAAGGCGTACTGTTCTTCAATTTATTGAGCTCTCAAATCGTGGTAAGTGTAATATACAAAATGAATGCATTTAAAATGTTGTACAATTAGATTTTTCCATGTGAGTAGCTTCAACAGATTAGCACCATGGAAAAAGTTCGCCAAAAACAAAATACACATTTTCCTTTCAACTTCAATATAAAAACTAACTTACAAAGATAATTGTTAGCCTAGGCTTACCTGGGAGAGCAACTTCGTTGAGTGTGACAGCCGCAGAGTGAGAAAACAAGCTTGAGTCGCTTGAATGAAGGGGAAAAAGTGATAGCGTCAAAGATCGCTAATTGCGAAAGATGATCTTGCCCTAAGCACAAATCCACGTTCGCTGGATCAAGGAGAGGTCTCACTCCCAATGTTTTTTTTATTTTATTTTTTAGTTGAAACCTTTCCACAACAATATTGACATTTTAACTAACTTATACATTTTTAAGTAACTTATGAATTCTTTATGTTCTTTTTAACACAAAGGCATGACATCATGTAGACTAGAGTTGACACAGTGGCTGAAAATGGCGAAACTTCACTTAAAGTGCTTGTGACACGAAAAAGCATGTTTATTTCATAATACACGCGGTATTTTATGCTCCTGAATGATATGGACCGCTTGGATGTGTGTGGAAGCGATTGCTATATTTATTTAGTTTTTTGAATCCCGCGCCAGGAAAATGAGTGACTTCCGGCTTCGGTCTCGCATTGAGGAGGAGGGCGCTGTGACGTGTACGGTAGAAGACATCCTCTTCACGCTACAGTGTACTGTTGTGTATGAGGACGAAGGATTCAGCTGATTTTGCGGATTAATACTTTTATTTTTTGCATCACGCCAGCCAAACGGCTGCAGAAAAATCATTCTCTATGCGGGAGAGGCGTATGCGCCTTTTTGGAGTTTCAAAAGGTTCCCATTCACCGTGGATATTTACTGTGGGACCATTGGACTTACAAGGAAGTGAGTAAACATCTTGTTTTGTATTATGTCAAATACGAACACAGTGATTACAAAGTAAACACTATAAAATTCCTTTAAATAAAGGACTACTTACGTTTGATCATTGATAGGCATGTAAAAAGCTATCCTCACGCTCATTAGCAGTTAGCCGTTAGCACGTTAGCTACACAACAATTCCAGCCACCCTCCTCCAGGGAACGAACTGTAAATTGCTCTCCGCCGGGCGGTTTGCCGATCCGCAAAGAAACTCGACAACCGGGTCGTCATGTCAAATAATCCAGGCTAGTTATGTGTGATTTTCCACTTCGAAAACTTTGAAACATCCCTCGGTTCGGGTTAGCATGTCAGCTAGCTGTCACTCCTTCTGGTCTGTTTACATTCTCCGAAGCCGGGGAAGGGAAATGACATATGTCCGATTTAGGTGTCATAAAATATCGTTCGGCAGGTGTGACAGTAAAGGTAAAGTCGACTGTTTTGACCATTATGGAGTAATTTTGCCATGTCGTCTTGAATAAATGGATTTTTATTATTTTATATTCCATTTAGCACAAGTTATTTGTCATGACCATGCCATTTATTTAGCAATTGGGGAAAGTACTTGGGTAAAAAGAAAATCCTGTAAAAATATTGAAGTAAAGAGACAGAAACAATGACATTTTGCCGCTCTCTTCGTCGCGTTTTCCTCATTGTGAATAGTTCCCCCTCGACGGGCTGACTGGTCCTTCTCAAGCCATTTATATAGCTATTGGGGAAAATACTTGGATAAAAAGAATATCCTGTAAAAATATTGGGAGTAGAGAGACTGAAACAATGACATTTTGCAGCTCTCTTCGTCTCGTTTTCCTCGTTCTGAACAATTCCCCCTCAATGGGCTGAATAGTAAAACCGATGAGCCTAGTCTACCGCTGACGTCATCCACCTGTTGGGGACGCTAAAGCCCTATAATTGTAGGCGTGGCTAACCGGCAGATTAAAAGACTAATTTCTCGTCATCTGCGCTTTGCTAAATTGTTGTATATAGTCGAATCGTCTCAAAATATGATTCTAATTCACATAATAATGCCATTTAAGACTTTTTTTTCTGGTGTCGTATGCTCTTTAAGCTTTTCCACCCTCAAAAAAAAAGTCATGCAGTATAAATTTCTAAAAAATTTTATTCAGAAGTGTTTTTACTTTTTTATAGAAATGATTTTGTTCTTGCTCTAATCTTGAGCAACTTGAGCTGTGGCTGTGAGTATAGTCTATAAGCAGGGGTGCACATAATTTTTTTGCCCAGGTTCTCAGAGTAGGACCTGGAGATGTGACTTGGTCCTCATTGAGCTTGAGTGCCGGCCCGCCTGATGCGATAAATTTATGACAAGCTTTACTTGGAGCCAATTAACTTTAATTAATTATATTAACAATTAATGCTTGATTAACATCAACTGGCACAACAAAATTGCCATTACTTTGAAGTGAAATGTAAAGAAATAAGAAGCACCAATTCAAAATAAAGGGCATTATGCGGCTCCCACATCAACTCCAAGCCTTTTTAAAAGTGGGATATCCTCCTCATAAGACCTCATTGAACGTGCATGTTTAGCTTTGTAAAATGCGAGCAAAAACACGTTTGTCAGTGCATGTCGCTGTTCATTACCTTTATTCCGCCACTTGTCCATAGGGCGAGTGGGGTCCTGTTTGCCATCGATAGTTTGCTTAATTGCCACATGCTCTGTTTTTTTCGTGCTTTTCAAAGTTTGGATGGCTGAAATTTTTTGACCCTACATAAAATGCGCTGCTCTTATCGGCGACATTGGGATTCTCACGACACATTTTGTACCGCATTTCCGTGCGAGCATCATTTGCTTCTAGCCATGGTACCTCCTGTAGCCACTTTTCAGCAAAAGTCCTTTTTTTCGGTAGCTCCGGTGACGTCTTTGTCGTCTGTCTTTTGACGGGGGTGGGGGAACACGGAAGTAATTTAGTGATGGCCAAATGAAGCGCAATGAAGCTTTGCAGCCAATTGGTTTGCACATGTAGCAAAGCTTCATGGTGCTTCATTTACCCTATGGCGCCATCAAGTGGTCTAGAAGCCCAAGAGGTCAACATTGTTAAGAATTCAATGGCTATTTGCTTAAAGGGTATGAAAACGCAAAGGGGGTGTGAGACATCAATAGAACCGTTATGTGCCAAGATAACAAATATTGATAACGTTAACAAAAAAATCAATCACATTAATGAGCAATTATCGAAAATAGATCGAAAATGACGAACATTTCCGAAAGTGTTCCGGAAACAGCCGAATGGGGCGGAGACGTCATAACAAGGAAACAAAAGGTCGAGGCAGGTGCCATCGTTGTTTATCGACGAGAGAGTTGCGTTCCTGTTCTATCAAAAAATCGCTAAAATGGTTCAAACCTGTCATGCTATGTGGTTTACAAATAGCCATTTGTCGCTATGTAGTACCCATGAGTTCCCAAACGCGAGAAAAAGAGCTGGACTACGCAGACAATGAGTAAAGTTCGTCAGTGCTAAGAGGGCTAATTTTGCAATTTTACAGGGAAACGGGAACCTGACGAGCCAGATGTGCCTACAACCTCAAAGAAAACAAAATGTATGCTACTTCCCAATGACTAAAGATCCACGAACTGCGAAGGAGTGAATTTGTGACCCGTATGTGAATAAATCGAGTGATTCGAGCATGTCTGTGGAACAGGAATATCAGCTTGTAGAGATCGCAAATCACGGCGACTTAAACGAACATTTGAGACAACAACTCTACCGAAATTCTGGATTAAAGTCATTTCGGAATATCTCGACATCGCTTGGAGCGCGCTGAAAACTGTGCTACAATTTCCAACATCGCTAGCTTGATGCTAGCTTCTCTCACTCTCCCATCTCGTCTGAACGAAACAAACTCAGCCTTCCCACTGATTCAGCGGGTGAGTTGTATTTTTTCCCTGCACTTAACACGACGGGGCTAAAAACAGATGCTATTTTATATTTGCTGTATTTTTCTGCCGCACATTGCCGGTGTTCTGACAAAGTTGGCATGCGCGTAACGTTAAAAAGGGCCGCGAATGCAGCGATTCCTAAGTACACACTACAAACTTTCTTTAAAGAAAGGAATATTAACTTAAGTTTGCCATGTTTGGCGCACACAACAACTGCACGTAGCCCTCTCACTTAACGACTTCGCCGTGTCGTTAAGCGTTAATTTATGCCATTTCCGTGTTGCACATGTATGTTTGTGATGTAAATAGTTTTTTAGCACCATTGGATAACATTGAGAGTCCAACTGAATATAAAAGAGGGACACCGGTCCGTGAAAAAAAGACCCAAATCACACCGGGGACCCCTGCTCTAATCCCATTCATATTTGTGTCGGTTGGCAGAGCGAAACCGATGATAGCATATTAAATGATAATTATTCTATACATTACTTTATTTTTCGGTCACGGTGTATCAGCTTCACAAAAAGAAATGCAAAACATACCATTTGGTGTTTCCCACACGAACTGTTGTCGAGGTTTCATCAGTGTGATTGCTCCCCTCAGTGATCCTTTCATTAGGGTGCATTGGCTTTCGTTTGGGCTCAAATTGATAACCCAAAACACCAAAGAAAGGTTCATAACTCTCCTCTTCACCATTAGAAGAATGTTCGTCACGTCGGATTCGTCGCTGCAACTAGAAACGTAATTGTCCGCCATCATCGCCGCCATTCAGTACTAATGCACTGAGCCGGTTGTTTCCTTGTTTTGATGTCACGCACACAATCTGCCAGATTTCCGGGATCCTGGGGGCGGGTCTTTTTAGCTTGAAATTGACCCAAATTTCTCTCATTTTTTTGGTGTTGCGATGTGTGTAATTACACGAAGTGACATGATATGAATCCAAAAGGCATTCGTTTATGTATAAATGATGGGATATTAGCATTTCCCCAGGTGTTGACATACACTTTAAGACAAAGATATGAATGTGCTTGTGTTAGTAATTTAGTATGTGAACAAAATATAACAAGTGCTAAGGGTAATTTGTTATTCATTTTTATTTAGAAATAATAGCTTTCCCACAGTTGCTGGCTTTAAAGAGTTTCTTTTTTTTTGGAAAATATTTCACCAGATTTAGAAAATATTCTTTCACAAGGCACAGATGAAGCTGGGGTGCAGAGAAATGTGAGTGCCAATTTATATAAATTTGGGTAGGTATTCTTTTGTGCCTCCCAGTACACTAATGGATTGTTCATTCTGTTGATGTTTGGTTCAGATAGGTACACACACACACTCACATTTATGTTAAAGTAGTTTTTCTCCCTTACCTTATTGAAAGCAATCAAATCAAAATGTTCCCATACAGGGGAGGATCGCTCTTTTCGCGCAGGTTCCATCGCAAGCAAAGGACAAGGCTTGAAAAAAGATTGCACTGGTTGCACTGTTGCGCACAGATGTAACAAGTACAGGAGCCCAAAATCCACAAAATGTGAGATAACAGGCGATCGCCATTGCGTTTTGCAACCAATTTATACCGTAGTCTGTCCTGTTTTTGCAATGTGCGCCAAACGTTGGATCACTTCCGAAGCACTCACGAGATTCAGCCGGGCGCCGGCGAGGCTTCCCACGTCATCATTTCCGGGTTTTGCCGAAATGAAGCGCGCCTCGCTACAAGCTTCGTGGAAACCCCCCTCCCATTACTCGACACAAGCTTCGGAACCTCGGCTCATTTCGTCCCATCACTAAAGTAATTACTCAGTGTGGCCTGCCTCTTCAAAATTTTGAGAAGTTATTTTCTCGTGTCCGCCGCAAATAGAGTGGTCAGCCATCGGTACGCAAAAGCATTTGGAAGCCGTTGAGGGCCAGCGCATTTGTCTACGTCCAGTACGCATGCACGCATGCGGACCACTTATGTGCACCCCTGTCTATAAGTTATATTTAGTTTAATTTTATTTAAAATATTTTTTTATTGATTATTTATTTTAACATTATATTCATGTTCCAATTTGCAACTATGGTCTGAAAAAAAAAAATCCTGTTCAATGGCAAAAGTTTTTTTTTTAACCCATACATCTCAAAATTTTTTGGAGCTATAGACCCTACTCACCTACGTCACAAAATGGGCGTGTCGCCGTTTCCGGCCGCCATATTGTACCTCTTTTTCGGACCTATTCTCATTGTTTTCAATTAGTCGAGCAAGTTATAGAGCAATTCATGGAAGCCCCGGTGTTATCTGACGCTGTAAACTCATTGGATCCGTTGCATAAAAGGCATTACGTGGAAAAGCTTCAGTTTATCCATTCGCCAGATCCGTATTTGATGCCTAAATCGATGTTTTTCGACCCGCTGGCTTCGCCTGACATCTGATATCCTGATATGGACAACTATCTTGTCCACACAAAATCAGCCTATTCTCACGAAAGTTTGAAAAACTTTGAGCTTGGAGGCTTATAAATGCTACGTTGCTGGTTGGGTGAAACAGGTCCTCGTACACGAAAATTCGGCAGGAATCTTGTGCTCGGAAGGTGAGTTACGAAATTTTCAATTCAAAATCTTTTGTTCTTGCTAACATCCACTGTCAAGTCTAATGTATTTCATATCATTTCATATCAATGGAGCTAGGGTTTTTAATGTTTATATGGTTTAGCGATAGCACTCTCACTATATACATATATAATACGTAATAAGTATGAAGTGCGATAGCACTACTCCAGATTGTCCCTAGTTTAATTTATTTTTTTGGCTTTTGACCTCAATAGTGAAATTGTAAATTGTATGACAACTGTCTGATTATCCCCTTATAATTATATATTTTCAGGTAGTTCATTCACAACGTCTGAGTGTATGTTGTCGGCGATTAGCCTAGCAATGATCTTAATTGTGGTTGTCAGCCCAAAACCCTCTAAATATATATTAAATGCATCTTACCAGACATAAAATGACTACTACATAATCTGTGGTAGTCGTTTGGAGCCCAGTTTTCTCGTCGAATTGCAGCAGTCAATCTCGGTCTCCTCTTCGGGTCTCTCGGAATACGGTAAAAATTCAAGTCTCTCCGTCTATCTTCTCTGTTTTTGCAACCGACCGCCACACATGACTTCACCATTTTGATTATTAATGTTAACGAGCAGAAAAACACGCTATAATTGGAGGAATTTACGAAGCGCTAATGCATTAACATGACTAGTATCCGGACAACATGGCGCGGGGGCGTGGCTGTGACGTCACGTGAGTAGGGTCTATAATTGCAATACCGTGATACCGTGAAACCGCGGTATTTTTGCTCACGGTTATCGTACCGTCAAAATATCATACCGGCACATGCCTACATGTGAGTAGGGTCTATATTCTCACTGCAGACATCAAAACTATGAACGAACATGTGGAATGGCAAAAAAAAGTGAAATAACTGAAAACAGGTTTTGTGTTCTACATTCTTCAAAGTATCCGCCTTTGAGGTGTCTCCAAACTTTTGGCCAGTACTGTATATATTTGTATATACACATCTTGACACTGTTCGAGTTCAATCAACTGTTCAAATTGTTGTTGGCAGCGTTTGAAAGCTTAGGTTTAAAGAAATTCTAAATATCCATCTTGCCTCCTTTTGTGTAGTTTTGGCTAAGCAAAGTCTCCAAGGTGCAAGTCACGTGATCTGTTCGAAAAATGATTTTGACCCATTATGAAAACTTTACGTTGTAGGATTTTTGTTCATTTCATTAATTTTTATTGTTTGTTTTATTGCTTTACAACTTTTGGAGACAACATTTTAACGGCTAGGCAGAGGTTACGCTTGACTTTTTCGTTGTCTGTCATTTTGACTCACAGGGTCATAAAAATCCGGTCATAATCTATTTTTACCCGTCACTTAAATTTTTAAAATGATGATACTGACATTGTGGTGACCCTTTGTTTGGCATAATTCACCTTCCGTACTTGTGTGTCCATTTGGCCGAGCGCGTTACCGGCTACGACAGTCACGTGACAGAGACACTTAAGAGCCGCGCGCGGTCCCCTCACTATCCACTCGCTCTCGCTATATGATTGGCCGAAGAGTCGAAATGCTCTCCCGTGAAATGCCTGTTTAAAAATGTTCCCGTTGTTACTTCTTGCATTCGCTTATAAGTGCCCATTTAAAAAGGAAAAGCGATGGATGATACTACACACAGAGCGTATTATTAACAAATGTTAAAGTTGTATAATCATATAGCGAGAATAAGAAACGTCACTGACAAGCGCAGGCCCCCGCGAGTGGATAGTGAGGGGAATAGGATAGTGCGCCTACAGCTAACAAGACTCTTAACATTGCATTCAACATATTCAATAGTATTTAGTTTTCATTCATTTTAAATTAATATTCTGTCCGAACAAGCTTAACAGAGAATCCACACCGTGCCATCACACATCAAGCAGATGAATATGTAACTTTTTCTCCGCAGTGACAAAAACAGCTGACTGTGGCCCAGTAGGTAGGTAGCCTACCATATGTAGCATATGGAACAATGAAATTAACAGTTCACCTGCTGTGGCCTGAACGTAGTCTCACACTTTCCTCCTGGTGCGCATGGACTTGAACTGCGTGCCCGCTTGTGCAGTCCCTGTTTTTTTCACCTCTTTTATCAACACCATCGTCGTTTTGGGGCTTTTTGAAGAAACTTCGGACACTCAGTTGCCTTGACATTTTTTCAGAGTAAGGCCAAAGACGTCATGCATCAAGAAAGACAATAGCTAATTAATATGCTCACTCGCCACCCTGTGGTCTGGGGTGTGAATTGCAACCTGTCAAAATGACAGATGGACTTTCCGTCGCCGTTTTAAAAAATCGGTAAACGACGGAAAATATTCGGTTAACGCGACCCCTGCGGCTAGGTCTTTATTTGAAAGGGGAAGTTCAGAATTTTTTACATTAGGCTCAATCTTGGAGTTAGCGGGGGTTTAATTAGTCGTTGAAGTTGATTTAAACAAATTTTGTGTTCTGTGTTGTGAGCTGTGTTCTAACTTTTCCATAAGAACTGCTCCATGTGTTAGTAAAGAGACAAGGTTGTCAGCACGTCGTGTGTTCGATACATTTGTAAACAAAAAGCTCATAACAAGACACTATGCACAATCCGTTTAAGAGACGCTGGAGTGGGAGGCGAGGAGGAGATCGGCGAGAAGCAAAACTTCGCGTTTGAATGTGGCGGCAGTCCGCTATTATTTTTGTTTTCTTATTGTTGCCACAATAAAGTGGAGAAAGCCATCGAAGACTCATCTCCTTCTTTCCCCCCAATGTTTTTATATTATTATTTTATATGCACGAGAGCTGCCGGATCTGCCAAAATGAACATGAAGTCTGATTATTATTTTTTTTAACAATGTCATCAGATAGACAAAAACATAACATTATGTGCAAATGCCTGCATCTTCAAATCATAAAAATAATAACCGCCTATATCTTACTATGTTGTAATCTCGATGGGTCTTGTATCTATTCCATGTCAGGTAGTCTAGGCACACTGTTTGCATTCTGATTAGCGTCTGGCTAATACATGGTAGATCCAACATAAAATTCCAAGCTCCTCTTCTTCCTCCAACTCTTCAAAAACTTGGATCTCCTCCCTTGCGCTCGGTCCATCGCTTATACCGCTGTTTGAATCATTGTTTGAAGGGCTTTGTATGGCGGCCGTATGTATGGAGCTGCCAACGCTGTTCCCGGTGTGACGTATCACTTCCGGGTTCGTCCCCTTTCAGGCTAGAACTTCGGAAACGCGATTATTTTGTCAAATATACAACATATAAATTATTTTTTCATGCTTTATTTGGTGGACAATGTTTAATTACTTTACTTGTGACCCTATTTGGCATGTGAAGAAATTAGTTCACACTACAGCTTTAAATGCACTAAAATGAACAGAAATTGACTTGTAAATGGCCTGAAAATCAGAAAGTGTGACTGAATGCGCTAGTTTCGAATGAATGAATGAACGTTCGTTCAACCCTCCCAGTCTATTTTTTTTTTTTTTTTTTTTTTAAACCTGTCCTGTTCAGCTGTTTGACACAGAGAATGGAAGTCTTAAGTGCCCGGATTCTGAACAGTTTTAATGTTTCACATTGAGAGTCCGACATACTCCCATTGTGATCATTCAACATACCGCACTTCGTTTATTATGACAAAGTAGCGAACAGGAAGGGATTGTGGGGGGACAGAAGAAAAGAAATACAAGAGAAGAAGGGAAAGAAACACAAACAACAACAAGAAATACATTGAACATCTAAACTAGTTACTAATATGCTGGTGCTATCGTCAGCGAGATGTATTTCCGGTTTACACCATGTGGGGGCGTATTGGCCAGTGTAAGAGGAGAATGGGGGTGGGGGTGTCTATAAGCCTATAAGCTAAGTGATTGAAAGGGGTAGAGTGTACACAAATCAGTTCTGTAATCTAGAACCCAGTAATCGTGTGAATCTCTTATGAGTGTAAGCCCGTTGGCGACCAACCCTATGCCGCCGCATCGCCAATCCTGGCACCGGGACCCCCAACCCGAGCATGCCCTACCACATCCAGCAGCAACCCTCCCAGTCTAAATGGATTGGGCGTCGAGCACCATCAATGGCAGCCATAGAGTTAACTAAGACACTATTATAGTGGAGGATTTTGATAGCAACTTGTTGGCCTTTTTTTTTTTAAAAAAACAATGACACCTTTTTTAAAATGATATCTCGATTCTTGGCAGGTGCATATCGATAACCCTTTGGGATACAAAGTATCACGATACATCACCATTTCAATATTTTGTCACACTCCTAATCTGGGTGGGTTAAAAATACGATTTTGGCTGCCATTCTTTACAAAGTCTTTGTGTCGGTAAAAAATATACAACATGAAAATCACTGCTGGACTATAGCAAATGACATATTTTTCCATTTCCAGTGTCTTGCAGACGTCACTATTAAAGAGCTTCATCCTCAGAAGCACGATCAACTCCACGTTAAACAGGAGGAGTTGGAGATGCCGTACATCAAACAGGAGACGGAGCCAGAGACCCCCAGCATTAAAGAAGAAAAACAGGAAGATGCAATCCCCAAGTTTCCAATGACTGTCAGTGTAAAGAGTGAAGAAGATGAAGGTCCAATCGAAGAGAGCAGAGCAGAGGAACCTTCGAGCGACGGCTCATTTCAACACCCGACAACGAAAAGAGAGGGACGATTGCAACCTGACGGTTTGTTAGCGCCGCTCTCGGACAGTGACGACGTAACGTCACACACGTCAGACTTTAACACTGATGAAGAGGATAAAGACTTTGACCGAAATGCTTCAAAATACCTAACCGAGTCATCATTGAAAAGAGACACAAAAGCGATTGGGAAACCTTTTACCTGCTCACTTTGTGATAAAACATGTTCTCGGAAATCTGACTTAGAAAGACACATGCGAACGCACACTGGGGAGAAGCCTTTTGGCTGCACAGTTTGTGATAAACGATTCGCTGGGAAGGGAAATTTAAAAAAACACATAATGACACACACTGGAGAGAAACCTTTTGTCTGCACATATTGTGGTAAACTGTTTTCTGATAAGGGAAATTTAAGCAGACACAGAATCACACACACTGGAGAGAAGCCTTTTTCCTGCCCTCTTTGTGATAAAAGATACTTCACGAAAGCAGATTTAAACGATCACACAAGAACACACAATGAAGAGAAGCCTTTTGCCTGCTCTCTTTGCGATAAAAGATTTTTTCGTAAGAAACTGTTAACAGCACACACGCGTACACACAGCGGGGAAAAGCCATTTCTCTGCACATTATGTGGTAAAAGATTCGCCCAGAAGGCACAATTAATATGTCACACAAGGACACACACTGGGGAAAAGCCTTTCACCTGCTCATTTTGCGGTAGAAGATTTTGTGCAAAGGTTCAGTTAACAAGACACATGAGTGTACACACTGGAGAAAAGCCTTTTCTCTGCACAAGTTGTGGTAAAAGATTCCTCGAGAAAAGACAATTACGCAATCACGCAAGAACACACACCGGGGAGAAGCCTTTTCGCTGCAAATTTTGTGGTAAACAATTCGCTGTGAAGGGATATTTAACCAAACACACAATCACACACACTGAAGAAAAGCAATTTCCCTGCTCAGTTTGCCATAAAAGATTCTCTCGTAAAATACTACTTAACTATCACACGCATACACACACTGGAGAGAAGCCTTTTGTCTGCACAGCTTGTGGTAAACAATTCACTCATAGGGCAAGTTTAAACAAACACATAAAGATTCACACTGGAGAGAAGCCTGTAGCTTGTTTACATTAAAAAATGGGGTGTCTTCATTGTATTTATTCAGATATAGCATTGGAGGGTTACATATTTCCCTTTTTCCCCAAAAATATAATTCTTTATCAACTCATTTGCTCCCCAAAAAACATATACATACGTTCTATTTTTGTTTCAGTGTCACAAAATACGTCTTTTATGCTTTTTTTTTCCCCACAAGAGATATCTCTAGGTTCTGATGCAACTTCGCTTCAAAGCACAATGGTCAAAATACATTTTAAAGCACTAAACCTGGCCACTGGAGGGTAGTAGCGCATTTTGTAAGAAGTCATATGTCAGGAAACGGAAGTAGGAAGAAGCGAGAAGAGTGAGAAAAATGTAGAGAACAACCTAGCTGGAAACACGCACGGCCAAACCAGTCCCCCCCAGTAACACAACATGCCCCACACAAGCTCCCCAGGTGACCTCTGCCATGAGGCATGTCAATGGAAATTAAATACGCCGAGTTTTGGCGTATTTAATTTCCATTGACATGCGGATATATCCTCTCTCACTGCTGTCTTCACAGGCAATCCCACAAATTAAAGTCATCAAAGTCAAACAAGAAGAAGTAATAAAAGTAGCACTTTAGATAATTAAGTCCCATCTTGCCATCTTGTGGCGAAAAGTTAATATGTCAATAATAACAAGCAATAGGAACATTATTTCAACATCAACTGAGGACACATTTATGAATACAAAACATTTCCTCCACCATTTCTCTCAACACCCCCACTTGTTCTCATGTTGATGCCTTTTTAACAATCAAATGAAATTTTACATTTCAAATTCCAAAAATAACACTGTCAAACTTCTTCAATTTAAACTTTGTTACAGGTTTTGTCATGATATCAGCCATCATGTCATCCGTTGGACAATACGTCAATGTTACTCTTCCCTGATTCACAGTTGATCTAATAAAATTGTATTTTATGTCTACGTGCTTGCATCTCTGTCTGGTAACAGGATTTTTGGCAAGAGCGATTGTCCCTTGGTTGTCATCGTGTACAGTTGTTGGAGTGTACTGATAATGATCAATGCTACCTAGTAGTTGCTCTAAATATAGGCATTCTTGTATGGTTGAAGCCAGTGCCATATATTCAGCTTCACAGGTAGATAGTGCGACTGTAGGTTGTTTCTTTGTTTTCCAAGAAATTGGAGAACTCTTCTTGCTCAAGAAAAGACAGTATCCTGAAGTACTGCGCCTGTCGCTAGTATCAGCTGCCCAGTCAGCATTACTATATGCCTGTATACCAAGTTTTGCATTGTCGTCTCTTTTGAAACCAAGGCTCTTTTCGGAAGTACCTTTTAAGTATCGTAAGACATGTTTCACAGTAGTCCACTGCTCCTCCGTGGGTTCATTAAAGTACTGCGATAACCTGCTTACCACATAGCTTAAGTCTGGTCTTGTGCAAACAGATATATAAGGCTTCCGACTGCTTCCCTATACATCCTCACGTTGCTCATTTTTATTGCATCCTCGGAATAGTCACGTTTTTGTTCACAGGGTGTTTCTCTGATTTTGCAATCAAGCATATCAAAGCGCTCTAGTATCTTGTTTGAATACTTTTCCTGTGACATTTTTACACAATCTTGAGTTTGAATGAAATCGATGGCCAGAAAATGTTTAAGCTGTCCCAGGTCTTTCATTCTGAACTTCTCTGCCAACGTCTCCTTTGTTTGCTTCAGAATACAATCATTGCTTGCAGCAATAAGTAAGTCATTGACCCATATGACGATGATTACCTTCTCATCATTTTGCTCTTTTGTATAAACACAGTGTTCAGCTTGGTTTTGTGTGAAATTGTTGTCACTTAACCATTCATGTAAAACCCTGTTCCAATTTCGGCCTGATTGTTTGAGACCATACAGTGATTTTTCAAGTTTGTAGACTAGACCATCTTTTTCTTCATAGCCATCAGGTGGGTTTATGTATATGTCATAGTCAATAGGAGCATGACTGCACAGGTCCCCTCCAGAATCCACCCACACAGGACACCAGGCGCTACCCGATTTAATGGAACGAACGGTCGGGCCGCACGGCCGGGGCGCCGGTGAAAGACGACCAAACGGACGACCAGGTGGACGTCCAGGACGCCAGGCGGTGGACCACCGAGCAGAACGATCGGGATCACCAGTGTAGCGGATGATGTTGTTGAGTCTGTGTTGCTCGTTGAGTAGAGTTCGTTTTGCCGTGTTCGGCCGCTCGTGACTCTCTAGTGCATGGGTGTCCAAACCTGTCCTCAAGGGCTGCTGCGGGTCCTGGTTTTTGTTCCTACAAATCGAGCACAGACAGTTTAACCAATGAAGTTTGTGCTAAAACAAGCAGCACCTGACTGCAATCAACTGATTACACTTGTGAGCAAGGGCGTAGTTTTGCATATGGATGGTAGGGACATAACACTAGCAACTTTTCAGGATGCTCACATTGTCCACACCAACTTTTAAGCGACCTTATTTGAATTTTACAATGAGTTCGGCTATAAAGGTAATTTAGATTGTCTTCCCTTGTGTTTTTAAGATAGAATTGACCCTACCATTATTAAGTGAATTACTTTTATTATGTTCAGACTTATGTTCACCGCTTTTCACGTGTTGAATGTGCCTGTCCATTTTTTCCCCTCAAACACACGTTTGATTGGCTGATGACTAGAACTCCCACTTTCACACAATCCCGACAGAAATACATGTCAATATGCTGCCTCCTCCGCCCCCTTTGAAGAGTAGGGATATTAGAAGTTTTTTTTTTCTTTTTCGGCCAGCAGCAGCAGCAGCCACTGTATGTACTGTTAAAATATGTCAATGTTGTGGAGGTGGGGAATATGCCACTAATTTTGCTACTGAAAGTCCGACCTGCATCAGAGTTAGCATAACATTAAGCTGTGTGAACTTGCTAACTTGTGAAACTCGAGTAGAAAGATGCTTAGAGGTGTCTTCCTGTATGTTTTCTACTGTCAACTTTAATTCACCTGTGTATTTTGTGCATTTATTCATAAATTGAAATGTATTTTCTACATCATTTTAAAAAAATATTTGCAGCATATGCACCCCCCCCAAAAAAAAACAAAACACCAAAACACAACCACTGTAAATTTCCTTGAAATGAAGGAAGCATTTTGAAAAAGGACTTTCTCCCTATGAAAATAATTTTTACCTTTTTCATTTTTATGTAGTAACTAGCTATTTTTGAGAAATGTATCCAATCTGTTTGGTCTTATTATTGTCCCGTCCCCAGCAAAAAGTGGACATGCAGTTTATGCTGTAATATTATCCCTACCAATGTTGAGACCAAACCTACGCCCCTGCTTGTGCGACAACAGATTGGTGAAAGGTTGTCCTCATGATGGGTATGAACAAAAACCCGCACTCACTGCGGCCCAATGGGGAATAGTTTGGACACTACTGCTCTAGTGTCTGGTGTCTCAACCAGAAACGCACACAACAGCATCACCCCTCAGTTCAATAGTTTAGTAATGTGTAAATAAATTGTTACTTTGCTATCAAAAGCTCTAATTGTCTTGTTGTTTATGTTATTTAGTAGAAGGAAAACATTATTCAGATGTTTGGGACGTTACAAAAGCAAAAAATAGCTGTGTTAAAGTCAAAGTTATATTTGAAATGTATGCTTTTACAAAAAGCTCAATTTCTGTTTTTTTTTTCATCAGAAATTGGAAAATTGCTCAAACTAAGCTATTTTCTAATGCTGATTTCTAAAGAATGGAAAAAGAATTTTTTTTTTCCTGCTAAATAAGAGAGTCTAAGCTTTCTTTTGGTGTGTTCCATGTTTATAGAGCTTATAATAGAAGATAATTTTCTGTGGGCCTTGCAAAGTCAGTCAAAATCCAATAAAACGGCCGGGAGCGAAGGGCCTTGCTCCGGTGAAAAAGGCTGGGAGTGAATGAGTTAAATACTTCATTGAGTGAGTCCTTTCAAATCAACTCATGCTGCATAGAACCGTACACAACACATCACAATGAGTGGCCATAGCACACTACAGCCATTGTTTAATGAGTTAAACGAGTCGATGCCTTTGAAAAATTGTACTCTCAGGCTACGTCTACACTAGCACAGATCATTTTCTCCAGGGTATTTTGCCGACTATTTTTATACCTGTCCACACTTACGTTTAAGGCCCCCCGCTTCTGCCCCCTGCTTTCGCAAACTACGCATGTGTAAAAAAAAATTTCAACCACAGCTTCCTGACAATCCGGACCCCTGGCTGGATGGACGTCCTCGTCACCCCCCCAGTCTCATCTGGCTAGATGGACCTCCTCTTGTTTCTTCATTCCATTGCATCTCTACAAACTGGACCTCCTGCTGCTAATACCCACCATCAGTCCTGGTGCATCTATTGACCCTACTCACCTACGTCACAAAATGACGTGTCGCTGTATCCGGCCGCCATATTGTCCATATTTTTTAGACCTATTCTCATTGTTTTCAATTAGTCGTGCACGTTATAGAGCAATTCATGGAAGCCCCGGTGTTATCTGACGCTGTAAACTCATTGGATGCGTTGCATAAAAGGCGTTATGTGGAAAAGCTTCAGTTTATCCATTCGCCAGATCCATATTTGATGCCTAAATCGATGTTTTTCGACCCGCTGTCTTCGCCGTCTTTGCCTGACATCTGCTACCCTGATACTTACAACTATCTTGTCCACACAAAATCAGCCTATTCTCACGGAAGTTTGAAAAACTTTAAGAGCTTGGAGGCTTATAAATACTTCGTCGCTGGTAGGGTGAAACAGGTCCTTGTCCACGAAAATTCGGCAGGAATCTATCTTGTGCTCGGGAAGGTGAGTTACGAAATTTTCAATTCAAAATCTTTTGTTCTTGCTAACATCCACTGTCAAGTCTAATGTATTTCATGTCATTTGTCAATGGAGCTAGGGCTTTTAATGTTTATATGGTTTAACGATAGCACTCTCACTACATACATATATAATATGTAATAAGTATGAAGTGCGATAGCACTACTCCAGATTGTCCTTAGTTGAATTTATTTTTTGGCTTTTGACCTCAATAGTGAAATTGTAAATTAATTGTATGACAACTGTCTTATCATCCCCTTATAATTATATATTTTCAGGTAGTTCATTCACAATGTCTGAGTGTATGTTGTCGGCGATTAGCCTAGCAATGATCTTAATTGTGGTTGTCAGCCCAAAACCCTCTAAATATATATTGAATGCATCTTACCAGATATAAAATGACTACCACATAATCCGTGGTAGTCGTTTGGAGCCCAGTTTTCTCGTCGAATTGCAGCAGTCAATCTCGCTCTCTCCTCTCCGGGTCTCTCGGAATCCGGTAGAACTTCAAGTCTCTCCGTCTATCTTCTCTGTTATTGCAACCGACCGCCACACACGACTTCACCATTTTGATTATTAATGTTAACGAGCAGAAAAACACGCCATAATAGGAGGAATTTACGAAGCGCTAATGCATTAACATGACGAGTAGACGGACAACATGGCGCAGGGACGTGGCTGTGACGTCACGTGAGTAGGGTCTATAGCCTGTCCCTCCTGGGAGTGGATTTCTCCTGACTGTGGTTCTCCCCAAGGTTTCTCATTTTTTCCCCCAAAAGAGTTTTTGGAGTTTTTCCTTGCCGACATGGAGGGTCTAAGGATGAGGGATGCCCAGGACTTGGACTTTAATTTATCTAGTGTTTCTGAATGTGTATCATATTGCCTCTGCAAAGCCCTTTAAGACAACCTTGTTGTGATATAGGGCTAAACAAATAAATTTGAATAAATTGAACTTAGTTGGCTATAAATACATAATGACCCTTCATGATTGTTTATTTTCCTTGCTTTGCATTCTATAGAGAATGACGCACGGCGTGACTACTTCTGGTCCGATACTGCCTCAAGTTCAACTTTATTACAATATTAATGAATTATGTTTAATTGCTTTGATAAAATTAACACTGGAAGTCCCGTTTTTTTTTTTTTTTGGCTATAAA
Organism: Corythoichthys intestinalis; assembly: GCF_030265065.1. NCBI lineage: Eukaryota > Metazoa > Chordata > Actinopteri > Syngnathiformes > Syngnathidae > Corythoichthys > Corythoichthys intestinalis. Next base: position 7,539,335 of record NC_080395.1, read on the forward strand.
GAAATACCAGAAAGGGGTCAAAAGACCCCGTTACCAAACTGACTACTTTGCTTTGCTTACAATAGACCACTCAAACAAGCAATCAAGCGGCCTCGGTGTGAAGGGGGAGGTTTCCACTCTGGATAGCTGCAATTAGCATCTTGAACATTTGGAAATCCAGACTTGTTAACTCCTGGTTTTGTGTAAATATGATGAGAGGGCCATGTGGCATGAAATTGAGACTAGCATCCAGAACTGTAGCTAAACCAGACTGTCTACATTTTAGAAAATTGTTAGAACATTGGCGACAAATCCCATCAAGCACCTTTACTTTGTCTTGAAAAGTCCAACATTCATTTGTCGAGGTTCATAATTTATTATGTTGAAGCACACAATGACCAAAGTACTTTCCATAACAGCTCAGATGGCACAAGCTTCAGTTTACAGTACATATGTAAAAAGGTTGTCCGCCCGATTGCCTGCCTGAGCGGTCCACTGTCCGACAAAGCCAGCACTGCCCTGCAAACACTAAAGATGCTAATTGGAGCAATCCAACCCTGTGGTTTTGCGAGTGTGAATGACTAATGAGTACCTCAATGCTCACAGAAGATATGCTGATTAGCATCAGATGACCCTTCTCTGTTAACAAAAGTGATTTGCATCAACTGATTCCCCCTTGGTAGTTTAACACTAGAACTTTTAACACTAAAGAAATGCAATAAAGAAATCAGATTGTGATGTCATTTGTATTTTGAAGATTGGAAAAAATTTTAAAAATAAAAATAAAAAAGCACAATGCAACAGAAAATTGATCAGCTCTTTAAGAGAAAGGAAAGCGTTGAAGAGGCTTATTTATTTTATTTACTGTACATCATTTAATTAGACACATCAATCCTCATTTAAATTCTCACTAAAGGTAAAAGAAATATGAATGAACATGTGTGGAACTATGTACTCAGAAAAAAACAGGTGAATCAACTCAAAACGTAAAATATTCTTGTATCTTCTAAGTAGCCACCCTATGCACCGATTACTTTTTCTTGCCATTCTCTTGATGAGCCTCTTAATGGTGTCTTCTAGAATGGTTTTTGACTTCGCAGCTATGCCTTTTCAGGTTTGATTAGTGGAATTTATTGCTTTATCAATGGGGTTGGGACCTTCATTTGTGTTGCATTGAATGAGGTTTATCCAGATTTTTGGCCTGTACGTTATGTTACTTATATGTTCATTATTTAAAATAAAAAAAAAAAAAGTAAATGTCTGATATAGCCCCAATTTTAATGTACATCCAGAATTGAGGGTTAGCATTCAGATGTGTGTGTGTGTGGGGGGTGGGGTTGGGGTTACTACTGTTTTTGTTAACTTTTATTCTGCAAATCATTGAAAAAACAACTGATCAGGTAAATTTAACAGCTTTAATTTGACATATTGCACATCATGGTTGAGCAAATGAACATTGAGAAATTTACATTCCAAAAATGGCACTTTTTGACAATATTTTGTAAACAATTATTTCACATTGTCATGAAATGTGAAAAAACAAAACATTTTCTGGATGCTCCTATACTGGTGTTCTACACCCCTTCTACCCCGGCCTTGTCATTGTGATGCCAATTTGTCGATGTCATTGTTAGAAAAATTGATTATTCCATCACAGACGTGCTATGAAACCTTGCCGATGCAAGATGGCGGCCACTGATGCGAACATCAACTAACTTCAAGTCAGCTCAGGAAAACCCCGTTACCATGCGACAGTGCAGCCATCTGGTGTTGAATGAAAGAGCTACTATTCCTCAACAAACTGGCCAAAATGACGTCTCATCATGAGTACAACAGATGTTATAGCCCACAGAAATCAAGGGGCCGCTGGCAGAGGTGGGTAGAGGAGCCAAAAATTTTACTCATGAGAATGCAACACTTCAAAATAATGTTACTCAAGAAAAAGTAGTCATTAAAAAAATTGTACTGGAGTTCAAGTAAAATAGTATTTGGTGAACAGAGTACTCAAGTCAGGAGTAACTTTGCGTGTTCTGATTTTTTTCAAACTTTTTTTCTCACCACAAGGTTATCTATGTGAACTATCATTATGCACTATACCCGATTACATAACCGGATGAAGCCAAAGAATCATAAATAAAGGGAAACAAAATTGAAAGTGGAGAAAATAGTTCCGAGTTTGAATGATGAAATTAAAAGGATAATATCTCTGGTTTTCTGTGGTCAGTTGGCACCAAATAAAAACTGGGAGAGAGGTTGAAATCCAGCACTTTTGAGGGCAGCGCTCTATGTCAAATACTTCATTTTTTACGGTGCTCCAAAGACGCTTTGATTGAACATTTGAGATTGAACAGGCTGGCGTGATCAAAGAACGGCAAGCTTGCCTCTGAATAGTATTATTGAGTCATGTGATAATTGCTGCCACGTCTCATTGGTGAAATTGGCAGTGCTACTCTTGGCATGGCTGGGAAAAAAAAATCTAATGTGTAGAATAAAGAGAAAAAATATAATGGCTCATGTGTAGCCCAAAGTAGCAGAGAAAGAGTAGCATTTTTTTCTTCACAAATCTACTCAAGCAAAAGTAGCCAGTATGGCTTGGTAAAACTACTCTTTTTACAGTCTTTTTACATTCCCCCCCCCCCCCAAAAGGTTACTCAAGTAAAGGTAACAAGAGTACATGTAAGACTTCCCCAATCATTCCCAATTGTACAGCGTGGAGAGTAAGGTTAAGAGGTTGTTTTTTTTTGTTTACATCACACAGTGCAAGTGAAAGGTTTCTTCTTGGTGTGCGTTCTTGCGTAACTGTTTAATTCTCGGTTCCAGATGAACCTTTTACCTGGTGTGTACGCACATGTCTTGTCAACTCTTGCTTCCTACAAAATCTTTTATCGCAAAGAGAGCAGGCGAAAGGCTTCTCTCCAGTGTTTGTTATTGAGTGTACATTTAAATCTCCCTTTTCGGTGAATCTTTTACCACAAAATGTGCCGACAGAAGGCTTCTCTCCAGGGTGTGTACTCGTGTGTTTTGTTAACCCTTGCTTCGAAGAAAATTTTTTATCACAAATAAAGCAGGCAAAAGGCTTCTCTCCAGTGTGTGTTCTTTTGTGTACATTGAAATTTCCCTTCGCGGTGAATCCTTTACCACAAATTGTGCAGACAAAAGGCTTCTCTCCAGTGTGTGTTATTGTGTGGATATTCAAATCTCTCTTTTCGGTGAATCTTTCACCACAAAATGTGCATACAAAAGGCTTTTCTCCGGCGTGTGTACTCGCGTGTTTTGTTAACCCTTGCTTCGAAGAAAATTTTTTATCGCAAATAGAGCAGACGAAAGGCTTCTCTCCAGTGTGTGTTCTTTTGTGGACATTTAAATTTGCCTTCTCTGTGAATCTTTTACCACAAATTGTGCAGATAAAAGGCTTCTCTCCAGTGTGTATACTCGTGTGTCTTGCAAACGCTTGCTTAGTATAAAATCCTTTATTGCAAAGAGAGCAGACAAAAGGCTTCTCTCCAGTGTGTGTTATTGCGTGGCTCTTTAAATTAAGCTCAACAGTGAATCTTTTACCACAAAATTTGCAGACAAAAGGCTTTTCTCCAGTGTGCGTTCTTGTGTGTCTTGTTAAATCATGCTTTGTACAAAATCGTTTTTCACAAAAAGAGCAGACGAAAGGCTTCTCTCCAGTGTGGGTTCTTTTGTGCACGTTCAAATTTCCCCTCTCGGTGAATCTTTTACCGCAAAATGTGCAGACAAAAGGCTTCTCTCCAGTGTGCGTACTTGTGTGTTTTGTTAAGTCATGCTTCGTTAAAAATCTTTTACCGCAAAGCGAGCAGACGAAAGGCTTCTCTCCAGTGTGTATTTTTGTGTGCCTCTTTAAATTAAGCTCAACAGTGAATCTTTTACCACAAAATGTGCAAACAAAAGGCTTTTCTCCAGTGTGTGTTCTTGTGTGTATTTTTAAAGTTCCTTCCTGGGTGAAACCTTTACCACAAAATGTGCAGAGAAAAGGCTTTTCTCCAGTGTGTGTATGCGTATGTAAGATCAACTTTTCCTTGGTAGTGAATGTTTTATCGCAATGTGAGCAGGAAAAAGGTTTCCCAACCACGCATTCTTTTGTATCTCTTTTCAGTGATGACTTCTTTAAGGATTTCGAAGCATCGGAGTCAACATCCTCCTCATCGGTGTTAAAATCAGAAGAGTGTGACGTTACAACGTCACTGTCCGAGAGCGGCGCTAACAAACCGTCAGGTTGCGATCTTTTTGTTGTCGGGTGCTGAAATGAGCTGACGCTCGAATGTTCCTCTGCTCCGCTCTCTTCGCTTGGACCTTCGTCGTCTTCACTCTTTACAATGACAGTCATTGGAAAGTTGGGGATTTCATCTTCCTGATTTTCTTCTTTAATGCTGGGGGTCTCTGGCTCCTCCTCCTGATTGATGTACGGCATCTCCGACTCCTCCCGTTTAACGTGGAGGGGATCGTGCTTCTGTGGGTGAAGCTCTTTAATAGTGATGTCTGCAGGACACTGGAAATGGAAAAATATGTCATTTGCTATAGTAGCTAAAGTCCAGCTTTGCTCAGCCTCCTGCTGTGATTTTAATGGTGTATATTTTTTTCCCGACACTCAGGCATTGTTCAGCCTGAACGATATATTGTTTAAACATCGCAATCGCGATGTGCGTGATAGTCCCATCGCAAGCACGTGCGATAGTTTTTATTTATTTTTTTAATCCCCATACGCCTTGCTTTCTGCTCTGCGCACAGCCTCACACCCTCCCTCTCCCAGCCCTTTGTTCCTGACAGTCACTGCAGCACTTGCTTATTAAAGTTAACAATGCTTGTTGTCTTTGATCTTGCCAAAGAAGCGGACTTCAAAGCGGAGTAATGTGTCAATCATAGTTTAACTTGTAAAACAGGCAAGGAAGCCGCACTGGAATGAATGTGTGTGTGTATGTGGAGACGTTGGAGACATATAAAATGAATGCCAGAAGTTATCATGAGGAGTTTGAAATTTCTACACGTCACTCCAAGACTCACAGCTAAGGTAGATAAACAGAAGCATTTAATAAAGTCAAGCATTTTTCTACTACAGTTCTTTATTCTTGTTCAAAAACGATTTGGTTAGACGGTTATGTTTAAAACTGATCATAATTATGACATTTGAAGTGCTTAAAAACCATTTATTTATATGCATTTTTTAAATTACTTTGGGGGAAAAAGTTAGAAAAAAACATGTCTTATTTGTATCTCTTTCCAATGCTAAATCTGAATAAATACATTGAGCACAAAAAAACACACAAAAAAAAAAAAAAAAAAAATTTGAGGGGGGGTGCGCTACTTCGCGGTTTTTCACTTCTCATGGCGGGTTCCATTAACCGTGAAAAACGAGGGATCACTGTGCACTGTGGTGATGGTGAGTCATCCAAAGTCTTTCCAAACAGCTATTCAAGTCATCTAGTGAAAATTTCTTTAAAAAAATATGTATATATAGTTTTTAGTATCGCAATATATTGCAAACCCCCAAAAAAATCGCAACAATAATTTTTTCCAACATTGTTCAGGCCTAGCGGCAGCCTAGTATGGAGCATTGAGCGGCAACCCATTCATTGTGTATGTGGGACCGGACTTCTCAGTCAAAGTGAGTGGTGAACGGCTGTCTTGGGCGGAACGGCAAGTTTGAATCAATTTGTGCCAAGAGGCGGGGCCCAAAATAGAGCCTTGCTCCTTTTTCAGAGCACTGCCGGGCTGACGCAGCCAATAGCAGAGGGGCAGGCGTACAAATAGGCAATTTTGCCGGATGTATACAGGTAATCCCCATGTTAGTCGACCATACAGTACTTGCATCTCGTTTAGAGAATGTTATAGGTAGCCGTGGTAACATTCTACAATGGTTTCAGTCATACCTGGAAGATAGGGCATTCTCTGTAATGATTGGAGAATTTTCTTCCACACAAACTCCTCTGTCTTGCGGGGAGCAACAAGGCTCTATTCTAGGGCCGATTTTGTTTGCACATTATCTGCTACCTTCAGGATCAATTAGGGTGCCACAAGGCTCTATTGTATTGTACTCGCGTTTTGTTTGCACTTTATCTGCTACCTTTAGGATCAATTATAAAATAACACTAGGCCTGCAAGCAGGACTGAACGGGCCCTCGCAATCTAGCGCAACTCGGACGTCACGCAACTCGGACTGTGTGCAGGTCAGGGTGGTGGCAGATCCTCCTCTCTAATCATCTCATTAGAACCTAACATGCTCGAAAGTCGCCTATTTACATTCCCACACCCAAGAGATAAAAACCCCTATTGGAGAGAGTACTACAAAAAAGGAGCCACTACTGAGCTGTGCAGCCAAGCCCTTATTCAAAACCAAAATTAATCTTCTAACTGGGCCAATTCGACCAAGTGTGCCAACTATTGTGGCTCTATAAGCTCCCTGAGTCTCTGAAAAAAAATATTTCCTTTAAATGGCGAACAAAGGGTCGTCACGGCAACAGACAGAGACACGTGGACATGGGCCGTAAAAAAGTATTTTAATAGGTCTTGAAACTACAATGACCAACATGAAAACAACCGGACATGTTTTGGAAAAACGAGTGACTTTCTATCGCCACTAGTTGGCGCTGTAGGGTTGATGCAAATGACCCCTACAAGGCCCTTCAGGGTATGACTCTCAACAAGCACGGGAGGTTTGGCGCAGATATCTTGTATATCTGCCGAGTTATGACTGTTCAAAGTTTTTGGAGAGAAAAATTGTTGACAGTCATTTTCACTTTCCTGTTTGGACCCCTCCGCTTCAACGAAACTTCAATATTTTTCATCAGGCACCTGAAGACAGGTCTTAAGGTTTCCCTTATGCAGGTTTGAGGTAGATTGATTTTTTCCCTTTAGAAGAGGAGTGTGTCCCGTAAAAAAGGGCATTTCCTGTTCCCACTAGGAGGCGCCAGGCACAAATGGTACATTTTCAATCCAGTCCTGCTCAGGCTGGTATACCTCACACACATGCCAGATTTAAAATAGATTGAACGTTGTATGAGGGAGTTATCAGTCATTTTCCGAATTCGGTGTTTTGGCGAAAAAATGGAAGAATTTGGCGCCCCGCCCAGGTCAGGCCCGTGAATGAAAACACACCATTTTTATAACTTAAGATTTCATATGCCTCATGAACAGTCTCCCCAATTTTGAGAATGATCAAACTAATTCCCTAGGTGCCAAGGTGTAAAATGTGCACACTGTAAATCGATAAAAAGTTCACATTCAATCCAAAATACCCGATTTCCTGTAGGATTTGGAATGTGTGTGCAAGAGACTTTTTGGAGCAGTTTTGCACAAAGTTTTGACTCTCCAAATTTCATCACTCTATGTTAGAAAAACCTAAATGGAGAGGCCTTTTTGAAAATTTCAAGGGGGCGCCACTGAGCCATTTTGTTAAATTGTTTCGTAACGTTGCAAGATTATCGAACGTTATCCAAAGCCGCATGTATGTGCAAATTTTGGTGAGTTTTTATGCATATTCAAGCCTCCAAATGTAAACTCTTACTGTGAACCCATGAAAATTTCACATTCGATCCAAAATACCCGATTTCCTGTTGGATTTGGAATATGGGTGCAAGAGACTTTTTGGAGCAGTTTTGCATAAGGTATCTACTCCCCAAATTTCCTTGCTCTATGTTGAAAAAACCCAATAGGAAAGGCCTTTTTTAAAACTTCTTTCTGTCGCCACTAGTTGGCACTGTAGAGTTGATGCAAATGACCCCTACAAGAACCTTCAGGGTATGACTCTCAACAAACACGGAAAGTTTGGCGCAGATATGTTGCATATCTGCCGAGTTATGACTGTTCAAAATTTTTGGCGAGACAAATTGTTGACGGTCATTTTCACTTCCAGTTTGGACCTCTCCGCTTCAACGAACCTCAATATTTTTCATCAGGGACCTGAACACATGTCTTGAGGCTCCCCTGAAACAGGTTTGAGGTCAATAGATTTTTTTCCCTTGGAGGAGGAGCCTGTCTCGTAAAGAAGGCCATTTCCTGTTCCCACTAGGGGGCGCCAGGCCTAATGGGTAATATTTCAATGCAGTCGTGTTCAGGCTGGGATATCTCATATACATGCTAGAAATGAAAAAGATTGAACGTTGTATCACTGAGTTTTTAATCATTTTCTGAATTTGGTATTTTGCCCAAAAATGGCCGACTTTGGGACCACGCCCAGGTCAGGCCCGTGAATGAAAACACACCATTTTGATAACTTAAGATTTCATATGCCTCATGAACAGTCTCGCCAATTTTGAGAATGATCAAACTAATTCCCTAGGTGCCAAGGTGTAAAATGTGCACACTGTAAATCGATAAAAAGTTCACATTCAATCCAAAATACCTGATTTCCTGTTGGGTTTGGAATACGCATGCAAGAGACTTTTTGGAGCAGTTTTGTACAAGGTATCGACTCTCCGAATTTCATCCCTCTACGTTGAAAAAACCTAAATGGAGAGGCCTTTTTGAAAATTTCAAGGGGGCGCCACTGAGCCATTTTGTTACATGTTTTTGTAACGTTGCAAGATTATTGAACGTTATCCAAAGCCACATGTATGTCCAAATTTTTGTGAGTTTTCGTGCATGTTCAAGCCTCCAAATGTAAACTCCTACTGTGAACCGATAAAAATTTCACATTCGATCCAAAATACCCGATTTCCTGTTGGATTTGGAATACGGGTGTAAGAGACTTTTTGGAGCAGTTTTGCACAAGGTATCGACTCCCCAAATTTCATCACTCTATGTTAAAAAAACCTAATAGGAAACACCTTATTGAAAAATTCAAGGGGGCGCCACTGAGGCATTTTGTTATATTTTTTCGTAACATTGCAAGATTATTGAACGTTATCCAAAGCCGTATGTATGTGCAAATTTTTACGAGTTTTTGTGCATATTCAAGCCTCCAAATGTAAACTCCTACTGTGAACCCATGAAAATTTCACATTCGATCCAAAATACCCGATTTCCTGTTGGATTTGGAATATGGGTGCAAGAGACTTTTTGGAGCAGTTTTGCATAAGGTATCTACTCCCCAAATTTCCTTGCTCTATGTTGAAAAAACCCAATAGGAAAGGCCTTTTTTAAAACTTCTTTCTGTCGCCACTAGTTGGCACTGTAGAGTTGATGCAAATGACCCCTACAAGAACCTTCAGGGTATGACTCTCAACAAACACGGGAAGTTTGGCGCAGATATGTTGCATATCTGCCGAGTTATGACTGTTCAAAGCTTTTTGCGTGACAAATTGTTTACGTTCATTTTCACTTTCCTGTTTGGACCCCTCCGCCTCAACGAAACCTCAGTATTTTTCATCAGGCACCTGAACACAGGTCTTAAGGCTCCCCTGATGCAGGTTTGAGGTCAACAGATTTTTTTCCCTTGGAGGAGGAACCTGTCTCGTAAAAAAAGGCATTTCCTGTTCTCACTAGGGGGCGCTAGACCTAATGGGTAATATTTCAATGCACTCGTGTTAAGGGTGGGATACCACACATACATGCCAAATATGAAAAAGATTGAACGTTGTGTCAAGGAACTATTAGTCATTTACTGAATTTGTCATTTTGCCGAAAAAATGGCCGACTTTGGCACCACGCCCAGGTCAGACCCGTGAATGAAAACGCACCATTTTCAAAACTTAAGATTTCATATGTCTCCTGAATAGTCTCACCAATTTTCAAGATGATCCAACCAACTCCCTCGGCGAAAAGGTCTCAAATGTGCACCCTGTAAATCGACAAAAATTTCATATTTGACCCAAAATAACCGATTTCCTGTTGGGTTTGGAATATGGGTGTAAATGCTTTTTTGGAGCGGTTTTGGACAAGGTATAGACCCCCCAAATTTCATTGCTCTACGCTGAAAGACCCTAATGTTATAGGCCAATTTTAAAATTTCAAGGGGGCGCCACTGAGCCATTTTGTTATATTTTTTTGCAACGTTGCAAAATTATCGAAATTTACAATTTTCCGGACGTATGTGCAAATTTTGGTGACTTTTCGTGCATGTTCAGGCCTCCAAATTGGCCGTTTTCATTTGCCCTGAAAAAAAAAAAAAATAAAAAAAATAAAAATAATCCTTTGCAAAACAATAGGGCCTTCGCACGCTTAGTGCTCGGGCCCTAATAATATCTCTTTACATTTTTATGCCAATGACCCGCAGCTGTATTTGCCCGAGACCCAACGAACAAACTGCTCTCACTAAATTGACGGAGTGCATTTCCATTGTGAAGCTGTGGCTCGCACAAAATTTAATACATCTTAATGAGAGCAAAACTGAATATATTACTTTTGGCACACCTTCCATGATGAATGCCCTTGAGCCCAACTCTGGCGCGCTAGCTCCCTTTTTCAAAGAAACCTCGGACTTAAAGACTTGTTGGCTTTAATAAGCTAAAATATGTTAGGAACACATGAAATATTGGCATTGATTAAGGCTGTCGCAAGATGCAATAATTTCATTTATCGCACGATAAATAAAAACGAAGGCGGTAATTTTTCCGCTGCGATTTATCGCCTCGCGTACACGTGCGAGCGGCAGACATGCTGTTAAAAGTTTGGATTCCTTGTTACCAACTGCGCAAAATGCATCTTCGTTCCAGGTCCGGCAAAAAATAGCGCCGGAGCCAATTGTTCCAATTATATCCTATTGTTCAACGTATACCGGCCGCGTCAGTGCTTCGGATTGACTGCGGACCATCTCCGGCGCGCCGGTGTTGTTGACGTGTGGGTGCTCCCGTCAGGGGTGACATTTCACGCGGGGTGGCTATTTTTCGGCACAACGCCGAATATTTACAACGAAGTCCGCCAAAACATTGTCAAACTTGCCATTGACACCTTGTGGTGTATTTAAATCACTACCTTCCATAGTTATAGAGTGACACTGTGAAGTACGGCAGCATGGCCATGTGACGTCACCGTACTGTGACCTCAACAACAACGGCGAGCTACTTAATTTTTATTTGAAATTTTACAAATTTTATTAAAACGAAAACATTCAGAGTTGTTTTAATATCAAATTATTATCGCTAATACTAATATTTTTTAAGAACTACATGTTTTTCTATCCGTGGTACCCTTTAAGGCATCTTTAGTATGTTCCGTCTGTACGCATTTAAACAAAAAAAGCAGTAAGCGCACTGTAGTACTTTGGGTGTCAAATTTTCCTCTTGTAAATGTTTTGCCAGTGTAGCACATTTTGGCAAAACACCATTTTTTCCCCCCTACTTTCGTCACATCTCATCCAGTGTGTCCTGTTCATTTTGCTTTTGCTGCTCATTTTGTGAAATATCGACAGTGCTGTCATGCTCATTATTGTTCCTCTCGGGCTCAAATTGAAACAGTTTAACTGGTGACATGTTTATGTCACTACAGTCATACTCTGGAAGCCCGGCAGCTTAACTATTTGACATCACAGAACAATGGCGACCTACTAGTTAAATAAATTTCAAAAATTGTATATAAACGAACACATCAAGAGGGCTTTCAATTAGGGCTGTCAAAATTATCGCGTTAACGGTGGTAATTAATTTTTTAAATTAATCACATTAAAATATTTGACGCAATTAACGCACATGCCCCGCTCAAACAGATTAAAATGACAGCAGTGTAATGACCGCTTGTTACTTGTTTTTTGGTGTTTTTGCCCCCTCTGCTGGCGCTTCGGCCCAAATGACTTTATAGGTTTCAGCACAATGAGTGAGCATGTAATTATTGACATAAACAATGGCGAGCTACTAGTTTATGTTTTGATTGAAAATAAAAAATAAAAAAACCAAATTGAATAAAATGAAAACATGAAGAGGGGTTTTAATATAAAAGTTCTATAACTTGTACTAACATTTATCTTTTAAGAACTGCAAGTCTTTCTATCCTTGGATCGCTTTAAGAGAATGTTAATCATGTTAATGCCATCTTGATGACTTATTGTTATAATAAACAAATACAGTACTTATGTACCATATGTTGAATGTATATATCTGTTTTGTGTCTTATCTTTCCATTCCAACAATAATTTACAGAAAAATATGGCATATTTTATAGTTGGTTTGAATTGCGATTAATTACAATTAATTTTTAAGCTGATTTAAAAAATTAATCGTTTGACAGCCCTACTTTCAATATCAGATTATTTTAACTCATAATAACGTTTATCTGTCAAGAACTACAAGTCTTTCTACCCGTGGATCCCTTTACGGCATACATTACAAATCTCGGAGTGATATTCGATAGCAGGCTCGGCTTTGAAAAACATTAGTTCTTTTGTAAGAGCAAGTTTTCTTCAGCTCCCTCTCTTGGCCAATGTGAAGACTTTTCTTCCAGTTAATTTTAGATTTGATTTAAAACGTTCACTTCGAACTTTTGATATTCACAGCAGAAGGATGAAAATAGCTTGTTTTCTGTAGCATATCCTTGAATGATTTCCTGACCCAACTGTTGTATCGCCATATCGTGAGATCCTCGTTATTGTGTGCATTGTATAGCAAGTCAGATATGGGATGTGATCACATCAAAGCAAATCTGATATTGCATAAAAAGTAATACAACTCATGTTGACATCTTACCCTCATTTTCTTTTTTTTCAGTTGCTCGTCGTGGCCGAATTTCCTCTCCTCGTCTTCCACGTCTACTCTTTAGCTGGATGTTTTTGATTGCGTTGGCCTTTAAAACAAGTCAAAAAGCGTCTCATACAATAAATGAAATCACTCTAATGTTAACCGAGTGACCCCCGCCCCTCAAAACAAAATTTACAAATCGCAAGTGGCATACAGTTAAAGCAATTGAAATGTGTTCACGTGTCTTGGCTAGCGAGCTAAGCTAAACAAAACTAAGTTATGTAAGCCCAAAGCATCAACATAAAGCCAAACGACTTCCATCAAGCTTTAAGATGGGACGTTTTAGTCCTAAATTCTTACTTCGGTACTTACCCGAGGAGAATATTTTGAAGGAGCTCGTTTGGTGAGGAGAAAGAAACACAAAAGAACGATAAGTCCTGCATAGGTCGAGAGAAAACTGCGGAGGAGGAGTTAGGGTCAGTGAAAATATTCTTCTTCTTCTTCTTCTTTTTGTTTATTGGCAGTTTACCCCTCGGTGCCGTGGGGCATTACCGCCACCTACTGGACCGACGGTTTAGCACGAGATCTGGCAGTTACAGACTGAAAGTAATCCCTCCTGACAACCAGTGAAACACACCCAGAGTGTAGATAAAACCCGAGCCAAAAAATTGGATAAATGACATAGTAACAACCGAATTAAATACTAATGAATTACCCTCTTCCTATATCCTGTCCAACAACCCTGTGTCCCTGAGAAACTTTATTAGCCCTTTTTGAATATTGGCCCTTTTCATCTGCAGAACATTTCCCATCCCAAATGTCTCTTCTGCCTGGTGCAGCACCATTCTGAACCGATCCCTCTGCTCTCCATACTTCCCGCATACCATTAGAATGTGTTCAACCGTTTCACGCTCCCCACAGTGTTTACATTTCCCATCTTTGTGTTTTCCTATCCTATGCAACGAATCATTTAGCCCCGTGTGTCCTATCCTCATTCGACTCAACACCACCTCCTCCCTTCTGCTTCTCCCCAATCTCCTTCCCACACCCACCTGTGACTGTATTGAGAAAAAATGTCTCCCCGTTTCTTGTGCTTCCCAATACTCTTGCCACCTCTTTTGTATGTAGCCCCCAATAATGGATTTCCCTTCCGCTCTACTCAGGACGCCCTGCCTTTCTATCCCCAGTGCTCTCAGCGATTGCTTGGCCAGGATGTCCACTACCTCATTTCCCTCAATCCCCACGTGCGCCGGGACCCACACAAACTCCACCCTGAGCCCACCTTTCTGTGCTTCATACATTAGCCTGTGCAATTCAAATACTAAGTCAAGTCTACTGGACTTCATGGTTAAAATACTCGTGAGCGCCGACCAACTGTCCGAAGCAATCACTGCCAATTTTATCCCATTTGTTTGAACCCAACCAAGTGCCATTATAATTGCTGTTACTTCCACTGCATAAACAGACAAGTGATCTGTACACCTCGTTTTAATGTCCACATTGTAACTCGGCACATGTACCGCCGCCCCAGTACGTCCAGTTTCCGGATCCTTCGACCCGTCCGTAAATACCAGAACGCTTTGCCCATACCTCTGTCCCAGATACTCCTCAGCCACCATACCCTGGTTTCCCCTCTCCCGGATCACTTCCTTAATCCCAAAATTTACCACCGGCATTGTGAATAGCCAGGGCGCAACACTGGATACTGGTACTGTTTTGCCGAACTCCAACTGGCTAAGCCCTGCCAGTTCTGCCACTGCATTCCCCACCCCGCTGAAGGTCATCTTCTGTTGATTTGTGTCCTCCCACCTGTCCATCAACACTTTCTTTACTGGATGTGTGTCTCCATGGCCCCTTACACTCACCCAATACGCAAGCATAATTTTCAATCTTCTAAGTCTCAACGGGAGCTCCCCCAATTCCACCTGTACTGCTGCGACTGGTGACGTTCTGAAAGCTCCACTGCATATTCTCAGACCGTGCGCTTGTTGCACCTCCAGCTTTCTGAGGTGGGAGTTCGCTGCCGAGGCATAAGCCATACACCCATAATCAATTGAAGACCTCATGATCGCCCGATATATATTGAGTAAGGCAGCTCTCGCTGCTCCCCAATCCCTCCCTGACAGGCACCTCAATATGTTATTGACCTTTTTACATTTTTCCACCAATCCATCTATATGCTGTGCCCATGTAAGCTTTTCATCAAACCACATCCCTAAAAACCTCACGCTTTTTACCTGTTCAATTACTCGTCCATACAATTTTAACTCCACCTCCCTATGTCTCCCATAGAAGCATATTGCCTGCGTCTTCACAATCGAGAACCTAAAGCCCCACCTGTCCGCCCACTCCTCAACCCTATTAATAGCCATTTGCATCTTCTTTTGAAGAAAGTCGCCATTTCGCCCTCTCACCCACAACACCCCATCATCGGCATACAATGCCCTCCCTACTCCTGGTCCAACATCATCAAATATATCATTAATCATAATATTAAATAAGGTTGGACTACAGACACTCCCTTGGGGAGTCCCATTGTCCACCTGGTACACCCCAGACAAGTCTGCACCTACCCGCACTTCTATTTTTCTATTCAACATAAAACTCAATATCCAATTATACAATCTCCCCTTCACCCCCAATCTAGTCAATTTAATAAGAAGCCCCTCTATCCACAACATATCATATGCTTTTTCAATATCGAATAATACAGCTATCACCATTTCCTTTTTTACTCGGGCCCTACTAATCTCGGATTCCAGACATATTATATTATCCATCGTTCCTCTCCCTTTTCGGAACCCACTTTGACACTGAGTTAAACAGTTGTCCCACTCCAGAGCGTGATTCAACCTATGCACCACCATTCTCTCCATAGTTTTCCCCAATTGGGAGGTCAGCGCTATAGGCCTGTAATTTTCCGGCCTCGTCGAATCCTTCCCTGGTTTTAGAATTGGAATCACCACTGCCTCCTTCCACTGCACTGGCACCTCACCCGTTTCCCAGATTCTGTTAAAAAGTTTTAGGACCACTCCCAACCCTTGTTCACTCATATGTGCCAACATACTATAACACACCGCATCCTTCCCCGGTGCTGTGTATTTGCGCTTCACGTTCGCTAATGTTTTCTTCAATTCATATAAGCCGAATGGCACATCGAAGTCCCCGCCTGTCACCGGCCTCCTATTTTTAGTTCCCGGATACCGACTGAGAGTCTCCTCCCTACTCGCTTTGGCTCCATGTGTCAAATTCCCCATGCTGTGAATCCCAACAAACGTCTTAGCCAGCAATTCTGCCCTTTCAGCTCCCACCACTGCTTTGTCCCCCTCATGTAGAACTGTTGAAACGGTGCCCCCTTTAAGTCCATTCATACGCCGTATCATGCCCCACACATCCGACAACTGAGTTTCCCTACCAATTTTATCACAATAACCTCCCCAAAATGCACGTTTTGCCGACCTTATGCGCCTTCGTACCACTGCTTGTTTCTGCTTATACTGACATAATGTCCCCATTGTGTGGTGCCGTTTGAGGAGCCTGAACGCTCTGTTCCTTTCCCTAATTGCTTGCCTACACTCATCATTCCACCACGGAACCCTCTTATTGTAAGTACTCCCACGTGACCTAGGGATGGTATCCTGCGCCGCCTGCACTATGGCCCCCACCACTGCTTCATTAAATACCCCCGTGTTTTCCATCCTTTCTTCTGAAATTTCTCCACACCTGTCATCACTCTTAAGCCTGAACCCATCCCAGTCCGCCTTGGCGAAGTTCCATTTCATTGTTCGTACCTCACCAATCCCACACGGGTCAGTTCCTATCTTGCAAATAACTGGGTAGTGATCACTCCCCACAGTTGTCCCTTTGAGTACTCCCCATTCACAAAATCCAGCCAATTCGGCTGATACAAGTGTCAAATCCAGTGTACTTTCAGTGTTCGATGCACTATTATATCTAGTCCCACTACCATCATTTACGCACACCAGATTATTTTCCTCCAAATAGTCTTCTAATGCTGCCCCATTCGTGTCCGTATGTTTGCCACCCCACAACGTGCTATGTGCATTAAAGTCACCACACCATACCACTCTTCCCCCCTTCTGTCCCCTCACCATATCAAGATCCCCCTTATCTATTCTATTGCCCGGATTGTAATAATTTATTATATCCACGACACCCAGCCCAGTCCACAGCTTTATCCTAATCGACTCAAACCCCGCACCCTTTTCCTCTACCTTATAGTTTAAACCCCTTTTAATAAAGGTCGCCACCCCGCCCCCTCTCCTATCCCCCCTATCGTCAGTGGCGGAGCTAGAGGGGGGGCCGGGGTAGCACTGGACCCCCCTAAAATCTGATTGGACCCCCCAGGTGCCACCCCAGATGATTGACAATGACATATCGCGGCACCGACTGCTAAGTCCTTCCTGTACAGTAGTTGGCGCTATGTACCATAAAGCGTTGCAAATTCGCTTTGATGAGGAGAAGAAGAATCGCCACTGAAACGGAGGAAGATTTGAGATTTGAGTACCGTTTGAGTATCGCTGACGGAACGGAACACGGAAGATAAACAAAGTGACAAGAACAAACAAGGAGACGAACTTGGATACCCTGCCTTCAAGCCACTGAAATCCTCGTCGTAATGTAAGTTTTATGCTGGTGTCCTAACGAGTCAATGTTTAAATTTGTAGGAGGGAGATTTTTTTGTTGTCGCTAAAAGAGAGAGCCACGGCATCAAGCAAACGTTAACGTTATCTCATGTCGTCCAGCTTCCAACAGCCGCTCGATATTAACGTCTATATTTAATTCATTTGGGTCGCTATTTACATACATGTTTCTCCAATAATTGTAGAGCATTAGCCAGCTGTCTCATGCTCTCTTGCCTTAAATGAAACATCACGTGAACACGGTAGTTGGCCGGGCCTGCTGTCAACTAGCTTGAAAGTCAGAATATTATGTCTATTATGTATTATTATGTATATATGTATTATTATATTATGTAATATAACGTCTACGGTGGTTTATTTGCCCTGAATTTTTTAAGGCTTGAAGTAGGGATTTAATCATTTACCAACATTGTGTGATTATGAGTGATGCTAGGAGTAACGTTAACAGGACTGGCTCATTGTTTCATAGGGACAGTTCAGAATGAAAAGGCAGGGGGCGAAGATTTCCTCTTTTTAAAGCGATCAAAGTCTGGGACGAGTCAGGCTCAGGATGAGAAAGAATCTGGCACACACTGCCCATCACCAGGTCAGTCAGAGCAGAGAAGCAGCTTCTCTGGTCTGAGAAGCAGTCACATGCTCACTTCAGCAGTCATTTTTCAGATACAGGTTTCCTACATGAGTATGGAAAGTATGGAACTTGATTTTTTATATTTAGTTCTATAGTAGTAGTTTTACGATATATTTCCATACAATGGCTTCCATACCACTAGTATGGAAGCCATTGTATGGAAATATATTTATCTTAATAGTTATCTTAAAATATTTGGATTAATTATTTTGCATACATCACTTATCTACAATCTCTTGGAAATAATTTAGTGACATAATGACATACAAATTCAGACTAATAACAAATGATTTGCATGATGAATTGCATCATCTATTCATAAGATAGATTGATAAGAGAGAAGGGGGGGGGTCGTATGAGTAACTGTGAATGTGTTGGTGCATTTTCACCATTTTTGTAAAAAATAGTTATTATCAAGTTAATAAACAAATTATATACATAAATCTCATCACCTGTGTGCTTAGTATGTACATTTCAACATTTGACACTCTGATAGCAATTGATAAGTCAAGAAACAAATGTATTGTTATAGTCTGTGGACCCCCTGAAATAGCCTCGGCCACCCCCTGGCCACCCCAAGAATAAAAGTCTAGCTCCGCCACTGCCTATCGTTCCTCACTGTTTCATATCCACCTATTCTGAAATCCCACTGCGGCTTTAACCACGTTTCCTGGATGCAAATAACATGTGGTTCCACCCTCAATTCCGCCACAAACCTCTTCATCTCCTGGCCATTGGCTATAAGGCTTCGAGCATTCCATTGCATCAAAACTAAGCACATGACGGCCCACCATTCCACACTTGTGAGCTCAGAGTCTCCCCCGCCAGTTTTTCCGTTACAACTTCCCAACGTAGATCCTTAATATTCAGATATTTCTCAGCCGCTTTAACAATAATCTTGATTTTCTCAGTTTTGCTACTTGTCTGCGCAGTACAATTTATCGCCTCAACCATAAACAAAACGAAGTCCCTCTTACTCACTATTAGAGAGTCTTCATTCATTTTGACACCGCCCACGCACGCTCCATTATCCCCTAACGCCGCTATGTCAGTACCGTCCAGTCGCCTTGTCCCCACTTTCTTTGCCGCATCAGCGTACGAGTTCCCTGCGTAACCCGCATCCTTTGTATCTCCGCTGCTCTCTGACTAACCTCACAGCCCCTATACGCTGAGGCATGCTCCCCACCACAATTACAGCACTTCAGTCGAGCCTTATCCCCACACTTCCCATACTCATGCTCCCCCGCACACCTTCCGCACCTGAGCTTCCCCTTACACACTGCCGCAATATGACCAAACCTTTGACACTTATAGCACCGCAGTGGAGGAGGAACAAATGGTCGCACTTCATAACTAAAATACCCCAAGAACACTTTAGTAGGCAGCGATCCCCCCTCAAACTTAAGCATAACCGATAAACTGTCAACTTTATTCCCATTCCTATTAGCCTTCAATCGGACGACCTCTGCCACCTCAGCCCCCTTCACATTTTCTTTAATCTGGTCCACAGTCACACTCGTAGGGATTCCAGTAATCACTCCCCTGTTCAGGCGTCTCTCATCCGGCAATGAACAAATCACCTCTTTCCCGTCAATTCTAGTCAGCCGCAGTGTCTTCCCCTGTTGCACTCCGTTCTGGCACAATATTAACAGCGATCCATTCCGCAGTTGTTTTACCGACTTCGATTCCCCTATAGCCCTATGGATTGCTTTAGACAGTTTAATCGGGTTCCACTCACCAAACGACGCTCCTTCCTGCGCCAGCTTCACAAATACCTTGTATTCGTCGCTTTGTCTTTCTCGATCACCGCGTTCACCGTCACTACTCGACTCCAAACACTCCAATTCCCTTCTCCTCGTCTCCTTTTCCGATTTCTTGCGCTTTTTCCGGTTTAACTGCCGTTCACCCACCTTACTCCACCCGGCATTTTCCCGGTTCGCCGTTTGACATCCCATCCCCTCCATCTCACTTCCGACTTCGTCACTTCCCTCTGCCATCACTCCCGCCAAACCGTGAGCCAATCCGACCCTGGTCCAGTGAAAATATTCCCGTCATCCGTCGGGAGAAAATGGCGTTGGTTTGCGCAAGCGCAGTAGCAGTCCGTCGCGATCCGGTAGGCCGTCACGATCGGGTAGTGACAGACAACTGCAACAACCATAGGTTATGTTTCTTGTCGTCAATTCTGTCTTTATCATAAATACCAAATACAGTGTAGTCTAAAAGAATTCACAAAGTGAATGAATGCAATCCCAATGACAGCAAAACAATGGTGAAGGAGGATGTGCAGAACTCTCGAGTCTCTCAGAATCTGAGGAAATTATACATTGGGGGGCAGGATTTTTGGGATAGTAAATGTATTAACAAAGTTGTCAGGAAATTGTTGATATATGAATATTTTCCGAATACAATTAGGAGGATATACAGTATATTTTGAAATGATTTGAGATCGATAAGATTAAAAGTATACGAAAAAATTATGTTTCATTTCCGGTGCATCCTCAAGCGAAGGCGGTCCAATTCAAGATTTTGAACGAAATTTACCCAACGAAAGAATTTTTAAGACTGAAATTTGGTTTTGAAGCGAATAACTACTTTTTGTGATGTAGATTTAGAAAATTTAAGTCATATATTTTTTCACTGTAATGTTGTTCATTCCTTCTGGATTCAATTAAACGAATGGCTGCAATCTAAGAATATTGATCTACCCCTGACGGATGAAACAATTTTATTTGGTGTTTATCTGAAGGATAAAAATTTAGAATTTGTTTTAAATGTAATATTGCTTATGGGGAAAATTTTTGTTCATAAGTGTAGGTTTTTTAAAACCAAACCGCGTATGGCTCACTGGAGAAATGATTTCTCTATATATTGCAAAGTTTTGAATGTGATCGATGGGAAGGCCCATCATTTGTTTTCTTTATTCAAACATTTTAAGTTGGTTTAGGAAGTTCTCTCAAGAGAAAAAAGTTGATTTTTTTGTTGTTGTTTACTTTTATGTTTGTTGTGGTGGTTGTTGTTGTCGTTGCCATTGGATGTTCGGTTATGCTCAATCTATAATATTGTATTTGATGTAGATACTTGAGTGCTTTGTTTTGTGTGTGTATATTGTTCAGTGGCGTACCGTACGCATGCTATTTTTAGACCGTGACGTCACATCGTAAAGCGGAAGTAAAGCCGAAGTGGGACATTATAGACCCGCCCTCGCATAGACACAAAGCAATTAGTGCTACTTTTCGCCAGTAATCTTTCACAAACGAACATGCCGATCACGCATTGCTTTTTTGGAACTTGTAGAAACGACTCTAGACATTACGACACATGAAGGATGTTTTCTTCATACGTTTCCGGAAACCAGAACTCGGGAGGTAAAAATGTGAAGACCGAATCAACTTGCGCGGACTTTAACACCAGCTCGGTGAATCCATTCACATTTCATATGCAGTAAACATTATGTTGGGTTGGCATGGTCTTTCAGAGGACAAAGAGGTAAGCCATTTTTATATTTTTAACTATTTTTTTAGCGTAACGTTGTGCCATACTGCTTCTGTCTGACAATGAATGACCTGAAAAGAATTACAATGATATCTGACTGTCACTGTCACCGTTTCTGTTATATATATATATATATATATATATATATATATATATGTATATAAATAAAACAACTTTAGTAAGGGGGAAGTGTAAATAAATCATAGGATTAGGATGTGTTATCATGAAAAAATTCAAAGTGTTCGTTGGCTGTCACTGAGTAGCATTTGCGATCGCTACACAAAGCTAACTAAATTACCCCCAAGAACGGTAAGACACGTAGGACAACCAGAGGATATATAAGAAAGACAGGGCTGATGGTAAAGGATAGCTTGTTGAAACAGGAGAATGTCATTGTCAGTCGCGTCGATAAAAAAGCTAAGGCTATGCTTATGTCGGCTCGTTTTTTTCATCTTTTTCAGCCTTCGACACTAAAGCCATCTCTTTAACTGAACATTTTTATGTTCTTCCACATCTTTGCCAGTGAATTTGGCACCAGGCACATAATTTCGGAGAGAATTGGTAGGTTTAACTGTGTAAACATCTCCTTCGTACACGATTTCCATTCATTTCCTATTAGGGACAAACGGTGACTATTGATGAATATTAATGAGCGGAAGTGACGTGTTGCTTGCGGTACGCCATTTAAAAAAAAAAAAATCTGTCTTTATCGCTTTGTAAAGCGCGCCATCTTGTGGTCGTTTTGTTTCTTGATTCGATAAAACGTAGAAGAAGAATGCAAACCACAAGTTGGTGAGATGGTATAGACCCTACCCACGTGACGTCACAACTCCGCTCTCCTGACTGGTGCCGCCCACTTGTCCGTCAACACATCGTGTTGACCTGTTACGGCTACGTACATTCCTCCTATTTACGGCGTGTTTTTCTGCTCGTTAACATTAATAATCAAAATGGTGAAGGCGTGTGTGGCGGTCGGTTGCAATAACAGAGAAGATAGACGGAGAGACTTGAAGTTCTACTGGATTCCGAGAGACACGGAGAGGAGAGAGCGAGATGGGCTGCTGCAATTCGACGAGAAAACTGGGCTCCAAACGATTACCACAGATTATGTAGTAGTCATTTTATATCTGGTAAGATGCATTTAATATATATTTAGAGGGTTTTGGGCTGACAACCACAATTAAGATCATTGCTAGGCTAATCGCCGACAACATACACGTATGTATGTAGTGAGAGTGCTATCGCTAATCCATATAAACATTAAAAGCCCTAGCTCCATTGACAAATGACATGAAATACATTAGACTTGACAGTGGATGTTAGCAAGAACAAAAGATTTTGAATTGAAAGTTTCGTAACTCACCTTCCGAGCACAAGATTCCTGCCGAATTTTCGTGTACGAGGACCTGTTTCACCCAACCAGCAACGTAGCATTTATAAGCCTCCAAGCTCTTAAAGTTTTTCAAACTTTCGTGAGAATAGGCTGATTTTGTGTGGACAAGATAGTTGTAAATATCAGGGTCAGGCAGAGACGGCGAAGGCAGCCGGTCAAAAATCATCGATTTAGGCGTCAAATATGGATCTGCCGACTGTATAGAACGAAGCTTTTCCACATAACGCCTTTTATGCAACACATCCAGTGAGTTTACGGCATCAGAAAGCACCGGGTCTTCCATGAAATGCATTTTAAATTCCTCGATCAATTGAAACCAATGCTAATACAGAGACAAAATGACGGACAAGTGGGCGGAACCATACAGCGAGCACGTGGTTTTGTGACGTCGGTGGGTAGGGTATATTCATTGTTCTCCATTCCAGTCCCACCCTCACGACTTTTATGGATTAAAAAAATAAATACATACACTTTGAATATTGTCCTGAAGTTACTTGTGTGATACAGAATGTGTTTTATACTTTGAACTAGAAACTGCAATTTCTGGAGAAATTACACCTGGTCTTTCCTGTGTGGCTATACAGATCGTAGCCCCGCCCAAGGCTATCAATAGAATGGACAAACATGCCTATCAATGGCATTAAACAAATTAAATCCCATTAGAAATGAATGGGAAATTTGGACATCCATGGCCGCCAATGGCGGCACCCTTAATAAGCATCAATGGAATTGGGGAAGTTTGGGGGACATGTCCTATTGATATCTGGTCATTATCTGTTGATTTTCGGGGGGAAAAAAAATTCCCATTGAAAATGAATGGGGAAAAATTTGGACGTCCATGGACGTCAATGGCATCAATAGAATGAACAAACATGAAGAAATGCCATTGGAAATGAATGGGAAGTTTGGACGTCCATGGACGTCAATGGCATCACCCTCCATAAGCGGCAATGCAATCGCGGACATTTGGGGGACACGTCCTATTGATATCTAGTCATTTTCTGTTGATTTGGGGGGAAAAAAATGTTCCCATTGAAAATGAATGGGAAAAAATTTGGACGTCCATGGACGTCAATGGTATCAACTTACATAGGATTCAATGGAATCCAAGTACATTGGCGTCAATAAAATGTAAAAACATGCTGAAATGCCATTAGAAAATGAATGGGAAATTTGGATGTCCATGGCCGTCAATGGCGCCAGCCTTCATAAGCGTCAATGGAATTGGGGAAGTTTGGGGGACACGTCCTATTGATATCTGGTCATTTTCTGTTGATTGTGGGAAAAAAAAACATTTCCCATTGAAAATGAATGGGAAAAAATTTGGACGTCCATGGACGTCAATGGCAGCACCCCCTATAAGCGTCAATGGAGTCAGGGATGTTTGGGGACAGGTCCTATTGATATCTGGTCATTATCTGTTGATTTGGGGAAATTTAGTTTTTTCCCCATTGAAAATGAATGGGAAACATTTTGGACGTCCATGGCCGTCAATGGCATCGACATCCAAAAAGTCAATTGAATCCAAGTACATTGGCATCAATAGATTCGACATGCATGGCCGTCAATGGCATCAATGCAATGTAAAAAATTCAATTGGAAATCCCATTGTAAGTGAATGGGAAATGTTCTCATTAGAAATGAATGGGACAGTTTTTGAAAAATTTCCGGGGGACCGTAATTTTTATCAAAATTCTGTATACAACTTTTATGCCTCTCACCGTCACGGAATTTTTGATGCCCAAATTATGTGATTTGGTCAAAAATTGAAGGACTAGATACATTTTTAAACTCTTCTTTGTTTCCCATTAAAAATGAATGGGCTAGTTTTTGGCAAATTGCCCGGAAACCTTACATTTTATCCAAAAAAATTTCGCCATCCCGGAATTTTTGACGCCCATCTTGTGTGTTTTCGTCAAAAATTGACGGACTAGTAACAGTTTGAAACTTGTCTTTTTTCCCCATTAAAAATGAATAGGCAGGTTTTTGGCAAATTTCCGGGGAACCGTATATTTTTTTCCAAATTGTGTTAATAACCTTTTTTCCCCTCCCCGTCCTGGAATTTTTGATGCCCAGATTGTGTGATTTGGTGAAAAATTGTAGGACTAGAAACTTTGAAACTTTTTTTTTTTCTCATTAAAAATGAATGGGCAAGTTTTTGTCAAATTTCTGGGGAACCGTAAATTTTTTCCAAATTGTGTTAATAACTTTTATGCCCCTCACCGTCCCGGAATTTTTTATACCTAAATTATGTGATTTGGTAAAAAATTGTAGGACTAGATACATTTTGAAAATTGCTTTTTTTTTTCGGAAAATTGCCGTTTACGGGCAAACGGAAAATTTTTCGGGGACTTTTGAAAAAGTCCCTGCGTCGCGCGAAAATTCCGGACGTGTCGATACTTGAATGGTGCCGATCGGTCAAGCGATTCGGGCTGCGCGGCTGGACGAAGGATTCCCATTCAAAAAAAAAACCCAGAATAACATATAGGAGGAGGCTGGAGAATCTCACTACCTGATCTTTCCAAAGGAAAGGCCAGGTAATTACACGACTCTGTTTTCAGTGAAGCACTGCTCCGGAAGTACTCTCTCTCTCTTGACCTATCCGGGACTTGCCGTTCTTTCGTGTTCATTCTTCCAACCAAACGAGCTCTTTCAAAGTATTCTCTTCGGGTAAGTACCAAGTAAGCATTTAGTGGACTAAAACGTCCCATCTTAAAGCTTAGTGGAAATCGTTTGGCTTTATGTCGATGCTTTCCATGACTTTGTTTTGTTTAGCTTAGCTAGCGAGCTAAGACACGTGAACGCATTTCGAATGCTTTACCTTATTTCCACTTGTAAATTTTGTTTTAAGGGGGGGGGGCAGGTCTCTCGGTTAACATTGGAGGGATTATATGTAAATTTTATGAGACGCTTTTCGACTTGTTTTAAAGGCCAACACAATAAAAAAAAATAAAACATCCTGCTAAAGAGTAGAGACGAGGAGTGGAAATCCAGGCCACGACGAGCAACTGAAAAACAAAAGGAAATGAAGGTAAGATCACAAGATCAGTTGTTTTACTTTTTTATGCAATATCAGACTTGCTTTGATGTGACCATGATCAGTGATTGTGACTGTGGTGCTGAATTCCCATATCTGACTTGACATACAATAATAAGGATAATCTTCAACAAAACAAGCTATTTTCATCCGTCTGTTGTGATTTTTAATGAGTTGATCACTACTTGATGTCCAAACCATATGAACTGGGAAGGTGGCACTTTCGTTCATTTGCTGCCGTCCCCCCCATTTCAAACGGAAGGGATGTATAATGAATTAACAATTGTATATCTCTCATTAATGGCAGTGAAAGAAATAATGAAACATAGGGGTTAGTAGCAGTGTTGTTAATAGCTACGTTACAATATAACGGCGATATTTTTTTCAGTAGTGAATAATCTAATTAATTACTTTTCTCATCTTGGCAAAGCCGTTACCGTTACTGAGGATAGAAAGGCGTGCGTTACTATGTGTTATTATATTGGTTGAATGACGCGATGCTAGGTAGCTCCAATAATACCCGTTGTAGCCGATAGCCTACAAACTACACCCACAAGATATGGTAGACATGTTAGATATTAGGGCTGCAGCCATCAAATATTTTAGTAATCGAGTAATCGACTGAAAATTCTAAAGATGTCGATCGATCGGGATGCCGATCGATCGGGCCCGATCACGTCATTTTCAAAGTATCGGAATCGGCAAAAAAATATCGGACATGCCTTTTTTAAATATATATATATATATATATATATATATATATATATATATATATTTTAATTAAATCGTTTTCTAATTGTATTTAACGCTACAGACAAAATGTCTTACACTCGTCCAGAGTCTTTAGTTTTGGCTTAAAGCAGGGCTGTCAAATTTATCGCGTCGATGGGTGAAATAACATTAAAATATTTAACGCAATGAACGCATGCGCTACACTACCCACTCACGCATTGTCGCATTCAATCTATAATGGCACCGTAGTACGAACACATGGAGCGAAAAAGCAACGTAAAATGAGTAGAGAGAATTTTGGCAGCCTTTGAAGCCTTTTTTTAATTGGCTAAAGCCTTAAGGCCGAGTTATACTTCCTGCGCCGTCAAGGAAGACCCGAGTTACGACCCTACGCCGTAGCCTGACGCGCGCCTCTTGAGTTTTCTAACCAGGCCCGGAGTGACTAATCGGGAGCTTCTGGACGATTCCAGAAGGGCCGGCCGGCCAGATGGGCCGGTCCGGGTTTTATTAAAAAAAAAAAAAAAAAAAATTACACTGTTATCATTTTTTGTTTGGTATTTATTTGTGACAGTGTCACTGAGTATAACTTACATTCTGTTACCGCTGTCCCTGTGGGCCGTCTTAAAAAAAAAAAAAAAAAAAAAAAAAAAAAAAAAGTAATTTTTTTTCCAGACTCATCCTCACGTGTGCAGACGAAAAATACAGCATGCAGCTCCGCCCCCTAATTGTAGTCTGTATTGAGCCAAATTAGCTGCTAATTCGGTGCTCGGATGGATAAAAAGAGCAAGGGTGGCGCTGAAAAATAAGAATTAAAAAGAGAAAAGCACTCGTGAAAGAATCGGCAAAATGCGCAAAAATAGCTATTTTTTTTCATGCAGCGACCTTGCTGCCTCAAACTACAGAGGATTACAACGAAAGTGGTAAGGCCAGATGGCGAATAAAATGCAACTTGCACCGTGTGATACGACAATATGTAATTGTGGAAACTTTGGCTTCTTGTAGCACCTCACAAGGGATATGTAGCAGCAAGCATTAGCCATAATGAACACACCACAGGTGCAGAGCTGGAAGGTAGGATTGCCATGTCGTTCAGCGAGTTAACATTAGAATTAATGTAATCATTTACGTGGCGTTTTTAAAGTGGAAATGGAAAATGGATAATAGTATCATTAGAAGTTGTTACAATGTGCAATACGTATTCTTTATTTTTCATATTGTTATGTTGCTATGTTTGTTTTATCTGTAAGCACTCATTTTGTTAATATTTGATGTTGCAGAAAAGGTCTTATTGATTCATTTATTTTAGGGCTGTCAAAATTATCGGGTTAACGGGCGGTAAATAATTTTTTAAATGAATCACGTTAAAATATTTGACGCAATTAACGCACATGCCCTGCTCAGACAGATTTAAATGACAGTACAATGACATGCCCACTTGTTAATTGTGTTTTATGGAGTTTTGCCGCCCTCTGCTGGCGCTTGGGTGTGACTGATTTTATAGGATTCAGCACCCATGAGCATTGTGTAAGTAATTATTGACATCAACAATGGCGGGCTACTAGTTTATTTTTTGATTGAAAATTTTACAAATTTTATTAAAACGAAAACATTAAGAGGGGTTTTTAATATAAAATTTCTATAACTTGTACTAACATTTATCTTTTAAGAACTACAAGTCTTTCTATCCATGGATGGCTTTAACAGAATGTTCATAATGTTAATGCCATCTTGTTGATTTATTGTTATAATAAACAAATACAGTCCTTATGTACCTTATGTTGAATGTTTATATCCATCTTGTGTCTTATCTTTCCATTCCAACAATAATTTACAGAAAAATATGGCATATTTTATAGATGGTTTGAATTGCGATTAATTACGATTAATTTTTAAGCTGTAATTAACTTGATCAAAAATTTTAATCGTTTGACTGGCCTAATTTATTTTTCAAATGTATCCATTTTTAAATTTGTTCAAAATATGTTGTGTTGCACTTGTTAAAATAGAGCCACCTTGTTAAACAACCATTACCTGCACTGAATTGGAATACACAGAATTACAGTACACGGCTTTAGAGAACACTGAACTTAACACGTGTATGCATAATGACATAATTTTAAATGAGTGGGCCGGTCTGAGGCATGAAATTCCAGGGCCGAAAATGAGTCCCACTCCGGCCCTGTTTCTAACCTTCGCGTCGCGTAACGCGAAAACGGACTGTGATTGGTCCGCTCAGACTGTTGTTTCCGGTTTAGCGCCAAATCACCGCCATTGTAGAATAGAATCAAACATTATTTTCTACATGCAAAAATGGACCGACGGGAGTATCATCGAAGAGCAAGTCTCGTCGAGACATTATTGTGAGTGCCAAATGGCAAGGTCGGCGATTAAAAAAAAGAAAAATGGAAGAAGAACCGAGACGTGTGTGTTCGGAATCGAGTGGCCACACGAAGCAGTGACCCAGTCGGCCAAAAACTCCCGACTTTTTATCACTTTGTCGTATTTTTGGTTGGTGCACTTTATCATTTATTGTGTACATATATTTGCTGTGAGTCTGTGACTTATTTACGTGTCACACTTCAAGTATATGAAGAGTAAAGCACAGATTTGGTGTCAAAAGATTTGTTTTGATCTTTAATTTTAAATAACAGACAGTTCACACGCGATACATCATCACTGATTTAGAGTGCCTCGGTGCTATTTATGATAACGTTAAAATCAAGGCTCCCGACGCAGTTTGGGAAGTTCCATAGATGCCAGAAATCTGCTATGGCTTCCCACTGGCTGGTTGTAGGACACGGGAATCAAATCGGGCTGGAGTGCTTTGCAGACCTTGAATGCAGTGCTCGACGCTGGTTTGAAGCTAGCCGCCACAGCTAGCTCTCTCCACCCGAGTCTAAAACTCTCTGTGCGGCATCAAAAGTCGGCCAGACCGCCTCGAAACCATCTTCTGCGTCGCCTGCCCCTCAACATTTGTATGTTCAATATTTATTCAGTGTTGATGAGCAGAATATTTACTTTCAAGAGTTCCATCTTGCATTGTTTATTTTTTCTCCGACTAGCGGAAGTCAACGAGCATGCCCAAAAACCATACAAACATAACGCCACATCCCTCTAGCGGCTTGGCGGTGATTTACAGAGCAACGCGTTCCCTCACCGCGGAACTATTGAATGTCAAATGACGCCGTAGTTGCTGCGCTGTCACCGCAACGTGGGAGTATAACTTAGGCTTTACAATCCCTCTCTCAACGATTAGAATTATCGTGGGAAGCAATGTGGGGAAGAAAGGTAGTAGTTGATCTTTTTCTCAACACCCTATTTTATTTCCCAACGCTGAGAAGATATATCAATTGGCACCATTACGCACAGTCATGGTTGCACTTCCCATCATGCATTTGGGCAGAAGTTAAATGGCTGCAGTATCATTTACTGAAAGCTCATAAAAATCCACTAGATGGCAATATTTAGTCACAATATACAAAGTCACATTTATCCTTTAAGAATTACAAGTCTTTCTATCCGTGGATCCCTCTCACAGAAAGAATGTAAATAATGTAAATGCCATCTTGAGGATTTATTGTCATAATGAACAAATACAGTACTTATGTACTGTACGTTGAATGCATATATTCGTCCGAATTTTATTCATTTTTTTCTTAATGCATTGCCAAAATGTATATGATCGGGAAAAATTATCGGGAATGATTGGAATTGAATCGGGAGCAAAAAAAAAGCAATCGGATCGGGAAATATCGGGATCGGCAGATACTCAAACTAAAACGATCGGGAGCAAAAAAACATGTTCGGAACAACCCTAGACAATTCTATCGATTAATTGAGTAATCGGATAAAACATTTATTTTAGGTAAAGAGCAATTATATATATATACATGAGAAAAAAAGAAATTTAATCCAATATTGAACCATTTTCAGTCAATCAATGTCTTTGTTTTCGATGTACATTGTTGAAAACAGCCAACAATTGCATCTCAGATGTGATTAGAAAAAAAATTCACTTTCACTCAAAAAACTTCTAGATCTTATATAAAACATATCTTCCCTAAAAATGTAATTGCGCTTAATAACACACATCACTTGAAAGCTATGTGTTTTTTTCCACGTGTTTCAATTGAATTTCCATTTGTGTCAAGCTATTTTTAAGATCTAGTTAAGTTTTAAGATAGTCTAAACTTTAAGTATTGAAAGGATTATGAGTTTTTGCAGTGTTCAAAATAAATGTATGATACCTGCTGTATTGGAGCAGATTAGGGACCAGTGCTACTTGGTGTTTTATTCAGCACTGACTACTGAGCTAAAACTGACAGTTAGCTTTATTATGTTTTAATTTCACACCCTCATCACTCTACAGCGCTGTGTTTTACAGATTAAATAAAGCATGTATGTAAGACACGTTAGCCACGCATTGACAGTGGTCATAATCAATAGAAACCTAGCCCTCTGAAGGGCTAACGTTACGAGAGCGAGTGACGGTAACGTTATATTTATTAGCGCTGAGAAGTCTACTGCTTAAAGATGGCGGCTGTTTACTAACGCTGCCCAGACGCGGCCGAGTCTGTCATTTCCTCGGGGTGCATAAAATGACTCGGATCAGTTTTTAAACTCGAGTGGCTCGAGTATTCGTTTCAGCTCTAGTAGATATCACATATACAGTGGGGAGAACAAGTATTTGATACACTGCCAATGGGTTTTCCCATTGTCAGTGTATCAAATACTTGTTCTCTCCACTGTGTATATATATATATATATATATATATATATATATGTGTGTATATATATTAGAACTAGATGCAAAATGACAGACACGGCACTAGATGCTTTAGTAAATAGCCGCTATCTTAAAGCAGAAGATGTCTTAGAAAGGCTCTGTTGTAGAGAACCTTCCTAGCGAACCTAAGTAACTTTTTATCTAAAATACTCCTAAATCGGCAAAATCTTGACTTCAATCTATTTTTAAATGATGAAACAGTTTTAAAACTTTCACATGTCGAAAGTAGACAGAAGGGAACTAATGCAATAACGGGAGCAATTTTAACAGCAATTGAAACAGCCCCACAGCACACGGTCCCAGTTGAAGCCTGGGACTCTGTGCTTTGGTCAGATGGGACCAAGATTGAGCTTTTTGGCAACAAACACTCTAAGTGGGTCTGGCGTGCCACGAAAGATGCGCATGCTGAAAAGCACCTCATACCCACTGTGAAGTATGGGGGTGGGTCAGTGATGCTGTGGGACTGTTTCGCTTACAAAGGCCTGGGAACCTTGTTAGGGTGGATGGCATCATGAATGCTTTGAAATACCGGGACATTTTAAACCAAAATCTGTTGCCCTCTGCCCGAAAGCTGAAGATGGGTCGTCACTGGGTCTTTCAGCAAGACAATGACCCTAGACATATGGCCAAATCTACACAGAAATGGTTCACCAGACACAAAATCAAGCTCCTCCCATGGCCATCTCAGTCCCCAGACCTTGTTTTGTTATTAAAAGGGGGTTGTACAAAGTATTAACACCAGGGGTGCTAAAAATTGTGACACACCTTATTTGATGTCAAATAATTATTTCTTTATGTGGGATTTTTTTCTCCACTGAATGAATGCACTTGAATTGAACGTTGGATTTTTCGGGAGTAAACGGGGGAAAAACGGGAGTAAACCTCAACTTCCGCACTTTCAAACGAGACCAATTAGTGGCACATGGGTGACATAATTACAACTTGAGGAGGCTTAAGGGTTAATAAAGTAAAAAATAAGATACTGTGAGGTACAAAAAGATACTGTTAGTGAAAAAAAAAAGACTGGGAAAAAATTGGCGGATGAAACTCCTCCGTCGTAAAGTCAAAATCGTGTAAATCGAGTACGTTATAACCCTGTAACAACCCGTATACATCTTCCAAAACTGCCTGATAGCACAGATGTAAGTAAGCCTGCACCTCTTCTATTTGAAGCGTTATTGACATCAGCGCTGCAGTGCTCTGAAAATACAGCAAGTCTCTATTTTGGGTCCCGGCTCTCGGCGCAAATTCATTCCAGCTTGCCGTTCCGCCCAAGACGACCGTCCACTGCTCACTTTTGCTGAGAAGTCCTGTTTGAGATGCACGATAACATCGGTCACCGATAATTATTGGCCGATAATGGCAATTATGACGTCACACAGATAATCCAGATAAAATGAAATTCAACTGATAATGCAATCCGATAATTATATACTTGATTTAGCCTCCAAATGTGCGCAATCAACAGTTTTGTCCAATTCTGCTAGTTTTAAGGTGTTTTTGCAGTGTAGTAATGTGATATATGTTAGGAATGGCTGACTTTTAAAGGCATTTTTGTGCGACTTGGATGTTTACTCTCTAAGTAATTGTTGCCAAAAGCTTACCAATGTCATTGCCATTGTTTAGATGTTGGAATTTACTACTTGTTCACATTTGATGTGGAAAAAAATAGCACTAAATTACATTTTTGCACAGTAGCATTAGATCTTTGTATACTTTAAAATTTTACAGTCATATTTGAATAGAATTATCGGCATGACATTATCGGTTATCGGGTGGAAGGGGCAGGAAATTATCGGTTATCGATATCGGTTGAAAAATGTATTATCGTGCATCACTAAGTCCTGTTACAAATATACAATGAATAGCTTGACGCTGAACTCCTCACACGAGGCCGTCACTAGTTCGAAACTGCCCGGATGGGCTAAAAATCCAATTTTGGCTGCCAGTCTGAACAAGTCCTTAGTGTCGGTAAAAATACACAACATGAAAATCACGGCGGGAGACTGAGCAAAGCTTGAAATTAACCAATCACGTGATATTTTTCCATTTCCAGTGACCAGAAGACGTTACTGTTAAAGAGCTTCACCTTCAAAAGCCCGATCCCCTCCACGTTAAACAGGAGGAGTCGGAGATGCCGTACATCAAACAGGAGGAGGAGCCAGAGACCCCCAGCATTAAAGAAGAAAAACAGGAAGATGAAATCCCCAAGTTTCCAATGACTGTCAGTGTGAAGAGTGAAGAAAATGAAGATCCAATCGAAGAGATCGGAGCAGCGAAACCTACGAGTGACAGCTCATTTCAACACCTGCCAACAAAAGGAGATGGACGATCGCAACCTGACGGTTTGTTAGCGCTGCTCTCAGACAGTGACGACGTAACTTCACACGCTTCTGATTTTAACACTGATGAGGAAGATAAATACTTTGACCTAAATGCTTCAAAATGCTTAAACAAGTCATCATTGAAAAGAGACACAAAAGCGGTTGGGAAGCCTTTTAGCTGCTCACTTTGTGATAAAACATATTCTGGGAAACGTCAATTAAAAAGACACATGCATAGACACACTGGGGAGAAGCCTTTCATCTGCACATCTTGTGGTAAACGATTTGCTGAGAAGGGAAGTTTAAAGAAACACACAATGACACACACTGGAGAAAAGCCTTTTCCCTGCTCAGATTGCCATAAAAGATTCTCTCGGAAAGCACAACTAAACTGTCACATTAAAACACACACTGGAGAGAAGCCTTTTGGCTGCACAGTTTGTGATAAACGATTCGCTGAGAAGGGAAATTTAAACAAACACTCAGCCACACACACTGGAGAGAAGCCTTTTCCCTGCTCTCTTTGTGATAAAAGATACTTAACGAAGTTAGATTTAAACAATCACACAAGGACACACACTGGGGAAAAGCCTTTCGCCTGCACACTTTGCAATAAAAGATTTTCTTGGAAGCCTTCGTTGACAACACACACTCGTACACACACCGGGGAAAAGCCTTTTCTCTGCACATTTTGTGGTAAACAATTCTCTGACAAGAGAAATTTAACCAAACACACAGTCACACACACTGAGCCAGAAACTCATAGCATTAAAGAGGGACAGGAAGATGAAATCCCTAAGTTTCAAATGACTGTCAGTGTGAAGAATGAAGAAGACGAAGTTTCAATCAAAGAGAGCGGAACAGCGAAACTTTCGAGCGACAGCTCATTTCAACACCTGACAACAAATGGAGAGGGACGATCGCAACCTGACGGTTTGTTAGCGCCGCTCTCGGACAGCGATGATGAAACGTCACACTCTTCTGATTTTAACACTGATGAGGAGGATAAAGACTTTGACCCAAATGCTTCAAAATACTTAAACAAATCGTCATTGGAAAGAGACACAAAAGCGGTTCGGAAACCTTTTACCTGCTCACTTTGTGATAAAACATGTTCTCTGAAATATAACTTAAAAAGACACATGCGAACACACACCGGGGAGAAGCCTTTTGGCTGCATAGTTTGTGATAAACGATTCGCTGAGAAGGATAGTTTAAACAAACACACAATGACACACACTGGAGAAAAGCCGTTTCCCTGCTCAGTTTGCCATAAAAGATTCTCTCGTAAAGCACTACTAAACCGTCACATTAAAACACACACTGGAGAGAAGCCTTTTGGCTGCACAGCTTGTGGTAAACAATTCACTCATAAGGCAAGTTTGAACAAACACTCAAAAGACACACACTGGAGAGAAGCCTTAGCTTATTTACATTAGAAAATGGGATGTCTTTAATGTATTTGTTCAGATATAGCATCGGAAATCACAGTGAGTTGCCATAGCACACTACAGCCAATGTTTAACAAGTTAAACGAGTCGGCGCCTTTGAAAGGTTGTACTCCCGAGCTTCTTCGGTAAGTTCAAAGCAGCTCCCTTGTCACTCATTGTTTAACAAGCTGCAGTTGCCTGCTGAGAAAGAAAAGCTTCAGGAGGGAGAGTGAGAGGCTGTACGTGATCGGATAGGACACGGCGATAAACTCCTGCTTTTTTTTAACCTGAAAAAAATCCGCGATGGACTGAGGGTGCGATGTTTGAAGCGCGAAGCAGCGAGGCGACGCTGTAATTTTATAATTAGGGATGTCCCGATCCAGGTTTTTGCACTTCCGATCCGATACCAATATTGTTTTGCACTTCGGGTCTGATACCGATACTGGCCGATATCGACCTATCTAAGCATGTATTAAAGTTTAAAGTTATTTAGCCTCCTTACTTTGTTGTCAGACTCATGTTGAAAAGGGTTTTAGTTCTCTTGATAACAACTAGCAAGCTGAATTAGGTGAGTTTGAATAACACACAACGGTTGGTAACAAGAAACTGACCTGTTTACTCAGTGTCAAACACAAAACATTCTAAATAACAAACAGAAATGGCATAGTCAGTAAAACGTGCAAATAATATTGTAAACCAGTGGTCTCAAACCGGTCCTCAAAGGGCCGCAGGGGGTACTGGATTTCATTCCAACCAAACGAGACAAATACCTTTTCACCAATCTGGTTTCTTACAAGTGTAATCAGTTGATTGCAATCAGGTGCTGCTTATGTTAGTAGAAACCTCATTGGTTGAACTGTTTGTGCTGGATCTGTTGGAACAAAAACCAGGACCCACTGCGGCCCTTTGTGGAGTCGGTTTGAGACCGCTGTTGTAAACTGTCTTTAAAAAGCAAAACACACGAACAACCTTGGTGGAAAATCCCACAAACCCACCAAGCTATTAGACGCTTTTAATGTTTCGTGCATTAGTTACAAAAATTGTATAAAAAGCCTCTCAGGTTTAAACGATTATTTCAGTACCAAGTTAACATTTTAAAACAGTATATAAAATACTCAAGTCCCTATTCTGTATCAGCAGCTTTAAACTACATTCAATTCATTTAATTTTGCGAATCAACTGTTGTTAAAATGCTCCCGTTATTCCATAATTTCCCTTCTGTCTGCTTTCGACATGTGAAAGTTTTAAAACTGTTTTGAAGATAGATTCAAGTCAAGATTTTGCCGATTTAGGAGTATTTTAGATAAAAAGTTAATTAGGTTCGCTTGGAAGCTTCACAACAGCCTACTAGGGAAGTCTCCTGCTTTAAGATGGCAGCTGTTTACTAACACATCTAGTTTTCCATACTTCAGTGTTGCTAACGCCGTCAAGTCTGTTGTTTTGCATCTCGTTCTATATACATATGATATCTATTATCTACAGTAAAACGATGTTGACGTAGTTTGTAGCGGCTGTCAGCAGCAGTCAGGTATTCTTGTGTTTTTTATCCAGCGGCATGAGTTGAGCTAAAGCCGTGAGTTGAGCATTGGCATTACCCGGGTCTATGACAAGCATGATGTTTACTCTCGGGACGCAATGCAGTCCGTTTCTCATTGCGTCCCGAAGACCGCGCTGTGTATTAGTTCCGTTTTATACGACATATTTCAATAATCGGAATTTGGATGTTTGTGAATTGTTCTCGAATCTTCCACGGCTGAATCGCTCAAGGATGTAATGACAGCTGGGCATGTTGTACCGTGGTTCTAAGTGTTGGATGGTGCGTCTTTACGCACGAGAGATAATGGCTCGTCATCCAGAATGAATTCTTCGGCAATGACTCTCGTTATTCCCTGGGCTTTGGGACTGTCGAGTGCCAGTTTGTCACGCATAGCAAAAGTTTCTGCCAGTTTTAGTTGCGTAGGACCTGTCTTTTTGTTTTCGGTTTTCTTAACATGATACTCCTTATGTTGTTTGTGGTGGTATTTCGCTAAATGCTTGATTAGGTTGGTTGTATTAAAACGTCTTACAGCTTTACCACCACGCTAGACTTTGTTGTGGCATATGTTGCACTCTGCC
Source organism: Corythoichthys intestinalis (assembly GCF_030265065.1). Taxonomy (NCBI): domain Eukaryota; kingdom Metazoa; phylum Chordata; class Actinopteri; order Syngnathiformes; family Syngnathidae; genus Corythoichthys; species Corythoichthys intestinalis. The sequence continues at coordinate 7,576,481 of NC_080395.1, forward strand.
TCTTCGTCTTTGTCGTCCTTTAAGGTGAAATGATCCCACACAGCTGACATTTTTACCGATAAAGTCTCTCGGGAAATTGGGAGACGGTAATGTAGTGTGTTGAAGGTTTGCCGTAAAATGCGGACCGGATTTTAGGGAAATCAAAGCAAAAACTGGAATGTATTATGTAAATTGGTGCGCTGGAAAACCCGCACCGGACTTAAAAAAAAAAAAACAGGATCGGAATTTTTCCGTGTCAGCCAATCCGATACCGATGCGCATTTTTTTGCCCACATCGGCGTTCGATCCGATCCAAATATCGGATCGGGACATCTCTAGTTATAATAATCATGCTGTCGCGCGATTACAATTTTTAATTGCAGCCAGATGGGTTCACGCTTGTTACGCTGCCTCAGCGTGCCCCATTTGGCCATTAAAATCTAAAATTAAGCTATACCAGGATCAAGTCAATAGGATGATACTCTCTCATAGAGCTCGCGGCATTGAAAGCGTGTCACGGGGTCTTGAATTCATAACTACAGGATGCTGAAATAGCCATAATTTAACGCGCAAAGGGGGTCGGGGGTTACGTTAGTGATGTTAGAAACGATCTTAACAACAGCTTCTTTAAAAATGTCTATTTTCGACCGGACCAAACGTCAGGCTGGCCCACCGGGTTTTGTCCCGGTCCTCCCAATTAGCCACTCCGGGCCTTCTTTGATGCTTGACTTCTTTCTGTTGTTGTTTGTCCAATTTCCAAACGTTATCTGAATAATTTTCGGGAAGATTTATATATTCGTCTTGTGCATTGTAATCATTTGGAATCTGCTTCATTGTAGATTTACTGGACCTTTTTATGATTACTAGCAAATATTGTTGTTCATTACTGACTGACTTACTTCAATTTTTGTGAACTGTTTTTAACGGTCTGTACTATAAATATTGGTTATATATACCAGTACTCTTTGCATTGCATTAATTTACTTCATTGGACGACTGTGGTATCGTGCTTTTAATAAATTAAAATAAAAATAACATTGTTTTTGGCAGCCTTTTTAATTTTCGTCTTTCTTTTGGACGAAAATACTTGCTCAAAATGTTTTCGTCTGTAAAATTCAAAATTTTTAGTGGGAACAAAGGTTTCCAACAATTTTGAGGAAACATTGACAGACGAGCATATACTTAAGCGTCTATAAGGAGAATCCCTGACTTAGTCATATTACTTACTCGCCAGGAAAACGGTACATTTTCAATGAATTAAACCCACTTGGACGCCACGAACTGAATGTAAAAGTTCAATTTAAGACGACGCTCGCCACACTAATTGCTAAAGCTAATGAGAATGCTATGCTAATGCTGCGAGTTAAATTTAGTGTGTGATGATCACTTCGCGCAGACCTTTAATGGCTAAAGCAACATTGGGTATTCTCTCATGCCAAGATAAGAAAACAGCTTACCATGTGTCTCGAAACAAGCAAGCCAGAAGGGCTGCCTAGCTTTGCAGCACATCCAAAACCCCGCGCTGCACATGTGACACGACTCAAACAATGATACAATAAAGGCTGACGTATTACACGTACAGTAAGAAAATGAACACAAACATATGACAGAAACTGTTGCGTTGTCGTCTCGTCAGGTGAAAAATGGCAATCTTTTCGTTATGTTACTGTTGTCCAGGACACGTACTTACGTAGCTCTTCAACCTCACGTCATTGTTATGAAAAAAATATCAACAAATTTTATGAAATTGAAAAAAAATATATTCTCAATTATAAATAAATACATTAAGGAACAACAAATTCAAGCTTGTGGACACGTTTTGGGAGACACAGAAGAGACACCATATGATGTAGCTGCTTTGTTTTCTAGTTTGTAAGCCACAGGTGTTAATTATTTTCAAGTGCAACGTCCGAGACAGTTGCCGCTACCATTTAGCAAAGACTTTTTCTCAATATACCATGTAATTTTTTTTTCTTATCTTGGTATATTGTTTCACAGCACAATGTCATCTATATAAACTGTTATTGAAGCAACGAGGCTTTTCAGCCAATTGGTTCAAAGCTTCATGGTGGTTCATTTGCTTTGAAGTGGGCTTGAATCCCAAGAGGTCAACAGTGTTGAAAATTTTAGAGATATTTGTTTGGGAAAATGATATGAATGTGTTTGTGTAACTATAGACCCTACTCACCGACTTCACAGAATGACGTGTCGCTGTATCCGGCCGCCATATTGTCCGTCTCTGTTTAGCCCTATTCGCAATGGTTTCAATTAGTCGTTCAGTTTATAGAGCAATTCGTGGAAGCCCCAGTGCTTTCAGACGCGGTAAACTCATTGGATGCGTTGCATAAAAGGCGTTATGTGGAAAAGCTTCAGTCTATCCATTCGCCAGATCCATATTTGATGCCTAAATCGATATTTTTCGACCCGCTGTCTTCGCCCTCTCTGCCTGACATCTGCTACCCTGATATCTACAACTATCTTGTCCACAGAAACTCGGCCTATTCTCACGAAACTTTGAAAAACATTAAGAGCAGCACTCTAAGCAACATTACCCTGTGTGATTTCTAAAATGGCGACAATCCAAAAAAAAAAAAAAAAGTTGACTGCGATGGCCGACGCTTCAAGGATAGGTGGATATTGGACTATTTCTTCAATAAAACACGCAACAACTGTGTCTGCCTCATTTGCAAAGAGACAGTCGCTGTTTTCAAAGAGTTCGATGTGACGCGATAATAACGACACGCTGACATGTACAAAATGAGGGGCGGCTAGCTTGACTTCGTTTTAACGAGTGGAGGGTGGCTTGACCGCAGTTTCGCAAGAGCCCGAGTGTCGAAAGAGAACGCCACAAAGACGAGACTGTTGAAATTATGAATTTAAAAAAAATAATAAAGCAAATGTGACACACAGAAGGGCTTGCTAACATTTGTTTAAATATATTGTTCTATATAAATCAGCCAAGGTAGCCCCCCGCATTTTTACCACACCAAATCTGGCCCCTTTTGCAAAAGGTTTGGACACACCTGTTTAACTGATGATCCGTAGACGAGGCCAGCTTCTTTCACTTGGTACCAGCTAAATATTATTCAAAATGTTATGATGGTGGAAGAAATAAGCATCTTGAATTTGAAACTATGTTGTCGGTGATTAGCCTCGCAATGATCTTAATTGTGGTTGTCAGCCCAAAACCCTCTAAATATATATTAAATGCATCTTACCAGATATAAAATGACTACTACATAATCCGCGGTAATCGTTTGGAGCCCAGTTTTCTCGTCGAATTGCGGCGGTCCATCTTGCTCTCCTCTCCGGGTCTCTGGGAATACGGTAGAACTTCAAGTCTCTCCGTCTATCTTCTCTGTTATTGCAACCAACCGCCACACACGCCTTCACCATTTTGATTATTAATGTTAACGAGCAGAAAAACACGCCATAATAGGAGGAATTTACGTAGCGGTAATGCATATACACGACAAGTAGACGGACAACATGGCGCAGAGGCGTGGTTGTGACGTCATGTGAGTAGGGTCTATATGGGCAAAACGCAACAAGTGCTATTTAGATCATTTGTTTTTCGTTTTTATTCACAAATAATAATTTTCCTTCAGTGTTTGGATTTACTTTTTTCTTAGGAAAGTATTGCTCCAGTTAATATTCTTTCACAGCCCAGAATCCATAAAGTATGAAATAAAACATACACCAAAATAATCAAATTCCTCCTGGAAAACTTGAAATGTCAGCTGTTTCCAAGAGCGTGATTTTTCAATTTTTATCCTGTGTCCCACAGACGTCAAAGTGGAAGCTCTTCACCCGGAGAAACACGACCCCCCCCATGTTAAACAAGAGTCCATCAAACAGGAGGCGGAGCCAGATAACCCCAGCTTTAAAAAAGAAAAACAGGAAGAGGAAACCTCCAAGTTTCCAATGACTGCCGGTGTAAAAAGTGAAAAAGATGAATGTCCAAGCGAAGAGAGCAGAGCAACAAAACGAGCAAGCAGGAGCTTGTTTCAACACCTGACAACAAAAGGTGAGGGACGATCGCAACCGGACGACGTCTTAGCGCCGCACTCGGACACCGACGACGTAACATCACACTCTTCTGACTATAACACCGATGAGGAGGATGATGAAGTTGAGCAAAATGCTTCGAAATCCTTAAACAAGTCATCACTGAAAAGCGACCCAAAAGAATGCGCGGGTGGGAAACCTTTTTCCTGCTCAACTTGCAATAAAACATTCACTACGAAGAAATATTTACTCATACACACTCATACACACACTGGAGAAAAGCCTTATGTCTGCCCACTTTGTGGTAAAAGATTCACCCAGAAGGGAAATTTAAACATACACACAAGAAGACACACTGGAGAGAAGCCTTTCACCTGCTCTTCTTGCGATAAAAGATTTTGTACGAAGCATGACTTAACAAGACACGCAGGAACACACACTGGAGAAAAGCCCTTTGTCTGCACATTATGTGGTAAAAGATTCACCCTGAAGACATGTTTAACGATACACGCAAGAACACACACCAGGGACGAGCCTATTGTCTCCTCTGTTTTCAATGAAATATTTCGTAGGAAGGAAAACTTAAGACACACGAGAACGCACACCAGAGATAAGCCTTTTGTTTGCTCTCTTTGCGATAAAAGATTTTCCTGGAAGAATGTCTTAACAAGACACACGAAGACACACACTGGAGAGAAGCCTTTCGCCTGCTCTCTTTGCGATAAAAAATTTCGTTCGGAGGAACGCTTAAGAATACACACGAGGACACACACAGGAGAAAAGCCTTTTGGCTGCACATTTTGTAGTAAAAGATTCCCCCGGAAGGAAAGTTTAAGTTTTCACACGAGGACACACATTGAGGGAAAGCCTTTCGTCTGCTCTTTCTGCAGTAAAAGATTTTCCAGGAAGAATGTCTTAACAAGACACATGATGACACACACTGGAGAGAAGCCTTTCGTCTGCTCTCTTTGCAATAAAAAACATTGTACAAAGGACGAATTAACAAGACATATGAGGAGGCACACAGGGGAAAAGCCTTTTGTCTGCACATTTTGTGGTAAAAGATTCGCCCAGAAAGCACAATTAATAAGACACACAAGGAAACACACTGGAGAGAAGCCTTTCGTCTGCTCTTTTTGCGATACAAGATTTCGTACGAAGCAAGAGTTGACAAGACACACAAGAACACACACTGGAAAAAAGCCTTTTGTTTGCTCTCTTTGTGATAAAAGATTTTGTTCGAAGCCAACGTTGATAAAACACGCGCAAACCCACCAGGCAAAAGGTTCACCTGGAAGCGAGTATTAAACGATTTTATTTTTTCCTAAATAATATCGGACCTTAATGGAAACAAAGAGAAAAATCCAACCTTCAATACTAGTGCATTCATTCAGTGGGGAAAAAATCCCACATAAAAATAATTATTTGACATCAAATAATGTTTGTCACAATTATTAGCCCCCCTGGTGTTAATACTTTGTACAACCCCCTTTTGCCAACAAAACAGCACCTAATCTTCTTCTATAAAGTTTCACAAGGTGGGAAAAGACAGAAAGAGGGATCTTTAGCCATTCCTCTTTGCAGAATCTCTCCTCTTCAGCTCACCCCACAGGTTTTCAATGGGGTTGAGGTCTGGGGACTGAGATGGCTATGGGAGGAGCTTGATTTTGTGTCTGGTGAATCATTTCTGTGTAGATTTGGCCATATGTTTAGGGTCATTGTCTTGCTGAAAGACCCAGTGACGACCCATTTTCAGCTTTCGGGCAGAGGGGAACAGATTTTCATTTAAAATGTCCTGGTATTTCAAAGTACAGTGGTACCTCTACATACGATCGCTTCGACACACGAACTTTTCGACATCCGACGTAAAATTCGACTCGCCATTTGTTTCTACATCCGACGGCATGCTCGAAATACGACGACAATGGCAGCACCGCAGACGAATGCACGGCGGATTTTCTTGTGTGACAAATCAACACTGGTTTCAGAAAAGGTTGGTACGGGTGGTGAAACAAGAAAAAAGTTGACGCTTACTTTCTAAATGAAGATGCAAATGACAGAAAAATATGAGCGTAGGGTGGGCATCCGTGAAATGGCTCAACAATACATCTCCACGGTCCTCCTCCGACCATCGTTCGCCAGTCTTTATAAGTTAAGCTGACAATTCTTATTGTGGTAACATCTCCAGAGAAATCGCCAACTTCGCCACATTTTTATCATTTATTTCACAACTTATTCAAAACAAAAACACCTTCTGTCTGCCGCAATTGACGGTGTTCTCAAGAAAACATTCAAAGTGAAAGTGAAACTCAAGCTCACCGGTCTGTCTCTGGCACGTCAGCCCCGCGGTGCGTTCAGGGTCGGCAAAAAACGTCCGCCACATTAGAACCCGATTCGTTACATTAATACAGGAATTATTATTATTATTATTATTATTCCGATTTTGATTTATAATTTATTTGTTTTGCTATGTGTAATTGCCATTTGTAATAGTACCAGCAGTATTTTTTAAGGATTTAGTGGAGGTTTTTGGGCTGTGGAACGAATTAATGGAATTATAATGTATTCCTATGGGAAAATCCTGCTCGACATACGACCATTTCGACTTCCAAACAAGGTCCTGGAACGGATTAACTTCGTATGTAGAGGTACCACTGTATTAATGATGCAATGCACCCTAACAAGGTTCCCAGGGCCTTTGGAAGCGAAACAGCCCCACAGCATCACGGACCCGCCCCCATACTTCACAGTGGGTTATCGCTGTTGACGCGATAAATTTGACAGCCCTACTTTAAGCCAAAACTAAAGACTCTGGATGAGTGTAAGACATTTTGTCTGTAACGTTAAATACAATTAGAAAACGATTTAATAAAAAAAAGAAATATATTAGGGCTGTCTAACGATTAAAATTTGTAATCGAGTTAATTACAGCTTAAAAATTAATTAATCGTAATTGCAATTAATCGCAATTCAAACCATCTATAAAATGTACCATATTTTTCTGTAAATTATTTTTGGAATGGAAAGACAAGACAAGATGGATATATACATTCAACATACGGTACATAAGGACTGTATTTGTTTATTATAACAATAAATCAACAAGTTGGCATTAACATTATTAACATTATGTTAAAGCGATCCATGGATAGAAAGACTTGTAGTTCTTAAAAGAAAAATTTTAGTACAATTTATAGAAATTTTATATTAAAACCCCTCTTATTGTTTTTGTTTTAATAAAATTTGTAAAATTTTCAATCAAAAAATAAGCTAGTAGCCCGCCATTGTTGATGTCAATAATTACTTACACAATGTAATGGGTGCTGAAGCCTATAAAATCAGTCGCACCCAAGCGCCAGCAGGGGGCGGCAAAACTCCATAAAACACAAGTGAGTGTTTCACTGTACGGTCATTTAAATCTGTCTGAGCGGGACATCTGCGTTAATTGCGTCAAATATTTTAACGTAATTAATTTTAAAAATTAACGCCCGTTAACGCGATAATTTTGACAGCCCCAATATATATATATATGTGTGTGTGTGTGTATATATATACATATATTAAAAAAGGCATGTCCGATATTTTTTTGCCGATTCCGATACTTTGAAAATAACGTGATCGGACCCAATCGATCGGGACATCTTTATTTAATACCTTATCATTGCCTTAAGAATACTTTTTGCATGTATTACCCTTTCATACTTTTAACCATTATTTTTTTGCTGTAGCTTTAAAGCAGTTGACCGCATTAGTCACGTAGTATATTTAAATCGTCCTTATATGATATAACTACATTTAAGTATTTTCTTAAGGAATTTTTTTTGTACGTTCTGCCTGTATGCATCTAAACAAAACAAGTTGAGAGCGCACGGTAGTACTTTGGGTGTCAAATTCTCCTCATGCAGACGTTTCGCCGATGTAGGACATTTTGGCAGAATGCCGGAACATTTCCTCCACACCTTTCTCACCTTTTTAACCCCCGACCCATTTTCATGCCTGAATAAATAATAAATTACCCAAATAAAATTTGATACAAAACTAATAATTCTGACAATTCCCAGGGACCAACGTATTGCCATCAAGCGCGGAATACTTCTCCGGCTTATTGACATGAGTCGCAGTATATTTTGTGCGATGAGGAATAATGGTGCTACCAGGGGGTGGCGAGCCCTGGCCACGGCTCCCCCCCAATGAATTTGTTGGCTACCCCACTGGTCACCTCACTCGCCAGTATAATGTCAGATTGTATTAGCTGGGGAATTCAAAATTTTGACTGGACTATGTACACTAATACAACATAATAGTACACAATAAACAATCTCGCACAATCAACATAAGTATATTAGAAGGTAGAGGTGTGCAAAATTTCCGATTCTTAGATTATTCGCGATTCGGCCGTGGAAGATTCGAGAACGATTCACAAACATCCAAATTCCGATTATTGAAATATGCCAAGTAAAGCGGAAGTAAAACACACTCAGCGAGCCGGGCGCTCTTCGGGACGCAGTGAGGAACGCAGCAAGAGTAGCTAAACATGCTTCTCATTACCCGGCCCCTCGGGTAATGCCAATGCTCAACTCACGGCTCTAGCTCAACTCATGCCACGAGATAAAAAAACACAACAACATACCTGACTGCTGCCGAAAAGCTGTTACAAAGTACATCCACATAATGTTACGGTAGATGTCATTTATATAGGACTAGATGCATTATAGATTCGGTAGCGTGAGCAGCACATCTACAAAAAGCTAGATGCGGGCGTTAGTAAACGGCCGCCATCTTAAAGCAGTACACTTCCCTGCAAGGCTGTTGTAGCGAACCTTCCAAGCGAACCTAATTAACTTTTTATCTAAAATACTCCTAAATCGGTAAAATATTGACTTGAATCTATCTTTAAAATAGTTTTAAAACTTTCACATGTCGAAAGTAGACAAAAGCAAAATTATGGAATAACAGGAGCAATTTTAACAACTTTAACGGTTGATTCACAACACTAAATTAATTGAACGTAGTTTAAAGCTGCTGATACAGAATGGGGACTGGAGTTTTGTATTTACTGTTATTTTTGTATATTTGTTTACTGCTATATGTTAACTTGATACTGAAATAGTAGTTTGGTTTAGCCTGAGAGTATTTTTGAACAATTTTGGAACTAATGTACAAAACATTTAAAAAAAAAAAAAAAAAAAAAAGGTAGGGGGGTGCATCAATAATCATTTTATAATCGAATCGGAGCCTCTGAATTGTAATCCTAATCGAATCGTTAGGTGCCCAAAGATTCTCAGCTCTATTAGAAGGTGTGTCTTGAAGTCTATCTGCCAATTTTCTACTGGCCTGTTTAATACTACAACATAGTAAAAACCTGAAATCATGGCTTTTGTTTTTTGTTGTGCCACCCCAAGGTTTTAAGTGGCCCCATTTGGCCACCTGTATGAAGAATTTCAGGAGGCGCTACTGATTTGAAATGGGAAGTATAGCACTACTCCAACACCCTGTGGTTGTTCCATGATTTTCTTGCCTGTGAGTGAACGAGGGCAGGTGTGTTCCATTTACGTCTTTCGCTTCCCCTCCGCCCCCTTTCCCGCCATCCTCCAAGTGGCCTCAGTGTTGTAGCAAGTGCTCAGGGCAAAGTGAGTGAGGGGAACTCAAACCGTGACTGGAACGCAGCCATAACATCAGTAGAAGAACATCCAGTCCATAGCAGGCGAGTATAAGCCGTGAATTATGAGTCTGAAGATGAGTCCCCAGAAAGGGGGGACATGGATTCGGAGGAAGAATGTCTATTGTTTACAGAATATTGTGATTAAGTGCCATTTTTGGAATGTAAATTTCTCTGTGCTCATTTGATCAATCTTGATATGCGGTACGTCAAATTAAAGCTGTTACAATTTACTGATTAGTTGTCAAAACCTGAGATATATAGTTTATCAGTAATCAACAGGGGTAAAAGTGGCTAGAATTTACTGCCAGAACCCCATGACCTGAAGGATGCAACAGAGCCAGAATTTTTTTTTTTTTTTTTTTTTGGGGGGGGGGGGGGGGGGGATTCAAGCCTAAAACTACTGAAATACTGATCAAACTGCTTTTGGCAATTATTCCTATAACTCATCCAAACAAAGAAATAGAAATAATGCAAAAGAAAAGTTAACAAAAACCGCAGTAACCCGAACCTCCATTTCGTATTCCCCCCACCCCCACCTCAACATCTAAATGCAAAACCTCAATTTTGGATGTACATTAAAATTGAAGCTAATGCAAAGATTTCGTTGTTGTTTTTTAAGCCTCTTTATTCCTTTCTCTTAAAGAGCTGATCAAGTTTCTGTTCCTTTGCCCTTTTTTATTGCATCAGTTCAACAAGCTCTGTTCTGTTTTTTTTGTTTGTTTTCATTTTTGCTGTTCCAGAAAACATGCATTAGAACCAATCAGAGGGAAGCATCTCTGCTGATCACATGTCAATATTGTGCTGTAAGGAGTTACAACTACACTGTTTAATAAAGAAGTCAGAATGATTACAACGCCTGGTCTACTTACTGAAACAGTGAGGTGGACAACGCAAGTATTTTGCTTTGCTTTGCTTTTCTGCGCACATGGGCGTATCGACGCGACTCGTCAGACTCGTATAACAGCAGCAGCTGGAGAAAATCCATGCCGTCTGTAGTATTAATAAATAATATCGGTGAAAATGATATCCCACACAAGCATTTTATTATGCTTGTTGTTAACACTTGTTTATGTAAAGCTAACATTGGTAGATTGTTTTCTTCTCAGTGATGTGTGGCAGCCAGGAAGGGTTTTTGTTGTTGTTGTTGTTTTACATAGGGTTTTAATAGTTGCCATCATATTTTCGGGATCAAAGCACCGTTGTGGCCCCGAATCTTATACCGGAAGGGCGTTTCGGCCCACTTTCATCCCTGGCAATTTTTGATTTTCCATATTTGCCATTTACATATTTTGCCACTTCAAGGTAAGCCCAGGCCAAAATAACAAACCAGATCTACACTTAAACCCGACCCGCTAACTAAACGCTGATCATAAGAAAGGAAATAACAAATAGGCAGCCAGTGCCCTGGCTTCCTAGATTAAACAAAACAGGAGAAAATGTAATGAACACAAATGGCAGCTTACCCCTACTGCTTGGTGGTCTTATGTTCAGTGTCGAACAAAATGGATCCAATAATGGCAAAACACAAAAGACCTCACCGAAACGTGAGAATGTAACAAACTCTAAATTAGGGCTGTCCCAAACGACTAATTTCCTCCCGATTAGTCAGCCGACTATTTTTACGATTAGTCGACTAATCTAATATTTATTTAGTTATTTATTATTTTCTTTTTTTTTTTTTTTTTACTACTTTAATATTCAATTTTTTGTTTAAGCTTATTCACAAAAACCTTTTTGAACACCTACATTCTCTATTAACGTATAAATAAATAATATTAATACCAATAATAAATCACAAACAATGAGGTCAAATGCTGCTGGCATTAACTAGTGCAAAAAAATGTAAACGGAAACACTGTGACTTACCCTCTTTAACAGGAGTCAAAACGATTCTTATTTTATTTTTGTGGTATGTCATTGTCTATATATTTCTAAATGTTAAAATGAATTGCAATGTCCCGGACAACCATTTTCAGAATACTTTGTGTGAGTTCAGATGCTTTTTCTGGTGTGCATGCCGCATTTTTGGGGGATGTGAAAAACTGTTCAACTTTTGTTTGTTTTAACCTGAAAATAGATAAAGTACAGGGCACACTGAAATATTACCACAATTATTTTGAATGAAAGGCACACATACCCACAGTAACAAAAATTAAATATATAGTATTTTATAGTATATTACCATATGTAAAACTTTATAATATTAAATAACTAACATTAGTGCAGTCATGGATTACAGTAAGCAGGCCAATGGTTTTTCTATATTTTTTTTTATTATATTATGTATAAGGATATATGTATATATTTTACCCAAGTGGGAGCTTCCATGATCCTAATAAATTTAATGATAATTTTAAAAAATATATAATTATATTAATTATTTTATTAAATAAAAATGCACGTTGATACGACGCACTTAAAGGCAACTTCCATTTAAAAAATCGTTAGAAAGTTGTATGGACTTACTAGCTTGTTGTCTTAGAAAATTACACTTATGTGACAGCGCTTCAACTGTTCGTTCATAGCCGACGTGCTACCGTGGTGTGCGAGCTCAGCTTAGCAAAGAGTACACAAAGTGGCACCCTCCATATTTTCCTTGAAATAATTCCAGGCTCTGGCTATTCTGGTCCGCTTTTTTTGGCTTTATGCCGCCTTCACGTGTTACCAACTCTGCCCTTTTTGGAAATTGGCGGTGTTTTGAACTCCTCACCGGCGATTCACTTGGCTCGTTGTCGTCGGTTCGTCCGATTTCCTCCTCAGGAAGGCGGCGGCTTGCATAAAAACACCGAGAGGCATCGGATGGCTCTTTATGGATACTTTTATTGACCAAAACAAAAACATGGGGGATGAAGCCACTCAATTCGGCGCTACCCGCACACTTTTCCAACTCACCGATCTCGCTCCCTCTCTCTCGCTCGCTCGCCCACTTTCTTCCTCTTTGCTCAATCTGACAACGCCAGTCACATTGAAATAACAGCGGCCCCCTTGGGGTGCCAGTAACAACCGCTTGTATCGCGAGCGCCCACCATTCTAAACTTTATCCGCATGTAATTTTTTTTAACCCGTCATTACCCGTCGACGGTATGTTTGCACGTCGACGCATTTACGTCATTGATGACGTCAACAACGTCGACTAGTTGGGACAGCTCTACTCTATATCGGATGCTAAGGTGGATGTTAGACAAGCAAAAGCAGCTGGTGTGGCGGTACGCAATGGCTGTCAAATGCGACTTCGCTGACCTGATACAGCGGTTGTTATTTGAAGTTTGGCGACCTCCCTCTGTGGCCAATCGGCGGCGCCCACGTCGTCTACCCATTTGGTGTTGCTCAGCATACTTCACAGTGGGAGGGGAAGCAACCAGTCTATCGTTTTATAATTGTATATATGTAAGGCGGTGTGACGGCCCTGGCTGTTTAACTGTGTTTTATTTTGAGAAGCCAACAGTCAGCTGTTCCTCGCCTCTGCCAGCTGGCTGCTTCCCCTCCCACTGTGACGTAAGCTGATCGACGCTGGACGGACAGACGACGTTGCCGCCGCTGATTGGCCACAAAGAAAGGGTGCAAAGCATTTTGTTTGTGGTTTTGGCCTGGGCTTACCCTGAAGCTGCGCTTCTCAGTATTTTGTATACATTGTTCATTTCGAGTTTGATTTGTGTAAATAAATGTGTGTCCACTTGTATACGTGTGGTTCGTTTTATATGTTACGTTTATATTAGAAAGCCGGCTTGTCCCATCAGACCATAGGACATGGTTCCACTAATGCAAGTGCTTTGTTGACATGTCTTCAGCAAACTGTTTGCGGGCTTTCTTGTGTACGGTCTTCAGAAGAGGCTTCCTCCTGGGGTGACAGCCATGCACACCAATTTGATGTAGAGAGCGGCGTATGGTCACCCCCCCCCCCAACTCTTCAGTCTCTGCATTAATGCTGACAGCACTCCTGTAACGAGTCACATGACATTTTGGAGGGAAACTGACAAGCAGTACTCAATTAGGACATTTAGGGATGTATGTTTTTTCAAAGGGGTGTACTCACTTTTGTTCCCAGGGGTTTAGCTATTAATGGCTATATTTTTAGTTATTTTGAAGGGAAAATAAACTATATAAGCTGCATAAGCGGCATCCCAACGATGCTCAAATGGTACCAAGGGGCCCAAAGAGTGCCAAGAAAATATTCCGCACACCATTACACCACCACCAGCAGCCAGAACTGTTGTGTTGACGCAAGGCAGGATGGATCCATGCTTTCATGTTGTTGACGCCAAATTCTGACCCTACCATCCGAACGTCGCAGCAGAAATCGAGACTCAGGCAACGTTTTTCCAATCTTCTATTGTCCAATTTCGATGAGCTTGTGCAAATTGTAGCCTCAGATTCCAGTTCTTAGCTGAAAGGAGTGGCACCCGGCGTGGTCTTCTGCCGCTGTAGCCCATCTGCCTCAAAGTTAGACATACTGTGCGTTCAGAGATGCTCTTCTGCCTACCTTGGTTGTAACGGGTGGTTATTTGAGTCACTGTTGCCTTTCTATCAGCTCGAACCAGTCTGGCCATTCTCCTCTGACCTCTGGCATCAACAAGGTATTTCCGCCCACAGAACTGCCGCTCACTGGATATTTTTTCTTTTTCGGACCATTCTCTGGAAACCCTAGAGATGGTTGTGCGTGAAAATGCCAGTAGATCAGCAGTTTCTGAAATACTCACACCAGCCCTTCTAGCACCAACAACCATGCCACGTTCAAAATCACTCAAATCACCTTTCTTCCCCATACTGATGCTCTGTCTGAACTGCAGGATATTGTCTTAAACCATGTCTACATGCCTAAATGCACGGAGTTGCCGCCATGTGATTGGGTGATTAGAAATTAAGTGTTAACGAGCAGTTGGACAGGTGTACCTAATAAAGTGGCCGGTGAGTGTATATATCTCGGGGATATTGTTTGTCAGCACAATGTCGTCTGTATAAAATGTCATTGAAGCAATGAGGCATTTCAGCCAGTTGGTTCAAAGCTGGTTGTTCATTTGCTCTTAAGTGGTCAACAGTGTTGAGAATTCTATAGCTATTTCTTTGAGAAAATGATATGAATGGGCTTGTGTTACTATATGACCAGAATGCAACAAGTGGTAGTAGGGTAATTTGTGATTCGTTTTTACTTACAAGTAATAATTTTCCTACAGTGTAGAATCTAAATTGCAAAAAGCCCTCAGCCCAACGCTCGTTCCCTCCCCCTCGCGCACCACCTCACAGCGGCCAATAAAAACACATACTTCGCTCGTTCTCAGTTCATTCGTTTAATCCAACAAAAATTAATCCAAACGCTTGTCATCCCAAAATATAAACAAATGAGCAATTGAGAGGTAGAGTGAGATAGAAAGATGTTAATCCAAACAGGAAGAGCGAGAGAGAGATGTCAAAAAACAGTTTCGGCTCTATGCTTCCTCCTTCCTGCCTTAGTGTCAACTGACCGTCCACGCAGCAACTTCCGCGTTATATAATGCGACGTGAAATGTGTGGACACGAACTACTTCCACAAATAAACCACAAGCCCGTCCAACAGAACCAAAACACCAAATCACAAGCCTCTCTTATAGAACCAAATAAATTATTTACAACCAACATGAATAATTAACCAAACGTGATTTAGGTTCCTTCCTACTAGGGCTGTCAAACGATTAAAAATTTTAATCGAGTTAATTACAGCTTAAAAATTAATTAATCGTAATTAATCGCAATTAATCGCAATTCAAACCATCTATATAATATGCCATATTTTTCAGCAAATAATTGTTGGAATGGAAACATAAGACACAAGATGGATATATGTATTCAACATGCGGTACCTAAGGACTGTATTTGTTTTTTATAACAATAAATCAACAAGATGGCGTTAACATTATTAACATTCTGTTAAAGCGATCCATGGATAGAAAGACTTGTAGTTTTTAAAAGAAAAATGTTAGTACAAGTTATATAAATGTTATATTAAAACCCCTCTTAATGTTTTCGTTTTAATAAAATTTGTAAAATTTTCAATCAAAAAATAAACTAGGAGCCCGCCATTGTTGATGTCAATAATTACACAATGCTCATGGTGCTGAAACTCATAAAACCAGTCGCACCCAAGCGCCAGCAGAGGGCAGCAAAACTCCGCAAAACACAATGAACAAGTGGGCCTTTCACTCTACTGTCATTTAAATCTGTCTGAACTGGGCAAGTACGTTAATTGCGTCAAATTTTTTAACGTGATTAATTTAAAAAAATAACGCCCGTTAACGCGATAATTTTGACAGCCCTAGTTCCTACATACAGTGTTTGGATTTTAGTTATTTTTCTTTCAAAGGTCTTTCACTAGTTAATATTCTTTCACATCCCAGAATCCACAAAGTGTGGGATGAAATTTCGTCCCATCCTATAATAGTAGGCCAAAACATACCTACTGGAAAAATTAAAGACAAATATCAGCCGTTCTGACCCAAGAGCATGTTTTAAAAAAAAAAATGTTATTCTGTGTCCCGCCAACATCACAGTGGAAGACCTTCATTCGGAGAAGCACGATCCCCTCCATGTTAAACAGGAGTCGGAGATGCCGTCCATCAAGCTAAAGACCTCTGACATTAAAAAACAAGAAGAGGAAATCTCCAAGTTTCCAATGACTGCCGGTGTAAAAAGTGAAAAAGATGAAGGTCCAAGCGAAGAGAGCAGTGCAACAAAACGAGCAAGCAGGAGCTTGTTTCAACACCAGATAAAAGGTGAGGGACGATCGCAACCGGACGAACTCTTAGCGCCGCACTCGGACACCGACGACGTAACATCGCACTCTTCTGACTATAACACCGATGAGGAGGATGTTGACGTTGAGCAAAATGCTTCGAAATCCTTAAACAAGTCATCACTGAAAAGCGACCCAAAAGAATGCGCGGGTGGGAAACCTTTTTCCTGCTCACATTGCAATAAAACATTCACTACGAAGAAATATTTAATCATACACAAGCATACACACACTGGAGAAAAGCCTTTTGTCTGTCCATTTTGTGGTAAAAGATTCACCCAGAAGGGAAATTTAAATACACACACAAGAAGACACACTGGAAAGAAGCCTTTCATCTGCTCTTCTTGTGATAAAAGATTTTCCAGGAAGAATGTCTTAACAAGACACATGAAGACACACACTGGAGAGAAGCCTTTCGTCTGCTCTCTTTGCGATAAAAAATTTAGTTCGAAGGAAGACTTAAGAATACACACGAGGACACACACAGGAGAAAAGCCTTTTGGCTGCACATTTTGTAGTAAAAGATTCCCCCGGAAGGGAAGTTTAAATATTCACATGAGGACACACATTGAAGGAAATCCTTTCGTCTGCTCTTTCTGCAGTAAAAGATTTGCCAGGAAGAATGTCTTAACGAGACACATGATGACACACACTGGAGAGAAGCCTTTCGTCTGCTCTCTTTGCAATAAAAAATTTTGTACAAAGGAAGACTTAACAAGACATACGAGGACACACACAGGGGAAAAGCCTTTTGTCTGCACATTTTGTGGTAAAAGATTTGCCCAGACAGTACAATTAATAAGACACACAAGGAAACACACTGGAGAGAAGCCTTTCGTCTGCTCTTTTTGCGATACAAGATTTTGTACGAAGCAAGAGTTGACAAGACACACAAGAACACACACTGGAGAAAAGCCTTTTGTTTGCTCTCTTTGTGATAAAAGATTTTGTTCGAAGCCAACGTTGATAAGACACGCGCAATCCCACCAGGCAAAAGGTTCACCTGGAAGCGACTATTAAACGATTGTGCAAGAAGATCTTAAAAGATACAGTGCCCTCCATAATTATCGGATTTATAATGATTGTGTTTTTTAGCTTCTAATAATTTTTTTCTTAATAATATGGGACCTAAATGGAAAAAAAGAGAAAAATCCAACCTTCAATACAAGTGCATTTATTCAGTGGGGAAAAATATCACATAAAGAAATAATTATTTGACATCAAATAATGTGTGTCACAATTATTAGCACCCCTGGTGTTAATACTTTGTACAACTCCCTTTTGCCAACAAAACAGCACCTAATGTTCTCCGATAAAGTTTCACAAGATGGAAAAAGACAGAAAGGGGGATCTTCAGCCATTCCTCTTTGCAGAATCTCTCTCAATCATCCAGAGACGTGGGTCCTCTCCTCTGTACTCTCCTCTTCAGCTCACCCCACAGGTTTTCAATGGGGTCGAGGTCTGGGGACTGAGATGGCCATGGGAGGAGCTTGATTTTGTGTCTGGTGAACCATTTCTGTGTAGATTTGGCCATATGTTTAGGGTCATTGTCTTGCTGAATGTTAGGTAGAAAAATGTTAGGTCTAAACTTAATACTTGAACTAAGAAAACAACAAAGACCTAGGAAAGGACGGAGAAAACATCAGACTTGAGACGTAGATAAAATTAACACTGGTGGCCACCAGGGAGAAGACTGGTTGTTATTTGAAGTTTGGCAACCTCCCTCTGTGGCCAATCGGCGGCGCCCACGTCGTCTACCCATTTGGTGTTGCTCAGCATACTTCACAGTGGGAGGGGAAGCAACCAGTCTATCGTTTTATAATTGTATATATGTAAGGCGGTGTGACGGCCCTGGCTGTTTAAGTGTGTTTTATTTTGAGAAGCCAACAGTCAGCTGATCCTCACCTCTGCCAGCTGGTTGCTTCCCCTCCCACTGAGACCTAAGCTGATCGACGCCGGATGGACGGACGACGTCGCCGCCGCTGATTGGCCACGAAGAAAAGGCGCAAAGCATTTTGTTTGTGGTTTTGGCCTGGGCTTACCTTGAAGCCGCGCTTCTCAGTATTTTGTAGACATTGTTCATTTCGAGTTTGATTTGTGTAAATAAATTTGTGTCCACTTGTATACGTGCGGTTCGTTTTATGTTACGTTTGTTACAAGAAAGCCAGCATGTCTCATCAGATCATAGGACATGCTCTTATTAACAACATCGGGATTCTCACAGCAAATGTTGCACTACATTTCCGTGTGAGCATCACATGCTTCTAGCCATGTTACCTCCTGCAGCCACTTTTCAGCAAAAGTCCTTTTTTCCGGTAGCTCCGGTGACGTCTCTGTCATCTGTCTGTCTTTTGAGGGGTGTGGGGGAACACGGAAATAATTACTCAGTGGGGCCTGCCTCTTTGACATTTTGAGAAGTGATTTTCTCGTGTCGGCCGCAAATACAGTGGTCAGCCATTGGTACGCAAAAGCGTATGGAAGCCGTTTAGGGCCAGCGCGTTTGTCTATGTCCAGTACGCATGCGCGCACAGCCGGAAGGCAAATCAATTAAGACGCCACTTAAAGACATTAGACCCCAATCTCATTGATAAGCCGCTTGGTTGTTTTTCAGCGAAAACGTGCCGAATATTGCCAACAATAGTCCCGCTTTGTCAGTGTTATATCAGTAAACCAGTGAGCACTGTTAGCATGCTCAGCGCAAAATAACCCTACACCATTGCAAACTGGAGGTGATCCTTTTTTGCAGTTTTGTTTTTTCGGTCAAATGTTTTGGCATATTGTCCTCATGAGTTCATGTTTGTAATCAATTTGAATTTGTTCTTATTTACTGATTTTATTTTTCAGTATCAAATGGTCAAAAATTTACCTTGAGTTTTTGGATGTGACTTTTTTTTTTTAAATTCAGGCAAATTGATGCACGTTAAGTGTTTTCTGTTACAAACAAAACAATGTTAATAAAGTTATACTTTCTAACTTGATCTCTGTTATTCTCTCTAATAGAAAAAAAAGATACAATGTGAGGCAGAGGTGTACTTATAATAGTAATATTATAGACAAATACTATTTACAGTGGCGGCAGGGTTTGGGGGGGGCGCGAAACATTTACGTCTTCCTTGAGGG
This sequence comes from Corythoichthys intestinalis, assembly GCF_030265065.1. Taxonomy (NCBI): domain Eukaryota; kingdom Metazoa; phylum Chordata; class Actinopteri; order Syngnathiformes; family Syngnathidae; genus Corythoichthys; species Corythoichthys intestinalis. The sequence goes on from NC_080395.1 coordinate 7,596,013, forward strand.
GGGCGTAACAGAAAATAATTGAGAAGCACTGGTTTAATCCCAACAAAAATTAATCCAAACGCTTCTCATCCCAAAATATAAACAAAGGAGCAACTGAGAGGTAGAGTAAGATAGAAAGATCCAAATAGGAAGAGAGAGAGCGAGAGACGTCAAAAAACAGTTTCGGCTCTGTACTTCCTCCTTACTGCCTTAGTGTCAACTGACCGTCCACGCAGCAACTTCCGCGTTATATATTACGACGTGAAACGTGTGGACACGAACTACTTCTACATATAAAATAAACAAACCACAAGCCCGTCCCACAGAACCAAAACAACAAATCACAAGCCTGTCTTATAGAACCACATAAATTATTTACAACTAACATGAACAATTAACCAAACATGATTTAGGTTCCTACATAGTGTTTGGATTTCAGTTGTTTATTTTTCTTTGGAAGGTATTTTACTAGTTAATATTCTTTCACAGCCCAGATTCCACCAAGTGTGAGATGACATTTCGTCCCATCTTATAATAGTAGGCCAAAACATACCTACTAGAAAAATTAAAGAGAAATGAAATATCAGCCGTTCCGACCAAAGAGCGTGATTTAAAAAAATATATATTCTGTGTCCCGCCGACGTCACAGTGGAAGACCTTCACTCGGAGAAGCGCGATCCCCCCCATGTTAAACAGGAGTCAGAGATGCCGTCCATCAAACTTGAGCCGGAGCTAAACACCTCCGGCATTAAACAAGAACAGGAAGATGAAATCCTCAAGTTTCCAGTGACTGTCCGAGTAAAGAGCGAAGAAGATGAGGGTTCAAGCGAAGAGAGCAGAGCCACAAAACTAGCAAGCAGGAGCTTGTTTCAACACCTGACAACAAAAGGTGAGGGACAATCGCAACTGGACGACCTCTTAGCGCCACACTCGGACACCGACGACGTAACATCACACTCTTCTGACTGTAACACCGATGAGGAGGATGTTGACGTTGATCAAAATGCTTCCAAATCCTTAAACAAGTCATCACTGAAAAGTGACCCAAAAGAATGCGCAAGTGGGAAACCTTTTTCCTGCTCACGCTGCGATAAAATATTCACTACCAAGAAATATTTAAACATACACACGCATTCACACACTAGAGAAAAGCCTTTTGTCTGCCGATTTTGTGGTAAAAGATTCACCCAGAAGGGAAATTTAAAGACACACACAAGAAGACACACTGGAGAGAAGCCTTTCACCTGCTCTCTTTGCGATAAAAGATTTTATACGAAGCATGACTTAACAAAACACACAGGAACGCACACTGGAGAAAAGCCCTTTGTCTGCTCTCTTTGCGATAAAAGATTTTGTAAGAAGCATGACTTAACAAGACACACAAGAACACATACTGGAGAAAAGCCCTTTGTCTGCACATTATGTGGTAAAAGATTCACCCAGAAGGGATATTTAAAGATACACGTAAGAACACACACCAGGGACGAGCCTTTTGTCTGCTCCCTTTGCGATAAAAAATTTTGTACGAAAGAATACTTAACAAGACACATGAGAACACACACTACAGAAAAACCTTTTGTCTGCTCTCTTTGCGAGAAAAGATTTTGTAAGAAGCATCAGTTGACAAAACACACGAGGACACACACTGAAGAGAAGCCTTTCGTCTGCTCTCTTTGCGATAAAAAATTTCGTTCCAAGCAAGAGTTGACAAGACACACGAGGACACACACAGGAGAAAAGCCTTTTGGCTGCACATTTTGTGGTAAAAGATTCTCCCGAAAGGGATATTTAAATATACACACGAGGGCACACATTGGAGAGAAGCCTTTCGTCTGTTCTTTCTGCAATGAAAGATTTGCCAGGAAGGAACTCTTAACAAGACACATGAGGACACACACTGGAGAGAAGCCTTTCGTCTGCTCCCTTTGCAATAAAAGATTTTTTATGAAGGAAGACTTAACAAGACACACGAGGACACACACAGGGGAAAAGCCTTTTGTCTGCACATTTTGTGGTAAAAGATTCACCCAGAAGGGATATTTAAATACACACACGAGGACACACACTGGAGGGAAGCCTTTCGTCTGCTCTCTTTGCGATAAAAGATTTTGTGAGAAGCGTCAGTTGACAAGACACACGAAGACACACACTGGAGAAAAGCCTTTCGTCTGCTCTCTTTGAAATAAAAGATTTTGTTCGAAGGAAGACTTAACAAGACACACGAGGAAACACACAGGGGAAAAGCCTTTTGTCTGCACGCTTTGTGGTAAAGCACAGCTTTTCTCTCAGTCCAGTCCAACCATGTCATCACTCCTAGCGTGCATTGCCCGTGTAAAACATGGCGCCCTCCGTAGGTCAAAACATGTACTAAATATTAAAGATTTTTAAATCAATGATAATAATATGTGTTTCTAATAACATACTTTAGTAAAATAGAACAAGTGTGGCTTACTAGAGGCTACAAGTCTTTAAATCCAAGGTTCCCTTTCACCCTTTACCGTCCACGCTGTACAATTGGGGACACTGGCGTCCCCTTGATTTCTGTTGCCCATAACATCTGTTGTAGGCGTCATGGACGTCATTTTTGGCCAGTATATAGAGCAATAGTCGCTCTTTCATTCAACACCAGATGGCTGCACATGGTCACTAAATGAGTTTTCCTTAGTTGACTTGAAGTTAGTCAGTTGAAGTTAGCGTCAGTGGCCGCCATCTTTTATCTGTGATGTTTCATATCAATTCTCTGCTGGAATAATCAATTTTTCTCACAATCACATCGACAAACTGGCATCACAGCGACAAGGCAGGAGTAGAAGGGGTGCAGAACATCAGTAAAAGAGCATCCAGTCCTTAGCAGGCGAGTAGAAGCAGTGAATTATGCCGAGTCTGAAGATGAGTCCCCAGAAATGGGGGACATGGATTCGGAGGAAGAATGTCTATTGTTTCCAGAATAAAGTGAAACGGTACCATTTTTGGAATGTAAATTTCTCTGTGCTCATCTGCTCAATCTCGATATGCAATATGTCAAATTAAAGCGGTTATATTTTTATGATTAGTTGTCAAAACCTGAGATTTATAGTTTATCAGTAATTAACGGGGGTGAAAGTGGCTAGAATTTCTTGCCGGAACCCCGTGACCTGAAGGTTGCAACGGAGCCAGAATTTTTTTTTTTAGTATAAATAAATAATAAATATTGGTGAACATGGATGATGCTACACAAGCTTTTTTTTATGCTTGTTGTTAACACTTGTGTATGTAAAGCTAATGTTGGTAGATTGTTTTCTTCTTGGAGATGCATGTGTGGCACCCTGGAAGGTTTTTTTGTTGTTGTTGTCTTACATAGGGTTTTGATAGTTGCCGTCATATTTTCGGGATCAAAGCAGCGTTCTGGCCCCGAAGCTTATACCGGAAGGGCGTTCCGGCCCACTTTCATCCCTGGCAATCAAGCAATGTGTGTGATTTTCCATATTTGCATTTGTATATTTTGCCCCTTTAAGGTAAGCCAAGGCCAAAATAACAAACAAACCAGATCTACACTTAAACCCAACCCGCTAACTAAACGTTGATTATAAGAAAGGAAATTATAAAAAGACAGCCACTACCCTGGCTTCCTAGATTAAATAAAACAGGAGAAAATGTGATGAACACAAATGGCAGCTTACCCCTACTGCTTTGTGCTCTTATGTACAGTGTTGATAAAAATGGAGCCAATAATGGCAAAACACAAAAGACCACCGGAACGTGGGAGTGTAACAAACTCTAGATTGAATGCTAAGGTGAATGTAGGACAAGCAAAAGCAGCTGGCGAGGCGGTACACAACGGCTGTCAAATGCGACCTCGCTGACCGTTGACAGCGGTTGTTATTTGAAGTTTGGCCAATCGGCGGCGCCCACGTCGTCTACCCATTTGGTGTTGCTCAGCATACTTCACAGTGGGAGAGGAAGCAACCAGTCTATCGTTTTATAATTGTATATATGTATAGCATTGTGACGGCCCTGGCCGTTTAACTGTGTTTTATTATGAGAAGCCAACAGTCAGCTGATCCTCACCTCTGCCAGCTGGCTGTTTCCCCTCCCACTTTGAAGGTAAGCTGATCGACGCCAGACGGACAGACGACGTCGCTGCCGCTGATTGGCCACGAAGAAAGGGCGCAAAGCATTTTGTTTGTTGTTTTGACCTGGGCTTACCCTGAAGCCGCGCTTCTCAGTATTTTGTATCCATTGTTCATTGCGAGTTTGATTTGTGTAAATAAATTTGTGTCCACTTGTATACGTGTGGTTCGTTTTATGTTACGTTTATGTTACAAGAAAGCCTGCTCGTCTCATCAGACCGTAGGACATGGTTCCAGAAATGCATGTGCTTTGTTGACATGTCTTCAGCAAACTGTTTGCGGGCTTTCTTGTGTACCGTCTTCAGAAGAGGCTTCCTCCTGGGGTGACAGCCATGCACACCAATTTGATGTAGAGTGGAGCGTATGGTCTGAGCACTAACAGGCTGACACCCCACCTCTTCAATCTCTGCAGCAATGCTGACAGCACTCCTGTAACAAGTCACATAACATTTTGGAGGGAAAATGACAAGCAGTACTCAATTTGGACATTTAGGGATGTACGTTTTTTCAAAGGGGTGTACTCACTTTTGTTGCCAGGGGTTTAGATGTTAATAGCTATATTTTGAGGGGAAAATAAGTCAACTCTGTTCTATAAGCTGCACACAGACTACTTTTCATTGTGTCAAAGTGTCATTTTGTCAGTGTTGTCCCATGAAAAGATATACTTAAATATCTGAAGAAATACGAGAGGTGTACTCACTTCTGTGATACACTGTCCAGTCCCTGACAAAATTCTTGTCGCTTATCCATTTTATAGAAACAGTTGCTAATAACCTGACTTTTAATTTTTCAATTGGTTTCAGAAATGGCTCATATGAAAGCTAAGACTCTCCCAAAGGATGTTGAATGTACAAAAAAATATTTGTTTCACTGAAAAAAAGATTCATCATTTAATGAAGACATAAAGGTCAAATTTTGGCAAGACAAAAGTTTTGTCGCCTACAGAAAGTAGTGTGAAAATTGAACAAAAAAATGTACTCCGAATTAAAGATGCACCGATACCGATACTAGTATCGGCAGGGGGCGCCGATCCGGCCCGAAATGGTGGTATCGGTATCGGCAAGTACCAACAAAGACGGCGCCGATACCATTTACCGGTCCATTCTTATAACATTTGACCACAGCCTTTTTCTCCTCCTGGCGCTCACTACACTCTGTCTCTGTGTTGTGTGATGACACGTGAACACCAAGCAGCTATCGCTATTGGCCTGCTCCAGACCAATCAGAGCGGGCCAATAGCCACTCCTGACCAATCAAAAGGGGGCTTTTTCATATGGACGAAAAACAAACCAGGAAATATGGTGGCGGTCGGGAAATATTTCCAAATAGAAATCCCGTCGGTTAAAATCAATGGCTGCATGCAAGATTTGCGGCCTGAAAGTTTGGAGATGTGGAGTTAAATCGGCCAGTTTCAATACCTCGAACTTGATAAAACATTTGAGGACGAAACGTGAACGAACACAACGAGTTTGAGCCTGCAAGAGCAGGACTGCTATCCAGAGGAAGAAGGCCGCTGGACCGGAGCAACAATCTCTGGTCAGTTCACTTTGTGTACTTTACTTTTATTGTCTTTTACTGAAAGAAATGCCGCAGTAATTTGGGAAGTGTTTCCAAAGTATTGTTGCCACCTTTCAGAAATAGAAATAAGGGACTCCCACCTCCCGAAAAAAAGGAGAGACGGGATGCTGTGGTCAATTACTATTATAATTGTTAGTGTCCGCAAATGCGGAAACAAGGTTGAACCTCGAAGCAGACAACAAGCGGGGGATACATAAAAGGGTTTAATGATTGCAAACAAAAAATAACACGCGATCGCGGGATAGTAGAAATAACGAGGAGTCCGTGACAGCAGGTCGACGGACAAACTAAGACGATAGGCAGCGGTTACAAACGAGAGCAGCACACTAACAGAAAAACCCAATGCAGGGGCATAACAAGCAAATGTAGCGAGATTATTGTGCCAGATGTCAAATAGCGATCAGCAAGGCAAATATCTCGGCAGCCTTCTCTGAGATCACCCGTGCTTAAATGCTGCGTTGATGAGCCTACATTGGATTCAAATGCCACACCCCCACGCCCAGCAACAAAACACAATCTAACCAGCAGCAGAATGTGACAATAACTTCATGAAAGTTGCACTGTTTGGACTGAGAGGTTTAAAAAGGTTTATTCAGTTCATTCAGAGTTTATTTTTATGAATTTATTTTTACTTTCTTACTGTTGGGCTAGTATTATACATGTTTTATTAATTTCACAAATTTAGCACTATTTTGGCCTTTGAGAGCCAAAGGTTTATTCAACTATTGTCTACTAGGGTTTAGTGTACTTTTTCCTATTTTGCAGAGGTAAGCAACAGCCTGACAAAGCCTTGATAGCAATGATTTCACATCCAATTATGTAGCTCTTTGGGGAAAAAAAAAAGAAAAAAAAAAAAAATATATATATATATATATATATATATATATATATAAACGGGGTGTTATCGGTATGGTATCGGCCGATACTGCACAGCCAGGTATCGGTATCAGTATCGGGGCCAAAAAAATGGTATCGGTGCAACACTACTTCAAATACAAAAATATTAAAGATACACGATAATATCGGTTACCGATAATTATCGGCTGGTAATGGCAATTATGACGTCACACAGATAATACAGATTTTTTTTAAAAAATCAACCGATAATGCAATCTGATAATTATATACTTGATTTAGCCTCCAAATGTGCGCAACCGAAGCAGTTTTCTCCACTTCTCCACCGCCGCCTGCTCAACCCCTCCCCTCTCTGAAGCCCCTGTGGGAGGAGGGGTTGCGGAGTACGGCGTCATAGAGGAGGCGGTGCTACACATCAGTGTTGAGGCGCTCTCACTAGCGTGCGTTGATTTTCCAGTGTGTGAAATGAAATAAACGACCCTCTCACCATCTAAAAAACATGCACTGCAGAAGTTCAACGAGGCGTAAAGAAAGCGTCTTCATTGAACACCACTAACCCAGCAGCCATTTAAAACTGCCTCACAAAGATTTTGGGAACGAATACGAAGCTGCTGCTAGCGCGAATGCTAAAGCTATTGTAAACACAAACTATAAAGGAAGCTACAGGACTTGTGACGATACAGAGATGCTGCGGTCCTCCCGGAGTCGGGTTGTTTGGGAATGCAGCCCAAAGCGGGTGGTAAACTCCCATCTATGGCTAAACATCTCACGAGACCGATAGTTGACAAGTAGCTGTCTTCCGACAGAGCCCGCCGGTCCGGCAGGCCGCCGCCTCGCCCTAGGCGGGCAGAGCAGAGCCATGCACCGAATACGCCGCAGCGAGCCGGCCGGATATCCAGTACGAATTTAGCTGCCGCCCCCACTCCAGTTCACGACAGAGGCCTGGCGCGGGTGCTAATTTAGCGGCTGGACGGACTGAAGGGCACAGGCGGGAATTCCCGAAATGACCCGATAGCCAAATCCCTGGATGAAAAAATAATGCAGTTTATACGACCACGATTCTTCGTGAAACACATATCGATCACATCAGTTTTACCACGAACATTTGGAGAAGTGATGTCAAGTAAGCATGTTTATCATGACGGCACAGTGGTTAGTTGATAATTGTAACATGCACCAAACCACACAAAGAAGTCATCCAGTCAGTAATGCATTCAGTACGCTTTAAATTTATGACGTCTTAATCGGATCATTCTTCTTAAATCTAGTCAAATAATTTTCCCCATCTTGTTTTGAGTTTTAAAGACTAGTTAACAGATGAATGTGCCAGATTATTCCACTTGAACTAAATATTGCCATTTGTTCTTATTAAGCCCAAACATAAAAAAATAAGGTCATTTTCCACCTAAATCAAGAAAAAATTGTTTTATGTTTTTTGAATGTTTTTTTTCATTTTGAAAAAAACTGGATTGGAATTTTTCCGTGTCGGCCGATCCGATACCGGTGCGCATTTTTTGCCCATATCGGCGTCCGATCCGATCCAAATATCGGATCGGGACATCTCTGTAGCTGACCGCTCGGAATGATGCGACACGCAGAGGGCTTCGACGGGTGTTCTTTAACTTTATTTTCAGTCATTTTTTGTTCTTTTGTTGACACCCTGAAAACTACAAAAATTCAAACGTAACAATGGTGTGGCATTAAAATACAATTCACAAAACCAACAATAAACATTTTCATTTCTCCTACCTCCATCTGCTTTCCAAGCGTGCTATCTTCAATCGGACCAATACAACCTCTCCACACTACAGTCTTTACACAAATACAAGCCAAACTAATATAAACATAAATTCCCGCAGTAATAATAACCCTTGCGATTTATTTGTGGACTCACCTACGATGTGGCTGTGCTGCTTCTTAGACAGTGCAGCGTGTGGACAGGTTTACAGACAGGTGTGCTAGATTTCCTCATTAAGAAAAAGACGGGAGCATGGGGTTGTGCGCGGTGCCTTTCAAAATAAATGCAAAAACGGAAGTGCCCGCAATTCACAGACCCACACGCCATTTACACTCCCACCAAATTCTGTTACAATGAACAAACAGTAAAATGAATTGTGCAGAATTTCTCGACGGTGTGCGTGTATAACTACTGTCAATTCTCCATGAGAAGAACTAGTTTTTGAATTGGTGTCTCGATAACGGACTTTTTAAAGGAGGAACTCTGAATTTCTTGCGCCTTGCGTGCGCCAACTTTGATTCGCCGAACTAAGTCATTGCCATCTTTGACTGCCTCAACTACTCGTCCTAATTGCCACTGATTTCTTGAAAGGTGATCGTTCCTTATGATAACAATATCATTGACATTTAGGTTGCGCTTTGGTAAGTGCCATTTCTTTCTTGTGCATATGTTAAGGAAGTATTTCCTTTTCCACCGACTCCACAATTGTTCAATAAGATATTGGACTCTCCTCCACCGCTTCGTCCCATATAAATCTTCCTTTACAAATACTCCAGGAGGAGGAAGGGAAACTTGTGCTTTCAACATGAGATGGTTTGGTGTTAAAAGTTCCCAAGTCTGTGGATCATTGTCATTTCTAATTAATTGAGCACGATTCACAACCTGTTTCAATTTGAGAAGATCATTCCTCCATTCCTCCCACCGTGGTCTAATATCTTCTGAGAATGGCTTGTCCCATCCAGTGTTGCGTTGACTAAGCTCTTGAAGGATTCGCTTTCCTGTTAGAATGAATGGGGCAATGAATCCAGGTTGATCGAAGAGAGAGGCGATGACGGACAAACAGCCACGGCGGGTGGAAGGCTGATCCTTTGCAGATATGTTAAAGTTGGAAGCGTCTTCTTTAATTGACCACTGAACACAGAGACACTGTTCTGACGGAGATACATCTTCATTCGACTTGAACTTATGCAGGCGCATGCCTCCCATTTTGCACAACTCTTGTGACTCGGTGATCAGTTTCTTGGCTTCTTCCACTGATGACACACTAGCTAAACCATCATCGACATAAAGGTTTTTCTCCAAAAATGTTAATGCCCGTGGATGATTATCCTTGTATTGTTTTGCTAGATGCTTGAGGCCAAAATTGGCACATCCCGGAGCCGATGCGGCTCCAAAGAGATGAACTGTCATTCTGTACTCTTGTGGTTCCTTCTCCAGATCACCACCTTTCCACCAAAGGAATTTCAAATAATTTCTTGACTCCGGAGAGACAGAAAATTGATAAAACATTCTTTCGATGTCACAGATAATGGCTACCTTTTCCTTTCTGAATCTACAAAGCACTCCTACTAAGGGATTAATTAGATCAGGTCCAGTTAGCAGTGTGTCGTTTAAAGAAATTCCATGAAATTTTGAAGAACCATCAAACACAACTCTTAACTTATCTGGCTTTTTAGGATGATAAACGCCATGATGCGGCAGATACCACTCTGTTTGACCTTTGAATGTTGTAGGGGCAGGCTCTGCATCACCCTTGTTAATAGTTTCCTCCATGAATGTTTTGTATTGATCATAATATTGTTTATCGGCCTTCAATTTTCTTTTGAGACACTGTAAGCGAACCATAGCTAATTTCTTGTTGTTTGGCAGATTAGGTAAACTGTCACCTTTGAAAGGAAGGGGCATCTCATAATGGCTGTCATGATTTTGCTTAATATTTTTACTGAGAAACTGTATAAACTGGACATCTTCTTGTGACACGTACCTATCCTCGTACGCTTTCTCACTGAAGTCTGCTTCAAGGGCCTTTATAACATCTGTCTTTGTTGGACATGGCAACTCCTTGACTGTGAGCCGGTGCACAAAGCTATGACTTCCTTGTCTGTCTAGGTGGGGGTTTGATGAACCTATTATACTCCATCCTAGTTCTGATCGTTGTGCAAACGGCTGGTTTGTGTCACCTAAAATTACTTCACGAGGAGCCAGTGCTGTAGGACAGTCGTCTCCGATTAAGAGCCCGATATCACAGTCTTGAAGAGGTGGTATTTTACATGCCAAGGTTTTGAGATGAGGCCAACGCAATGCTGTCTCCTTTGTTGGAATATAAGACTTATCTACTGGGATGAAGTCACGACTATAGGCTTTTTGTATTTGAATGAGGATCTCAGAATTGAGTCCTCGTACTTGTAGACCATGAACGCACTTGCTGGGTATAATTGTGTCAATTGCGGTCATGGTACTAAGTTTCAAGTTTACTGGTTGGACGTTTACACTTAATTTGTCGAGCACATCTTCTAAAACAAATGTTGAATCACTTTGTGTGTCCAGCATTGCATATGTGAGTACTTCTCTGTGTGGTTCTTGAACTGATGAAACAAAAACTGGTACAATACTTGAGGTGGCAGACGTATGTTGTGTTGATATGTGTGACACAGCATGGTGTGGCACTTGACTTTCATGTCCTTCTGTGGCAGCAGAGTTACTACTTCGTGCTTCCACCAGTTCTTGCCTTCGGTCCTCATGCAAACAGGTTGGGTGACGTCGATTGCAGGTGCTACAGGTGTGTCGTCTTTTACAATCCTTGGTCATGTGACCCTTTCTCAAGCATCCAAAACAGAGTCTGTTTTCATGTATAAAGGCTCTTTTATCCTCAATGCTCTTAGCTGCAAAGGTGGGACATTTTGTGATGACATGTGTCTCATTTTTACACACAAAACAAGGCCATTTGGGTTTACTGCTAATTGCTACTTGGCTTTCGTGTGCAAGATCTCTTGGTTGTGTGTTTGTATTGAAGGCTTTAGCTCTCTTTAGGTTCCTGTCATCTATAGTTCTGAAATTTGTCAACAGTTGAGAAGTAATGGGATTACAAGAGATTCTCGCTTCTTTACTTAGGAACTCAGTGAAGCATGCGAAGTCTGGAAAGTTGCCTGTTGTGTCGAGTTCATCGACCACAATGATGAATCCAACTACAGTTAATCCTTGCAGTACTTTGAGCGCCCCAAGTCAGACAGTCACAGTCTAGACCAGGGGTGTCCAAACTTTTTGCAAAGGGGGCCAGATTTGGTGTGTTAAAAATGTGGGGGGCCGACGTTGGCTGACGTCCTTTACGTAGAACAATATATTTAAGCAAATTTTAGCAAGCCATTGTGTGTGTCACATTTGCTTTATTATTATTTTTTTTTTGTTAATAATTTCAACAATCTCGCAACTAGCTTTTGTGGAGTTCTCTTTTGGCTCTTGGGCTCTTGCGAAATACTGCTGCTGTGAAATTAAACTAGCTTTAAGTTGCTCCAGTTTATCGCTATGTATCTTCCCTGTAATCTTGTCATACATGTCAGCCTGTCTTGTTTGGTAATATCGCCTCACATTGAACTCTTTAAAAGCAGCGACTGTGTCTTTGCAAATGAGGCAGACACAATTGTTGCGTATTTTAGAGAAGAAATAGTCCAAATTCCACCTATCCTTGAAGCGTCGGCAATCGCAATCAACTTTCTTTTTTTTTGTTGATTGTCGCCATTTTAGAAAATTGGGAGTAAAGGGTCACACGGGGTAATGTGTGGAGTGCCGCAGCCTTTTAGTGGGTAAATGAGGAGCAGCATTTAGTGTGTAAGCTACTTCATATGCTGGTAGCAGTGCTGCTGACCAATTTTTTAAGTCTGTGTGTGGGCCAGACGTTATTGATTTTAGGACAGAGGCTGGTGGCCGGATGAAATTTGTCCATGGGCCACATCTGGCCCCCGGGCCTGACTTTGGACATGTCTGGTCTAGACACATTTTCCTCATTTTTCTCTCAAAGTGAACGAAATTGATGCATTTTACAATAAAATATATTTTTTAATTCTCCCGGGGGGGGGCATGCCCCGGGACCCCCCTAGAGGGTCTGTGTACAGTGATTCTTGTGGGCTGGGCTGAGTCAAACTCCAGGGCTGCTTTTTAGGCCCAGTCCGCCCCTGCATACAGTGTTTGGATTTCAGTTGTTTATTTTTCTTTGGAAGGTATTTCACTAGTTAATATTCTTTCACAGCCCAGAATCCACAAAGTGTGAGATGACATTTCGTCCCATCTAATAATAGTAGGCCAAAACATACCTACTGGAAAAATTAAAAAGAAATGAAATATCCGCTGTTCCGACCCAAGAGCATGATTTCAAAAAATTTTTTATTCTGTGTCCCGCCGACGTCACAGTGGAAGACCTTCACTCGGAGAAGCGCGATCCCCCCTGTGTTAAACAGGAGTCGGAGATGCCGTCCATCAAACTGGAGCCGGAGCTAAAGACCTCCGGCATTAAAGAAGAACAGAAAGATGAAATCCTCAAGTTTCCAGTGACTGTCCGTGTAAAGAGCGAAGAAGATGAGGGTCCAAGCGAAGAGAGCAGAGCAACAAAACTAGGAAGCAGAAGCTTGTTTCAACGCCTGACAACAAAAGGTGAGGGACGATCGCAACCGGACGACCTCTTAGCGCCACACTCGGACACCGACGACGTAACATCACACTCTTCGGACTATAAAACCGATGAGGAGGATGTTGACGTTGATCAAAAGGCTTCCAAATCCTTAAACAAGTCATCACTGAAAAGTGACCCAAAAGAATGCGCGAGTGGGAAACCTTTTTCCTGCTCACGTTGCGATAAGATATTCACTACCAAGAAATATTTAAAAACACACACGCATACGCACACTAGAGAAAAGCCTTTTGTCTGCGGATTTTGTGGTAAAAGATTCACCCAGAAGGGAAATTTAAAAACACACACAAGAAGACACACTGGAGAGAAGCCTTTCATCTGCTCTCTTTGCGATAAAAGATTTTATACGAAGCATGACTTAACAAGACACACAGGAACACACACTGGAGAAAAACCCTTTGTCTGCACATTATGTGGTAAAAGATTCACCCAGAAGATATGTTTAAAGATACACGCAAGAACACACACCAGGGACGAGCCTTTTGTCTGCTCTCTTTGCGATAAAAAATTTCGTACGGATGAAGACTTAACAAGACACACGAGAACACACACTAGAGAAAAACCTTTTGTCTGCTCTCTTTGCGATAAAAGATTTTGTAAGAAGCATCAGTTGACAAGACACACGAGGACACACACTGAAGAGAAGCCTTTCGTCTGCTCTCTTTGCGATAAAAAATATCGTTCGAAGGACAACTTAAGAAGACACACGAGGACACACACAGGAGAAAAGCCTTTTGGCTGCACATTTTGTGGTAAAAGATTCTTCCGAAAGGGATATTTAAATATACACACGAGGACACACATTGGAGAGAAGCCTTTCGTCTGTTCTTTCTGCAATAAAAGATTTTCCAGGAAGGAAGTCTTAACAAGACACGTGAGGACACACACTGGAGAGAAGCCTTTTGTCTGCTCTCTTTGCAATAAAAGATTTTGGACGAAGCAAGAGGTAACAAGACATACGAGGACACACACAGGGGAAAAGCCTTTTGTCTGCACGTTTTGTGGTAAAATATTCACCCAGAAAGCACATTTAAATACACACACGAGGACACACATCGGAGAGAAGTCTTTTGTCTGCTCTCTTTGTGATACAAGATTTTGTTCGAAGCAAGAGTTGACAAGACATGTGCAAACACACCAGGCAAAAGGTTCACCCGGAAGCGAGGATTAAACGATTGTGCAAGAACACACCAAGGAGATACCTATCACTTCACCGCGTGCTGTAAAAACCTTCTTTTAAAGGGAATCACGGACAATGTGTAGTTCTTAAAAGATAAGTGTTAGTATCAGTTATAATAATTTGACATTCAAACCCCCCGTCCTAATGTTTTCTTTATTATAGAATTTGAAAAATGAGTTTTGTAGGTCGCCATTGTTGTTGACGATGCAATGCACTCTAGACAGTGACGTCACTGGGCGACGCTGCTCTACTTCTAATGTGTCACTCGTTGGGTCCAAAAACATGTCGTCAGTTCTGCCCTTCCAATTTGAACCAGAGCGGAAAAGTGTTGAGCAGGACAGCTTTGTCAATATTTCACAAAACCAGCAGCAAAAGCAAATTCAGTGAAAGTCTCAGGGATTCGAACCCGCGTTACCCGTGCAACAGACGATCGCGTAGACCACAGGACTATACTTCCGCGTAACATTAGTCATGATGTTCCCGTTATTAAGCAATCACAACCCACATGCGTTGTCTGTCTGTGCGGTAAAACCTGAAAGGGAAACTCAACTGAAAAGAAATTGTGGCTGGCTTGATGATGGAATTAAAAAACGTGGCTTGCTTCAGACAGCAAGCGAACAAGAACAGGAATTGCATAAAAGAGTTTATTGAACACATAAAAAACACGCGATCGCGAAAAGGGAGACACAAAAGGGTTTCGTGACAGAAGGTAGGGATCAATTTCAAAAAAAGTAACAAGAAAAGAAAAAAACTGAGGGAAACTGCGGTGAGAGTTAGACAAATGAAAAAAAAACAAAGCAATGACGCAACTAGCAACGAAGGGATATACTAACTGTCAAATGGTAGCAAGTCAATATCTGGGCAAGCCGTCTAGGATCGGTTTAAAGTAGTGTTGCACCGATACCATTTTTTGGGCCCGATACCGAAACAGATACCTGGCTGTGCAGTATCGTCCGATACCGATACCATTCCGATACCACTCTGTTTGCAAAAAAAAAAAATACATACATATATATATATGTATATATGTAAATATAAGGGATGCAACGATACAGTTAAGTCACGGTTCGGTATGATTTCGATACAATTCAATACATTTAATGCTCTGAAACAGAAAATACAACTGTTGTTATTATTATTATTATTATTTTTTTTTTTAAATAACAGTGCCATCATATAAACAAGCATAAGTCTAATTAATGATGTACATTAAATAAAATAAATAAGCCTCTTCAATTGTTTCCTTTCTCTTCAAGAGCTGATCAATTTTCTGTTCCTTTGCCCCTTTTTATCGCATCAGTTCAACAAGCTTTGTCCTTTTTTTCTTTCGTTTGTGCTGTTCCAGAAAACGTGCATTTGAACCAATCAGAGCTAAGTATCTCTGCTGATCACATGTCAATATTGTGCTTGAAGGAATACGCCCATCACCCCACACCCCCCCGCCAAGCTGCGGAAACAGTGCCAGCCGAACGAAATGCTGTTCCGCTGGCACCGCTCCCGCAAGCCAACCGGATGGGGCCAAGATTCCGCGCGTTCACTCCCATGTTAACCCTTTGTACTGACTTAATGTTCCAAAAGTTTGAAGAAGGCTCACCGAAAACAGGTTGACAATTTATTTGTCGACACTGGTCAAAAACAAGGCAAAAACAGTAGACAGAGAGGCAGTGTTCGATCCAAGGTCCACAAAACAATGGACACATTGGAATGTTCCTGAGACGCGACCGTTTTTATCTAAATGTCCAGTGTTTTTAAAGCTCTCGCGGGGCGGGCCGTGGATAGGAAGAAGGGTGTGAAGAAGGAAGAAGAAGGGTGTGTGTGGGATTATAGTCTTTTGTTGATTGGACAGGAGGATTTGGGAGTTACTGTTATCCGGGCAACGAGGATGTGGATTCTGCCCCCTCAGTGTCAAAGAGGGCTGTTGGAGTCTTGTCAGTTGTTATCATTTGAATATCGGGCGTTCTCTGATGTAACTTGTTTTAGGATAGAACGCCCTGCTCTTTCTCCTGGAGTGCCTGGGAGAACTGATTGCGAGAGTTGGTGCGTCAATCTTTCCCATGACGCACGTTGGGCTTCTGCGATAAGATGGCGTTGTGCATCTTTTATGCTTCTTTTCATTAAACTATTGTATAAGTGCTATTTATTTTATACTAGGTATGTTAGAGTAATACAAACGTTCCTACAGTAAATATGAGAAACAATACTATTCCCTGATTGACTGTATTACGTGTTAGAGTAATGCGAACAGTTATATGGTGTGTGCGAGAAAGGTACAGTGCCTTGCAAAAGTATTCGGCCCCCTTGAATCTTGCAACCTTTCGCCACATTTCAGGCTTCAAACATAAAGATATGAAATTTAATTTTTTTGTCAAGAATTAACAACAAGTGGGACACAATCGTGAAGTGGAACAACATTTATTGGATAATTTAAACTTTTTTAACAAATAAAAAACTGAAAAGTGGGGCGTGCAATATTATTCGGCCCCTTTACTTTCAGTGCAGCAAACTCACTCCAGAAGTTCAGTCAGGATCTCTGAATGATCCAATGTTGTCCTAAATGACCGATGATGATAAATAGAATCCACCTGTGTGTAATCAAGTCTCCGTATAAATGCACCTGCTCTGTGATTGTCTCAGGGTTCTGTTTAAAGTGCAGAATGCATTATGAAAACCAAGGACCACACCAGGCAGGTCCGAGATACTGTTGTGGAGAAGTTTAAAGCCGGATTTGGATACAAAAAGATTTCCCAAGCTTTAAACATCTCAAGGAGCACTGAGCAAGCCATCATATTGAAATGGAAGGAGCATCAGACCACTGCAAATCTACCAAGACCCGGCCGTCCTTCCAAACTTTCTTCTCAAACAAGGAGAAAACTGATCAGAGATGCAGCCAAGAGGCCTATGATCACCCTGGATGAACTGCAGAGATCTACAGCTGAGGTGGGAGACTCTGTCCATAGGACAACAATCAGTCGTACACTGCACAAATCTGGCCTTTATGGAAGAGTGGCAAGAAGAAAGCCATTTCTCAAAGATATCCATAAAAAGTCTCGTTTAAAGTTTGCCACAAGCCACCTGGGAGACACACCAAACATGTGGAAGAAGGTGCTCTGGTCAGATGAAACCAAAATTGAACTTTTTGGCCTCAATGCAAAACGATATGTTTGGCATAAAAGCAACACAGCTCATCACCCTGAACACACCATCCCCACTGTCAAACATGGTGGTGGCAGCATCATGGTTTGGGCCTGCTTTTCTTCAGCAGGGACAGGGAAGATGGTTAAAATTGACGGGAAGATGGATGCAGCCAAATACAGGAACATTCTGGAAGAAAACCTGTTGGTATCTGCACAAGACCTGAGACTGGGACGGAGATTTATCTTCCAACAGGACAATGATCCAAAACATAAAGCCAAATCTACAATGGAATGGTTCAAAAATAAACGTATCCAGGTGTTAGAATGGCCAAGTCAAAGTCCAGACCTGAATCCAATCGAGAATCTGTGGAAAGAGCTGAAGACTGCTGTTCACAAACACTCTCCATCCAACCTCACTGAGCTCGAGCTGTTTTGCAAGGAAGAATGGCCAAGAATGTCAGTCTCTCGATGTGCAAAACTGATAGAAACATACCCCAAGCGACTTGCAGCTGTAATTGGAGCAAAAGGTGGCGCTACAAAGTCTTAACGCAAGGGGGCCGAATAATATTGCACGCCCCACTTTTCAGTTTTTTATTTGTTAAAAAAGTTTAAATTATCCAATAAATTTTGTTCCACTTCACGATTGTGTCCCACTTGTTGTTGATTCTTGACAAAAAAATAAAATTTTATATCTTTATGTTTGAAGCCTGAAATGTGGCGAAAGGTTGCAAGGTTCAAGGGGGCCGAATACTTTTGCAAGGCACTGTAACTATTCCCTTCATGCTGTATGGAGTTACAACTACACTACCCAGCATGCAGTGCAATTACTCATTGAATAATCACATGATGATATGTTGAAGGAAACTCAGTCTTTACTGTGCGACTGGCGCAAATCAAACCAAAAGTGTTTATTAAAGAAGTCAGCATGATTACAACGCCTCGTCTACTTATTGAAACAGTGAGGTGACAACGCAAGTATTTTGCTTTGCTTTGCTGCGCGCATGGGCGTATCGACGCGACTCGTCAGACTCGTATAACAGCAGCAGCTGGGGAAACCACCAGACATGTCCAAAGTCCGGCCCGGGGGCCAAATTCGGCCCTTTGTCAAATTTCATCCGGCCCCCAGCCTCTGTCATAAAATCAATAACGTCTGGCCCGCACATAGGCTTAATGAATTGGTCAGCAGTACTGCTACCAGCATATGAAGTAGCTTACACACTAAATGCTGCTCCTCATTTACCCTCTAAAAGGCACCAGCACTCTAAGCAACATTACCCCGGGTGACCCTTTATTCCCAATTTTCTAAAATAACGACAATCAACAACAACAAAGAAGTTGACTGCGAGGGCTTCAAGGATAGGTGGAAATTGGAATATTTCTTCACTAAAATACGCAACAACTGTGTCTGCCTCATTTTCAAAGAGACAGTCTCTGTTTTTAAAGAGTTCAATGTGAGGCGATATTACCAAACGAGGCGCTGACATGTACGACAAGATTACAGAGAAGATACGCAGCGAGAAATTCAAGCAACTTGAAGCTAGTTTAATTTTACAGCTGCAGTATTTCACTAGAGCCCGAGAGCCGAAAGAGAACGCGAGATTGTTGAAATTATTCATTAAAAAAATAACAAGCAAAAGTGACACACGGAATGGCTTGCTAAAATTTGCTTCAATAATTTGTTCTGCGTAAAGGACGTCAGCCAAGGTCGGCCCCCCACATTTTTACCACACCAAATCTGGCCCCCTTTGCAAAAGGTTTGGACACCCCTGCTCTATACCGTCTGTAGTATAAATAAATAATAAATATTGGTGAAAATGGATGATATGCTACACAAGCATTTTTTTATGCTTGTTGTTAACACTTGTGTATGTAAAGCTAACGTTGGTAGATTATTTTCTTCTCAGTGAAGTGTGGCAGCCAGGAAGGTTTTTTTTGTTGTTGTTGTTGTTGTTTTACGTAGGGTTTTAATAGTTGCCATCATATTTTCGGGATCAAAGCACCGTTCTGGCCCCGAATCTTATACCGGAAGGGCGTTTCAGCCCACTTTCATCCCTGGCAATCAAGCAATGTGTGTGATTTTCCATATTTCCCATTTGCATATTTTGCCACTTCAAGGTAAGCCCAGGCCAAAATAACAAACAAACCAGATCTACACTTAAACCCAACCTGCTAACTAAACATTGATTATAAGAAAGGAAATAATTAAAAGACAGCCACTGCCCTGGCTTCCTAGATTAAATAAAACAGGAGAAAACGTGATGAACACAAATGGCAGCTTACCCCTACTGCTTTGTGCTCTTGTGTACAGTGTGTATCAAAATGGATCCAATAATGGCAAAACACAAAAGACCTCACGGAAACGTGGGAGTGTAACAAACTCTAGATTGAATGCTAAGGTGAATGAAGGACAAGCAAAAGCAGCTGGCGAGGCGGTACGCAATGGCTGTCAAATGCGACCTCGCTGACCGTTGACAGTGGTTGTTATTTGAAGTTTGGCGACCTCCCTCTGTGGCCAATCGGCGGCACCCACGTCGTCTACCCATTTGGTGTTGCTCAGCATACTTCACAGTGGGAGAGGAACTAACCAGTCCATCGTTTTATAATTGTATATATGTATGGCGTTGTGACGGCCCTGGCCGTTTAACTGTGTTTTATTTTGAGAAGCCAACAGTCAGCTGATCCTCGCCTCTGCCAGCTGGCTGCTTCCCCTCCCACTGTGACATAAGCTGATCGACGCCGGACGGACAGGCGACGTCGCCATTGCTGATTGGCCACGAAGAAAGGGCACAGAGCATTTTGTTAGTTGTTTTGGCCTGGGCTTACCCTGAAGCCGCGCTTCTCAGTATTTTGTATCCATTGTTCATTTCGAGTTTGATTTGTGTAAATAAATTTGTGTCCACTTGTATACGTGTGATTCGTTTTATGTTACATTTATGTTACAAGAAAGCCCGCTCGTCTCATCAGACCATAGGACATGATTCCAGTAATGCATGTGCTTTGTTGACACGTCTTCAGCAAACTTTGCGGGCTTTTTTTGTGTACCGTCTTTAGAAGAGGCTTCCTCCTGGGGTGACAGCCATGCACACCAATTTGATGTAGAGTGCGGTGTATGGCCTGAGCACTAACAGGCTGACCCCACCACCTCTTCAATCTCTGCAGCAATGCTGACAGCACTCCTGTAACGAGTCACATGACATTTTGGAGGGAAAATGACAAGTAGTACTCAATTTGGACATTTACGGATGTATGTTTTTTCAAAGGGGTGTACTCACTTTTGTTGCCGGGGTTTAGATGTTAATAGCTATATTTTGAGTTATTTTGAGGGGGAAAATTGATTAACTCCATTATATAAGCACACACAGACTACTTTTCATTGTGTCAAAGTGTCATTTTGTCAGTGTTGTCCCATGAAAAGATATACTTAAAAATTTTTTGAAATACAAGGGGTGTATTCACTTCTGTGATACACTGTATATGATGTATATTTCATTTCATCTACGAGCAAGCAGTGTCGTTAACTGTGACTTCCTTATGCTTGGCCACTTGCTGCTCGTCCATTTCTGGACTCAGATGTTACGTCTTAAGTGCAGTTTACCCATGAGTGGGTAGGTGAAAATATGAAATCACGTTGTTCAAAACTTGTAGTGTCTTGATTGAAGAAAAAATGTCATCACACAGACAAAAATATGAAACTAAAAATTCTGGTTCCTCTAAAATATAAACAAATACATTAAAGAGCATATGACATGAGAAAAAAATTCCTAAATAGCATTATTATGTGAATTAGAATAATATATTGAGACGATTTGACTATATACAACAATGTAGCAAAGCGCAGATGACGAGAAATTAGTCTTTTAATCTGCCGGTTAGCCATGCCTACCATTATAGGGCTCTAGCGTCCCCACCAGGTGGATGACGTCAGCGGGAGAATGGGCTCATAGGTTTTACTATTCAGCCCATTGAGGGGGAATTATTCAGAACGAGGAAAACGACAGCCCCAAAACATCACTGCTCTAGAGGAGATCTGCATGGAGGAATGGGCCAAAATACCAGCAACTGTGTGTGAAAAGCTTGAGAAGAGTTACAGAAAACGTTTGGCCTCTGTTATTGCCAACAAAGGGTACATAACAAAGTATTGAGATGAACTTTTGGTAATGACCAAATACTTATTTTCCATCATGATTTGCTAATAAATTATTTAAAAATCAAACAATGTGATATTCTGTCTCTCATGGTTGAGGTTTAACCATGTTGACAATTACAGGCCTCTCTAATATTTTCAAGTGGGAAAACTTGCACAATTAGTGGTTGATTAAATACTTATTTGCCCCACTGTATGTCAAAAAACAGTTTCGGCTCTATGCTTCCTCCTTACTGCCTTGCGTCAATTGACCGTCCACACAGCAACTTCCGCGTTATACAGTAAGACTTGAAACGTTATGTCACAAACTAGTTCCACAAATAAACAAACCACAAGCCCATCCCACAGAACCAAAACAACAAATCACAAGCCTGTCTTGGAGAACCACATAAATTATTTACAACTAACATGAATAATTAACCAAACGTGATTTAGGCTCCTACATACAGTGTTTGGATTTCAGTTTTTTCTTTTTCTTTGGAAGGTATTTCACTAGTTAATATTCTTTCACAGCCCAGAATCCACAAAGAGTGGGATGACATTTCATCCCATCTTATAATAGTAGGCCAAAACATACCTACTGGATAAATTAAAGAAAAATGAAATATCGGCCATTCCAACCCAAGAGCGTAATTTTAAAAAAAAAAATTTCATTCTGTGTCCCGCCGACGTCACAGTGGAAGACCTTCACTCGGAGAAGCGCGATCCCTCCAGTGTTAAACAGAAGTCGGAGATGCCGTCCATCAAATTGGAGGCTGAGCTAAAGACCTCCAGCATTAAAGAAGAACAGGAAGATGAAATCCTCAAGTTTCCAGTGACTGTCCGTATAAACAGCGAAGAAGCAACAAAACTAGCGAGCAGTAACTTGTTTCAACAAATGACAACAAAAGGTGAGGGACGATCGGAACCGGTCGACCTCTTGGCACCACTCTCGGACAGTGACGACATGACGTCACACTCTTCTGACTATAACACTGATGAGGAGGATGTTGACTTTGAGCAAAGTGCTTCGAAATCCTTAAAGAAATCCTCACTGAAAAGAAACACAAAAGACGGCGCAGGTGGGAAACCTTTTTCCTGCTCGCATTGCGATAAAACATTTACTACCAAGGAATATTTATTCGTACACACGCATACGCACACTGAAGGAAAGCCTTTTCTCTGCACATTTTGTGGTAAAAGATTTAGCCGGAAGGCAACTTTAAAAATTCACACAAGAACACACACCGGAGAGAAGACTTTCGTCTGCTCTCTTTGCAATAAAAGATTTTGTACGAAGCATGACTTAACAAGACACACGAGAACACACACTGGAGAAAAGCCTTTTGTGTGCACATTTTGTGGTCAAAGATTCACCCATAAGGGTCATTTAAATGTACACAAAAGAACACACACTGGAGAGAAGCCTTTCGTCTGCTCTCTTTGCGATAAAAGATTTTGTACGAAGCAAGTGTTAGCAACACACACGAGAACACACACTGGAGAGAAACCTTTTCTCTGTACATTTTGTGATGAAAGATTTGCCCAGAAAGGGCCCCTAATTACACACACTAGAACACACACTGGAGAAAAGCCTTTCGTCTGCTCTCTTTGCAATAAGAGATTTTGTACGAAGCAAGTGTTAACAACACACACGAGAACACACACTGGAGAGAAACCTTTTCGCTGTACAATTTGTGATGAAAGATTCACCCAGAAGAGATATTTAAAGATACACACAAGAACACACACTGGAGACGAGCCACATGTCTGCTCTCTTTGCGACAGAAGATTTTGCACAAAGGAAGGTTTAAAAAAACACACTCGAACACACACAGGAGAGAAGCCTTTCGTCTGCTCTCTTTGCGATAAAGGATTTTATGCAAAGGAAGATTTAACAAAACACGCGTACACACACAGGGGAAAAGCCTTTTGTCTGCACATTTTGTGGTAAAAGATACACTGATAAGAGAAATCTAAATGCACACAAAAGAACACACACTGGAGAGAAGCCTTTTCTCTGCTCGCTTTGCGATAGAAGATTTTGTACAAAGCAAGGGTTAAAAAAACACACTCGAACACACACTTGAGAGAAGCCTTTTGTCTGCTCTCTTTACGATAGAAGATTTTGTCGGAAGCTAGAGTTGACAAGACACGCCCATACACAGCAGGTAAAATGTTCACATGGAATCGAGACTTAACTATTACGCAAGAACATACACCAAGGCAGGGCCGGCCCAGCCTATACGCAGACTATGCAGCTGCTTAGGGCCCCTGACCACTAGGGGGCCCCCAATCTGGCAATTGTTTAATTTATATTCTATTTTGTTTACTACAGTTTGCTTTATTTGACTTTTGTGAGTTTTGATACTTGATTACAAGCTTAAAAAAATAAAAGTTCTTCCTTAACTTCTTTCTTTCCTCTTTTAGAAAAAGGTTTGGCGCTGTCTACTGTAAGTACTGACAAATCATTTGGGGTTGAGAAGTTTGAAGTATGCAGTGCTACAAAATCTGATTAATATACAAAATATGGACGTATGGGTTGGATTGCATGTATAGGTTTCACAGTACACTGTGACGAAATGGTGGGCCAAAAATATGGGCCCCTTTGCGTTATTTTGCTTAGGGCCCCCAAATGGCCTGGGCCGGCCCTGCACCAAGGAGAAACCTTTCACTTGCACCATTTTGTAAAAACCTTCTCTTCACCAGTGTTGGGAATAACGGGGTTATTTTTTCAGTAATGGGGTAATCTAACTAATTTTTTCTGCCGTTACAACACCGTTACCGACGATCAAAAGCGATGCGTTACTTACTCTGAATAAATTGAAGAAACTACCAGCCGAAGCGAGTCTACTCTGCTGTTTATTTGTCATCCAAGACTTGGGGTGCGTTCAGGTTCAAGAATGCCGCACATGGTTTTTTTTGTGCTTTTTCTTAGCAACGATATACCACACATGACGTGCTAGCACTCTGTTTCTATAATAGCACATACAACAAACATACAACATTAACACAAACGTACGGCTCTCGCCAGGCCGTGTCTCTAATTCACTCCCGCATCATGTGAGCAAAACAATAATGGCGCCGTATGCACTTTAGGGTGCCTCGGATAATTCTGTATCAGAATATTACAGCACGTACTTCTTATGCCTCGAGGCTGTTTTTCCCTGCTCATTCAACTAGACAATGCTTTCCAAAGCTTGCTAACATTTCTGTTTGCTACACCTGAATGCTAGTCTCGTTCCCATCCCCCACTGTCAGCCAGCAAGAATGCTGCTTCCATCTTAAGGACGGCAGACGCTTTGAGGGTGACTGGAGGAGTAGGGGGATGAGGCTACCTGAATGCACCCCCTGGATAGATGCGATGGAAGTGATTGTGATTAGCTGAGGGTTAAAGTCATGTGTCATAGTACGCCAATCAGAGCCGATGTTTTCACACACACACCGGAACAGCGCGTGCGGCAAACACACACACATGCAAAACAGAGTGATATGATGGCAGAGCATTCAGAGGAAAATTTGTCCTTTACGAGGTGGGGATATAAACACTATTTCAAGTCAAAATACTTGAAGTATAGTAGGCTATGTCTACTTGACTAGTTGTCTCAGGTTGTGAGAGTTAGATTTAATTTATTAAACTCACTTTAAATTGTTTACTGTTGATTGTGCCAACAGTAAAAAGGCTAAAGTCAAGGCACAGTTTCCTGCACTCTGTAAAGGCTCTGGACAGAAATCCAGACAAGCAGCGTCTCGCTCTGTGGACAGAACATCTTACCCAAACCCCACATACAGTGTCTTCTATTAGGCCATGCGAATCTCTTCCATACGGTGCTAGTGAGGCATGGCCACTCTGGTCTTGCCGTAACCGGTTGAGAACTGCTGTCGGCCGATGCAAAACAAACCTGACAAAGTGGGGGTTTGATCAGAATGGTGACATCTCTTGTATGTGTGGAGAGGATCAGACCATGCAACATCTCCTTGTCTGCCCACTCCTCCCGACATCTTGCACCCAAGAGGACCTAGCTGACCTAACCCAGAGTGCCAGACAATGCATCCAACAATGGACTGGAATCATTTGATAATACGTAGTGACTCGAGAAGAAGACTGCTGATTGTTATCTCATTATATTGTTTACTGTTTATTTTTGTTGCACTTCAAGTTTAGGATAAATCTGTTGCTGGTGAGGTGCAATAAAAATTACAAGGTTTTATAACACAACTACCTGTCCTTCTCTATTCAACTGACTCGAATACTGCTCAGAAAATTTCAAATTCTTTGACATACAACAACTTTTTAAAGTAATGGAAATAGTTACTTTCCCTGGTAACTAGTTACTTTTACTATAGAGTAATTCAGTTACTAACTCAGTTACTTTTTGGAAGAAGTAGTGAGTAACTACAACTAATTATGTTTTTAAAGTAATGTGCCCAACACTGCTCTTAACCCTTTACACTGCACACTGTACAATTGGGGTCGCCGGACAATATGAATTCTGAGTTGGTATTCAAACCCCTCCAAATGTTTTCGTTTTTATAAAATTTGAAAAATTAGTTTTAGTAGGTCGCCGTTGTTGTTGACGAAGCAATGCAGTCTGGGTGGTAATGTCACTGGGCAGCGTTTCCCTACTTCCACATTTTTACTCGTTAGCTGCATAATGAAGAAATTGGGCCCCCCGGCCAAGCCGCCGGAACAGCGGCGGCAGAACCAGATAGTGTTCCGCTGGCGCCGCTCCAGGAAGTCGTCAGGGCGGGCCAAATCCCACGCGTCCACTCCGGTGTTAACCCTTTGTACTGACTCCATTTTGAACGGTTTAAAGAAGGCTCACCGAAAACAGGTTTGCAATTTATTCGTCAACAATGGTCAAAAACAAGGCAAAAACAGACGAATGAGAGGCAATGTTGGCAGTTTACGCTGTTAGCGTAAGTGGTCTTCTTCGATTTCACGTCGTCGGTGCTGTCGGCCTTGCTGTTGGCAACACCGCCGTCCTTCGTCACAGATTTTGACGGCTCGTAGATTTTGGTATGGCAATATTTAGTCACAATATACAAACTATGATGCTGGGAACCATTATCAGAAGTCCTGTTTGTTGTGACTGACTACTACGGCGTCAGTCGAGGGACAAAACACACTAATTGTCTTGCGCTCTTATTAATTTAAATCTCGCCAATGGCACCTTGTGGTGTATTTAAATCACTACCCTACATTATTAAAGAGTGACTGTAAAGTACGGCAGCATGGCCCTGTGACGTCACTGCCGTGCGACGTCAGCAACAATGGCGAGCTTTTTTTTTTTTTAATTATACGAATTTTATTAAAACGAAAACATTAACAGGGGTTTTGATATCAAATTATTGTAACTCGGACTAACATTTATCTTTTAAGAACTACATGTCTTTCTGTCTAAGGTACACTTTAAGTGTAGATGTGGTTTGTTTGTTATTTTGGCCTGGGCTTATCTGTAAGGCAAGGTTCTTCCGATTTTGTACTTTTGTATTCAATGTGATTTGTCTTTGTAAAATAAATTGTCCCCTTGTAAGCAAGTCACTGGCTCGTTTATGTTGCGTTTGAAGCGAGCCTTAAATTGGGACGTAACAGTACTTATAAACTTTAAAAAAAAAAAAAAAAAAAACTACTGAAAAACAGTTCAAACATGCCTAGTTGCACATCCTTTCATTCCTATCATCAAATGATTATGTCAGGAACTTTTCCAAAAGTTTTACATTCTTGAAAGTGTCAGAACCAGCTGAAGTTGATGAATTTTAAATGGCAAATATGGAAAATCACACACATTGCTTGATTACTAGGGATGAAAGTGGGCTGAAACGGTCCGGAACGCTGTTCCGGTATAAGATTCAGGGCCAGAAAGGTGCTTTGATCCCGAAAATATGACGGCAAGGGTCAAAACCCTACAGTGGTACGAAAAAGTATCTGAACCTATTGGAATTTCTTATATTTCTGCATAAAATCATCATCAAATGTGATCTGATCTTTGTCAAAATCACAAAGATGAAAAAAACAGTGTCTGCTTTAACTAAAACCTCCCAAACATGTATTTTCATATTTTAATGAGGACAGTATGTTAACAATGATGGGGGGGGGGATAAGAAAGTGAACCCTCTGCCTAAGGAGACTTAAAGAGCAATTGAAACCAATTTTTACCAAACATTTTAAGGTGTGTGCCCAATCACTATAAAAAAAACACTATTAAAAAAACACCTGGTAAGAAATGTCTGGATGAGAAGAATTGTCTGATGTGCATCATGGCTCAGTCAAAACAACTGTCTGAAGACCTGCGATCATGGATTGTTGATTTGTATAAAGCTGGGAAAGGATACGAAAACATCTTTTAAATGTCTGGATGTTCATCAATTGGCAGTCAGAGAAGTTGTCTAAAAATGGAGAGACTTTTGGCACTGTCCGATATGCACGTATGATACATCATTGGAGAGGTTAAAATCTCAATTTTCTGGGGGAAGAAAATTTTTGAACAGGAGGGCATTTATTTTATTTTATTTTTTTAAACAACAAAACCTTAACTGGAAGTGAGAGCATGACAGAGCAGAATTAAAGACGCCACCATTGAAACGAGATATTATCGCGTACTTACCTTGTTTTGATCCAAAATTTCCGTGTATTATGTATCACCAAGTGTCAACACACAGATGTGAATGACCACAGCCGGATTTGGGGGGATTTTATGGGTGAAACATAGTAATATAACAAGGGTCGTGATGCAGAAAAAAAAAAAAAAGAACCTTGTAATCACTACACAATCTGAATGTCAAAAATTGTTATTCGATATTTTCTGCGTCCTAAGGTATACTGGGGGTGGGTTTAAATAAGCTCTGACTTCTCCAGTCTGCCCTTTTCTCTTCGGGTTGAATTAATTGTAAACACATATAAATGCTGTATGCTTGCTGGATTTGTCATGCCTGAAGGGAAAAAATAAAGAGTTTCCAGGGTAAAACGGAGAAATTAAAACCAGTTTGGGGGCTTAATGCCCCATGAATCTGCTATGGCAGCATATAGACATATTGTTCTATCAAACACAACAGTTCTTTTGGCTTAAAATACAGCAGTTTATTTTAAAGAGAGTGCAAAGCAGAAACAGCTTTTTCAGTCTTGTCTGTTTTCCGCCATATATATTTTACACTGTTTGTCTCCTGTATATAAACTGTTTTGACCATAGTATGCACAAAGGCCAAAACGCCTCTGAACATACCTACTGTTTCTGTTGAATTATCAAATATAAAACTATTCAGTCTCATTTTTTTCTTTTGAATGTTTATCCTAACAAGTTGAACAAATATTATTAAGCTCTAAAATGTTTCATTGAGCATGATTGGTTGTCAATTGGACATAAATACTACAAATTTAGGGGTTTTTTTTTCCTTGTCTTTTTGGGTCCAAAATGTTGATTAGAATTGGTCAGTGAGGAAAGCAACAGTTTGAACATGAAGGTTATGGTGCCTAGAAAAAAAGGATCCAACCAGGCCAATGTGAACGATGAAAAAAACAAAAAAAAAAAGATATACAAGGCAATATCAAAAGCATGCAAATTCAGACAAAATCGGCTCAGCTATTAGACCAGTGGTCCCAAACTACGGGCCGCGGGTCAGATACGGCCCACTTCCACATTTGGTCCGGCCCCCTGAACAAAAAAAAAAAAAATTGGGAAAAAAACTAGTTTTTATTTATTTATTTTATCCCATAGTGTTATTTATTTGCTGGCTTTTTTCTGTGAAGAACCCAGAGAGGGTTATTTGGTTATTATCTATTTGATTAATAGTAGGGATGTCCGATCACGTCATTTTCAAAGTATCGGAATCGGCAAAAAAATATCGGACATGCCTTTTTTTAAATATATATATACTTTTTAATTAAATCGTTTTCTTATTGTAATTAACGTTACAGACAAAATGCCATACACTCATCCAGAGTCTTTAGTTTTGGTTTAAAGATTGGTCCATAATAACAACAAACATCCTCCCCTGCCATTTATTGTCGCACTCACAAAGTGTGGCACCGAACAAAACTGTTTTTTTTAACATGTTTATTGTTTACATATTTTATGGCACAGTGCTGATAAGCTTTGTTTTGATCCAAAGCAGTGGAACAATGTCATGTTGGACAATAAAAAAAGATACTTGGAGCAATTGAATTGAGTTTTATTCATTTTTTTTTTCTTAATGTATTGCCAAAATTTATATGAAAAAATTAAAAATTATCGGCAATGATTGGAATTGAATCGGGAGAAGGAAAAAAAGCAATCGGATCGGGAAATATCGGGATCGGCAGATACTCAAACTAAAACGATTGGGATCGGATCGGGAGCAAAAAAACATGATCGGAACAACCCTAATTAATAGTGTTGTTATTATTATTTATTATTATATTATATTATTATTTTATTTACTTTTGTTCCGTGAAGAATCCAGAGAGGGTTATTCGATTGGGGCTTTCTGAAAAACAATAAATCTTTACATTTTGGCACTCCTGCAATCGTCACACCTTTTCTGTTACAAACTGACCCCGGCACCTCATCAGAGAAGGGAAAAGTTATGTGGCCCTCACAGGAAAAAGTTTGCGGACCCCTGTTTTAGAGGGTTGATTTAGTTTTGTTGATTTTTTAAAGATGTTTCCATTATTTCGTCCAACTCCTGGAGTGTTTAAGTGTAAAAAAATATCCAGCCCGTCTTGGACAGTCCACGTTTAAGTTTGTCGCACCCGAGCCCTGTTCACATTTGTTCTGCCACTGACGGTCACAATAAGATCGGGGGACAATGAGGTGCATGACCTGTAGATGGCCTCGCTTCCGCTATCCAAGCAGCTAAACATACACAGCAAAAATTAAAGAGTTGAAATTCCAGGGTTAAACATTTCAGAGTTGATTTCAACTCCCAATGTGTCATTTTAACACCATTGTATTTAAATTGGGTTCAGTGTTGGAGTTATTTGAAAGAGTTGATCATGTCAATGTTATCCAACTTAGTCCCGAGTTAATACCACTCAATTCTAACACTTTCTGGTGTAATGGTTAGGTGTCTGGAGTTGTTTTTAATTGTTGATTCAAATCACTCCGCCCTGGAGTTGATTTCGACTCCCAAAGTGTAATTTTTAACACCCTCTGATTTAAATGGTGTGACATCAGTGTTAACTCAACTCAGGATAGATGTAAATAAGCTCCTCCCGCGACTCACACACCTGCACTTCATTTTGAATTTGATGAGCCAACAGACCAACACGGTGCTGCGTCGCATTTTATTAAAACTTTTTCCTGAGTGTGCTGTGCCTTCTACGCAAATTTTTTGTCAAACATGATGTTTACAGAGATGTTTGATGAGCATCGTCATGCTTTCAGAGTATCCACAAGTGAGGAAAGGTGTATAAATAAAATGTCTGAGCTGAAATGTTGCACACCGTTCGATGTTCAGAGCTCATACAGTGCCTCAGATGAACATCTATATATTGTAGTTGATTTTATACTGCTGTAATGAAAGACTGACTGGACTGGGGAGAACATGGCCAAACGAAATGTTTTATTTATTTCAATATTTTATTTGTTTTAATAAATGTTTTATATGTGAAACTGTCATTTGTCTAATCCCTATTTTTAACTGTGGTAAAGAGTAAAACCTTTTAATTATTCAACTCTCAGAAGGAGTAAAAAAAAAACATTTAATTATTTAACTCTGGTAAGGAGTAAAATGATTAGGTATTCAACTCTGTGAAAGAGTAAAATATTTAACTCGGAGCACAGTGTTATTTATTTTAACTCTGGTAAGGAGTAAACATTTAACCCAGAGCAGTGTTATTTGCCTAATAACGTCAACTCTGGTAAAGAGTTAAAGAAGGAACTCTTGGTGTGGTGTTGATATTGAACTATTTCCAAAGTGTTAATTTGACTCTAGAAAGTGTGGACCTATATAAAGTCTGAAAAGGAGTTGAAATTGACTCTGTGAGAATCAATTCAACACCAGGCTTTTTGCTGTGTAGAGACTTCACAGCAGACATGGCGCACCCCATACGCATAACACGCACTGCGCGTAGGACACCAACTCTGCCTGAAGGGGCACAAAAAAAAAATCAAGTTTGTAAAAAAATCCTAAAAAATAGTAATTGTAATAATAACAACAATATATAGTATTTAAAATAAAACTTTGTAAAGCCTGATAAATGCAAGTAATACAAATATAAGTAACATAGGCTCATTATTTACACAAAAAAAGAATCTCCTGTGCGGCCCTCTCGTCAGTCTACCTTTGGTGCCCCCCAATTCCCTAGTGGTTTGCTCTATTATGCTTCAGTTGCAAATTTGGCAGAAGTAAGGAAGAGGAAAAAGCAGCGGGATGATGCCCGCGCATCACTTGCAGGTAAGAATGTTATTTTATTTTTTTAAAATAATTGTTTATTTATTATCAGCTTTGTTTACATGACTACAAGTAGGTAGATGGCGATGTAGTGTAAAGCGCTTTGAAAGGTGGAAAAGCGCTATATAAGATAACACCATTTACCACCATTTACAATAATCTGATAACTGGGAATAACCAGGTAATGACAATAATGAGATTTGACGCATTTACATGCACTTCAGTGATGTGATAATCAGGAAAAAACTGGTTTATATGTTAAGTCAATAGTTTGATTTCTTTCCAAGTACATGACGTAAAACTCTTGGTCTCAGCATAGGCCTTCCTCCATGTTTACCAAAAACCCATGCTTGCTTGAAGTTGTCCCACTGAACCTCTTCAAATGCGAGTGTGGCGATTGCGTTACACAAGCTCGCTAACTGCAGAGTAGGCCCATAGGCTGAAAGCGAATCAGTTTGGCGTCCCTAAGGCCTCTCTAGCGACATCCGTTTTTCCATTTGTTCACATGCTCAGATATGTAAAATAGCGGTGTTTATCAGATAAAGGATAGCAGACCATGCTGTTTACATGACCACTTGAATAATCTGGTAACTCCAGAAATCGGTTTATGATCGGTTTATTAGTATGCACAACCAAAAAAAACCACTCCAAAACGCTGTGGTGGAAATGATGTGACTTGCAAATTCATTGCACAATGAAAATTAAATGGAATGTTACGAGACATACCGGTAGTTGTTTTATGCAACGACTATGTTGATACCGAAATTTTTCCATTAGTAAGAAGCCGTAGTCATTTTCGAGAGGTTCAGAGGCCAAGAGCGACATCTACTGGTGAAACTAATTAGAAGAAAAAAAACAATCTTAAAGCTATGTAGATTTCCCCTTTCATATTCAGTTTCCACATTATGTCCAGAATGTTTATATAGTTCCCTATCAGTCCATGTCTATAAAGGTATAAAATTAAAGTTTTCATGTATGTTTTAAATATGGGCCTGCATAATACCATAATTAATTTAGAAAATGTTTGTACCATGGTTCAAAACAATATTTCACCGTATAATCCCTGAATGTTTTGTCTTGTATTGGTGGATTGGGGGGCACCACAAAGCATTTATGCCTAGGGCAGCAAAATAGCTAGCGCTGGCCCTGCTTCACAGTCCAGATGATTATAGAGATGCTTTACAGTGTCTCCCTTTTGTGAAACTAAAACAACAAAAAAAGATATACAATCAATAATACTGCTGCAAATAACAAAAACCTGTCTGCATATGGAAACACATTTGCCTTTCATAAGATAAACACACATTCTGTATCAAAAATGTAACTTCGGGACAATTGGCAAAGTGGAGTTCTTTTTTTAAAAAAAAATCTATAAAAGTCGTGAGAGTTGAGCTGGAATGGATCACAATGAATAACATTCAACTTCTTGTTTGTATTATTCTCCTACCGTTTTTTAATCAGGAATAAAACGACCACTAGATGGGGCGCTTTACCAAGCGATAAAGAGAGAATTTTCTACAATAAACAAAATACTGTATGACTCGATGGGAGATTTGGGAGTTGTCTGTCACTTCCCGATCGTAACGGCCTACCGAATCACGACAGATTGCTACTGCGCTTGCGCAAACCGCCGCCATTTTCTCCCGAGGGACGACGGCAGATATTGATATGTACAAGTTGTATTAAACGATTAAAAAAATCTCTTGATTATGCCATAGATAGAAGCAGTGATGGCAACTTGAAACTTAAACTTCAAAACGTGCTCAGAACCGATGGACCACTGCCCCGGAAGCGCTCTCTCTTGACCTATCCGGGACTTGCCGTTCTCTTGCGTTCCCTTCTCCGAACCAAATGAGCTCCTTCAAAGTATTCTCATTGGGTAAGTACCAAAGTAAGAATTTAGTGGACTAACACGTTCCACCTTAAAGTTTAGTGGAAGTCGTTTGGCTTTATATTGAAACCGACCGGGCTAACGTAACTTCGTTTTGTTTAGCTTAGCTCGCTAGCCAAGACACGTGAACGCATTTCGATTGCTTTAGCAGAATGCCACTTCCGAGCTATAAATTTTGTTTTAATGGGGCGGGGTGTCACTCGGTTAGCATTTGAGTGATAATTTTTGATTATATAATACGAGCAACTGAAAAACAAAAGAAAATGAGGGTAACATCTATACATCAGTTGTGTTACTTTTTATGCAATATTAGACTTGCCTTGACGTGGCCGTGATTATGCCTGTAGGGCCAAATTCCCCATATCTGACTTGCCATACAAAGCTCACAACAATGGTGATTTCATGATATGGCAATACTACAATTGTCAATACATTGGTCAGGAAATCATTTCAGGATATTCTACAGAAAAAAAGAGCTATTTTCATCCTTTTGCTGTGAATTTCAATGAGTTCGTCACTAGTAGACGTCCAATCCATTTGAACTGGGCAGGTGGCAGTTTCGTTTATTCACTGCCATCCCTCCCACTTCAATGGCAGCCGATGAGTTGACAATTCTATCTATCATTAATGGTAGTGAAAGAGTTGATGAAAGATAGGGATTAGTAAGAAAGTGTATTTCCTGTATCTTCAGCTAAAGGGTTCTTAGGCTGCGTTCAGACTGTAGGCATATCTGATTCCAATCCATTTCATCCTCAAATCCATTTTTTACAGCTGGCAGTTCACACTTTTTTTTTTTTTTTTTTTTTTTTTTTTTTGGAAAGTGTCCAAAACGGAATTTAGTCTGTTCAGAGTGGGCTAAGTTATTGACCCTTCTGAAGGGGTCGCTGTGGCAACGAAGGTGTCATCCAGTGTGTGTAGAGTTTGACGTCATAAAATTGTGTCAACGGCGACAAACATGCCAGAAAGTTTCTACAAGGTACTGAACCAATGTTACTATGCCCTTATATTAGCCAGTATATGGCAGTTTGCCTAGCTAACAAACAGACATTACTGACCTGCATTACCATTATTTGTCCACCACTCGTCGCCATCATCGTGAAGTGCTGCGTTGTTCAACGCAAATAGTGGGAGAACGCTGGTCTTGTCCCCAAGTATGCCGTCTAGAGCTGGGAATCTTTGGGCACCTAACGATTCGATTACGATTACGATTCAGAGGCTCCGATTAGATTATAAAACGATTATTGATGCACCCCCCCTCCTTTTTTTTTTTTTTTTTTTTTTATGTTTTGTACATTAGTTCCAAAATTGTTCAAAAATACTCTCAGGCTAAACCACACTACTCTTTCAGTATCAAGTTAACATATAGCAGTAAACAAATATACAAAAATAACATTAAATAAAAAACTCCAGTTCCCATTCTGTATCAGCAGCTTTAAACTACATTCAATTAATTTAATGTTGTGAATCAACCGTTAAATTTGTTAAAATTGCTCCCGTTATTCCATAATTTCCCTTTTGTCTACTTTCGACATGTGAAAGTTTTAAAACTATTTTAAAGATAGATTCAAGTCAATATTTTACCGATTAAGGAGTATTTTAGATAAAAAGTTAATTAGGTTTGCTTGGAAGGTTCGCTACAACAGCCTTGCAGGGAAGTGTACTGCTTTAAGATGGCGGCCGTTTATAACGACAGCATCTAGCTTTTTGTAGAGGTGCTGCTAACACTACCAAATCTATATTGCATCTAGTCCTATATAAATGATATCCACCGTAACATTATATGGATGTACTTTGGAGCAGCTTTTCGGCAGCAGTCAGGTATGTTGTTGTGTTTTTTTTAGGGCTGTCAAAATTATCACGTTAACGCGCGGTAATTAATTTTTTAAATTAATCACGTTAAAATATTTAACGCAATTAACGCACATGTCCCACTCAGACAGTATTCTGCCTTTTGGTAAGTTTTACAGCAAGCCTTTTTGTGCAATCTAACAGCGAACTATTGTGGTCGCTTTGCGACATGGTTTATTGTTGTCTTGCCAGTTCAATATGGCTGCAGGACGTCACGGGCTGACGCCTACGTTGTAATGTTGTGCTTATATGATCCTTGGATAAGATTTGTCCGTAAGTATGGTTGTTGTAAATTATGCACATATTATGTTAGTAAGCGACATGTTATATTTTTTGTATGAGACGCTTTTTGTTTATGTTTTGTGAACCTGTATAGCGTGCGAAGCTAACGCTGTTGCTAATGCAATGCTTGTGTACTTTTTTTTTTGTAGTTTTACGACGGTCTAAAGAGGACAATGGTTTGAGGCCATTTTATTAATAAATCAGATGAAAAAAAAAAGAAGTCTGATTATTATGGCGTCGTTCACTAGCTGTCTAGCTTTGGAAAAAGTAGACGCTTCGGAGTGAGGACAGCATAGACAGATTTAAATGACAGTAGAGAGAAATGCCCACTACAGTCCTTATGTACCGTATGTTGAATGTATATATCCATCTTGTGTCTTATCTTTCCATTCCAACAATTTATTTTAGAGAATGTATTTATAATTTACAGAAAAATATGGCATATTTTATAAATGGTTAGAATTGCGATTAATTACGATTAATTAATTTTTAAGCTGTAATTAACTCGATTAAAAATTTTAATCATTTGACAGCCCTAGTTTTTTTTATCTCGGTGCATGAGTTGAGCTAGAGCCGTTAGTTGAGCATTGGCATTACCCGAGGGGCCGGGTAATGGGAAGCATGATGTTTAGCTAGTCTCGCTCCGTTCCGTCCCGAAGACCGCGCGGCGCGCTGAGTGTTGTGTACTTCCGGTTTACTTGGCATATTTCAATAATCGGAATTTGGATGTTTGTGAATCGTTCTCGAATCTTCCACGGCCGAATCACGAATAATCTAAGAATCGGAAATTTTGCACACCTCTACTGCCGTCTAATAATTAATAAAAGTGAATGAGTGACTGTATTTATATATATATTAGCAGTGTGACGGTTTGCAGTTCAAAGCCGAACCGTACGGTTTGCCCTGTATGGTCTTTATGAGCCGCGTCTTTTTGCTTTTGCAATTAATTTATTCCAAACGCTTGTGGAAGTTGTCTGTCACTTCCCGATCGTACCGGCCTACCGAATCACGGCGGATTGCTACTGCACTTGCCCAAACCGACGCCATTTTCTCCCGAGGGATGACGGCAGATATTCTCCACAGCTGTGGAGAAATTCCCGCCCCGCAAGTAAATGTCCGATCGCTGTCAAGCACCTGTGTAATAGAAGCCGAGAAACGCCCTCTCACGAGCTAAGTGAAAGTGAAACAAGAAAGAAAACAAAAAGCTATGGCGAGCGGAGGAGTGGAGAGACCAAATTTTGAGGAAGCACCGGCTTCTTTCAAATCTGCGGTGTGGAAACATTTCGATTTCCCCGTGGACTACAATGCAGAGGGAGAGAAAATATTGAAGAAAAAAAATTGCAAGCATTGCTCAGCGCTTGTTCCCCATGCTAATGGCAACACTTATAACATGATTTCGGCAGCTCAGCCGGCATCACCCACAGATATCACTTTCTCAGAGCAGGACAACCCTGAAAATGACACCAGTGAAAACACACGGTGGGCTTCGTTAATTTATTTGCGACGCTTGACCCGCGTTAAATTGTTCCCTCGCGGACATACTCTATTTCTCCAACAACGTAATCCCCGACATTTATGAAATGGCACGCAAAGCCATCGAAGATGATTTTGCTAAAGCACAAAGTTTCGCCCTGACGACTGATAGTTGGACGTCCCGTGCTACACAGTGCTACTACCTAACTGTGACGGTCACGACGGCAACGAGACAATGTGCGTTAGAGAAAAGTCAGAGACACGGAGAGGGAAGAGTGTTTGTTGTGACGCTGTAGGAAACGCAATGCTTGGCTAGGTGGCTCCAATATTTACTGACTGTAGCTGACTGCCTACAATCTACTACATGCGAAATGACACACTCCGTAGCGTTAGTAAACAGCTGCCATTTTGGAGCAGTAAACTTCTCAGAAAGGCTCTTTTGTAGCGACCCTTCCAAGCGAACCTCAGTAACTTTTTATCTAAAATACTCCTAAATCAGCAAAATCTTGACTTGAGTCTATCTTTAAAGGATGAAACAGTTTTAAAATTTTCACATGTCGAAAGTAGACAGAAGGGAACTAATGCAAAAACGGGAGCAATTTTATCAACTTTAACGGTTGATTCACAACATTAAATGATATCCAAACATAGCAAAGGTAATATGTTTTTGTTTGTTTGTTTGTTTTTTTGAAAAAATGAAAAGAAAAAAACAATAAAGGTAACACCAGTTACTTTGCCAAGTAACTGTTTTACTACTGTGTGTGTATTTCAGTAGTCAGTCACTACACTAGACAAAGAGCTAAGAGGCATTTTAACAGTCGAAAATGTTTCCATTTTAAGTGTTTCATTTTATTAAAAGCAAAATAAAGGCAGTTTATAAATTTTTTTTTTTTTAAATGCAAAAGCAAACCGAAACCGAACCGAAACCGTGATCCCAAAACCGAGGTTCAAACCGAACCGTGGGCTAACTGAACCGTTGCACCCCTAATTTATATATACAGTGCCTTGCAAAAGTATTCGGCCCCCTTGAACCTTGCAACCTTTCGCCACATTTCAGGCTTCAAACATAAAGATATAAAATTTTAATTTTTTGTCAAGAATCAACAACAAGTGGGACACAATCGTGAAGTGGAACAAAATTTATTGGATAATTTCAACTTTTTTAACAAATAAAAAACTGAAAAGTGGGGCGTGCAATATTATTCGGCCCCCTTGCGTTAATACTTTGTAGCGCCACCTTTTGCTCCAATTACAGCTGCAAGTCGCTTGGTGTATGTTTCTATCAGTTTTGCACATCGAGAGACTGACATTCTTGCCCATTTTTCCTTGCAAAACAGCTCGAGCTCAGTGAGGTTGGATGGAGAGTGTTTGTGAACAGCAGTCTTCAGCTCTTTCCACAGATTCTCGATTGGATTCAGGTCTGGACTTTGACTTGGCCATTCTAACACCTGGATACGTTTTTTTTTTTAACCATTACATTGTAGATTTGGCTTTATGTTTTGGATCATTGTCCTGTTGGAAGATAAATCTCCGTCCCAGTCTCAGGTCTTGTGCACATACCAACAGGTTTTCTTCCAGAATGTTCCTGTATTTGGCTGCATCCATCTTCCCGTCAATTTTAACCATCTTCCCTATCCCTGCTGAAGAAAAGCAGGCCCAAACCATGATGCTGCCACCACCATGTTTGACAGTGGGGATGGTGTGTTCAGGGTGATGAGCTGTGTTGCATTGTGGCCAAAAAGTTCAATTTTGGTTTCATCTGACCAGAGCACCTTCTTCCACATGTTTGGTGTGCCTCCCAGGTGGCTTGTGGCAAACTTTAAACGAGACTTTTTATGGATATCTTTGAGGAATGGCTTTCTTCTTGCCACTCTTCCATAAAGGCCAGATTTGTGCAGTGTACGACTGATTGTTGTCCTATGGACAGACTCTCCCACCTCAGCTGTAGATCTCTGCAGTTCATCCAGAGTGATCATGGGCCTCTTGGCTGCATCTCTGATCAGTTTTCTCCTTGTTTGAGAAGAAAGTTTGGAAGGACTTGGTAGATTTGCAGTGGTCTGATGCTCCTTCCATTTCAATATGATGGCTTGCACAGTGCTCCTTGAGATGTTTAAAGCTTGGGAAATCTTTTTGTATCCAACTCCGGCTTTAAACTTCTCCACAACAGTATCTCGGACCTGCCTGGTGTGTTCCTTGGTTTTCATAATGCTCTCTGCACTTTAAACACACACAGGCGGATTCTATTTATCATCATCGGTCATTTAGGACAACATTGGATCATTCAGAGATCCTCAATGAACTTCTGGAGTGAGTTTGCTGCACTGAAAGTAAAGGGGCCGAATAATATTGCACACCCCACTTTTCAGTTTTTTATTTGTTAAAAAAGTTTAAATTATCCAATAAATGTTGTTCCACTTCACGATTGTGTCCCACTTGTTGTTGATTCTTGACAAAAAAATAAATTTCATATCTTTATGTTTGAAGCCTTCAATGTGGCGAAAGGTTGCAAGATTCAAGGGGGCCGAATACTTTTGCAAGGCACTGTATATGGCGGAAAACACAGACAAGACTGAAAAAGCAGTTTCTGCTCTTTGCACGCCTCTTTAAAACAAACTGCTGTATTTTAAGCCAAAAGAACTGTTGTGTTTGATTGAACAATATGTCTATATGCTGCCATAGCGGATTCATGGCGCACTAATCTTCAAACTATTTTGAATTTTTCCCTTTTACCCTGAAAACCCCCGTTTACAGACATCGCGCAACCGCTTTTGTTTCAACCCAGCCATAAAAAACGCAGTAATTATATTTATTATTCCAAATGTCTGTCATTTGTAGCTTATAATCATTAATTGATGTCTAATATTTTGTCTAAATTTTTTAAATTATTTTTTTAAATGCCCTCCTTTTCAAAATGTTTGTTCCCCCAGAAAATTGAGATTTTAAGCTTTCTAATGCTGTATCACACATACAAAAAGGCCAATTTTGAAATTTGGCCAAATCGGGGGTCTAAGAGCGGAACTTCAAGCCACCTTTGTGTTTTCCGCCATATATATAAATATGTACTTGGCGGAAAACACAGACAAGACTGAAAAAGCACTTTCTGCTCTTGCCCCCCTCTCTAAAATAAACTGCTGTATTTTAAGCCAAAAGAACTGTTGTGTTTGATAAAAAAAAAAGTCTATATGCTGCCATTGCAGATCATAGTGCATTAAGCTCCAGAACTATTTTTAATTTGTCCGTTTTACCATGGATACCCCCGTTTACAGACGTCGCGCAACCACTTTTGTTTCATCCCAGCCATAAAAAGAAGGTAATTAATTACATTTATTATTAAAAATGTCAGTCATTTTTAGCTTTCATTAAATGATGACTAATATTTAGTTTAATTTTTTTTTTTTTTTTTACACTTTTAAGAACTACAAGTTGTCCGTGGTTTCCTTTTAAGAGAAGGTTTCACTAGGGGTGTGCCATCTTAGGCACCCCGCAATATGATTCGTTTTAAGAGTCAGGGTGCTACGATTTGATTAATAAACGCTGATCACGGTATTGACGATGAACACGGTTATCAGGATGATCACGATTAGCGATGCATCGTACATTACTAATTAATAAAGTAGCCAAGCAAATTTATGTCCATTATTTATTTAAATATCCTAATGATTCGACAGGAACGATGGAAACATGCCCATACAACAAAAAGATGCCCTTAAACTCCTAGTTTTATTTATTTTTATTTTTTTATACAAGAAAGTGCAAAAACATTAACCATTTGAAAGGCAGTACTTATTTCTCAACATGCCCATACAACACTCGGCTTATTTTCAGATATTCTTTTTCACAAGAAGGTGCAAAAACATTAGCTGTTTCAAAGGCAGTACTTATTTCTCTCAACAACACGATAAAATTTACACTGATGGAATGAATTCCACATTTTCTGTAAACAAAGTGTCTTTAGAAGTAAGACCATTACCAATATACCGTAATTTTCGGACTAGAAGCCGCTAGTTTTTCCCTTCATTTAAAAACCTGAGGCTTATAGTCCAGTGCGGCTTGTTTGTTGATTTATTTTTGTTAATAGGTAAAACCTTATTTGACAGCGGCGTCATAAAACAGTCATAATTATGACATGGCACTATCAGGGGCATTACTGAATGCTTATGACAGATGTCATTAAGTGTCACCCAGCAAATTATGTCACTAACTTCATTTATGTCCAGCTCGGATCTTTTACATCCATTCAAAAGTGAGATCATTTGCTGGATAACACTTAGTGACATCTGTTATAAGCATTCATTAATGTTCATGAGTCATGTCATAATTATGATTGTCTGATGACAGTCTTATGGCACCACTGTCAAATAAACTGTTACCATATACCTAACTAGAAATTAATGAAACAACTGGAACAGTAACTGAAGAAATAATTAGCACAGAACAAGAATTTTGATTGTTATTTACGTCTGTATCGCTGCAATGCATGCTAGGAGGCATGTTGGACAATAACAGTGTTGACAGCAGGTGGCAGCAGAGGTTGACTGTCTCCCCCTTGGGGGCAGTGATGGCTAAAGTTTTGCAGCCAATTGGTTCAAAGCTTCATGGTGGTTCATTTGGTCTTATGACAGTCGTATGATGCCGCTGTCAAATAAAGTGTTATCGGTTAATATCTTTTGGTGTAAATATCCCATAATACAGTGAGAACAGCTGTGGCTTATAGTCAAGTGCGGCTTATCCATGAACAAATGCTGTTATCGTGTCAAATTTATTGGGTGGCGGCTTATAGTGAGGGGCGCCCTATAGTGCGAAAATTTTCACACATTTCTGTACTATTTCACATGTTTGTAGTATTACCCCTGTAATAATCCTGGTTTTAAATGTTCTGTATCTGGAGTAAGTTATGTTGCAAATTAGCATAGCGCTCGGCGCTAACTAGTAATATCTCCAAAACAACAACAATAAAGGCTAAACACTACAAGAGGGTTTATGTACTTACCTCTGATAGACGGACACGGGACTTAGAAAAACACTAGGGACTTTTTCCAATTAACACAACTTGAACCTACTGCTGGAAAACTGAAAGACAAGGAGCAACGAACTATCTCTCTTCCCCTCTCGCTCTAAAAAATAACCTGCGCACAGAAGCGTGACCGCCGCGTCCCTGCCTGTCTCATACACAAATTTATTTTCCAGTCTTTTGAAAAGGAGTAAATCTCTCGCTCAGTAACCTGCAGCATCCATCATAATGTTGTGCGTGCGTCCGTTAAAGGTGTCCGGTGGGCAGACGTCTCTTGACTTTCATTCCGCTACGAGCGGCTGTCATAAAGTTATGAGGGAAAATCGTTTTTTTTTAACCTTTATGAATCATAATCGAATTGTCACGTGTTGAATCGCGACGCATCTAATAATCGATTTAAATGGATCTATTTCGTTTGCACGAAGCGGATGAATTTCACGCCATCATCGAGAAGTGTTCTCTGCTACAAACACTTCGAAGATGCCTGCTTCCTTAACCGGTCTGCTTATGATCAAGGATTTGCCAAAAAGTAAGTGTGATTTGGACGGATGGCCAAGTGTGAATTAATTTGCGGCGAGAAGCAGGGTCAGAGTGTCGCCGCGTTAACTTCAACAACGAGGGGCAGGGGTTCTTATTATATCTGTGATATCAGGCTATCTCGGTGGACGGATATACGCAATCACGGCTGACGAAACTTTGATGAATGCGCTTTTTTCAAGTTTTGCGAGCTTTGGGACACTTGAAAAATGACTCTCATGCCTCTCCTTGCTAAGTTAATGCTACCTCGATGTGCGTTTGTGTGGAAATGTAGTTGACTAACACAAAAAAAAAAAAAAACTATACACCATCTCATCGAAACTAGTAAAACTCTTTTCACAGCCATTAGAACTTCCCCCCCACTCCTTGAAATGGGTCCGTTGACAGAAGGACTATTATTGTTGTAGTAATGTAGTACTACGAGAAAAAAGTGGTATTAGTACGTAGGGCAGTGCTTCTCAATTATTTACTGTTATGCCCCCCACAGGAAGACGTAAATGTTCCGCCTCCCTCCCAACTCTATGCCGCCACTATAAATATACTGTATTATACAGCATCACTGACCCACCCCCATACCTCACAGTGGGTATGAGGTGCTGTCTACACGCCAAGAAGCTGTTTGGGAGGCATGCACGGAGAAAACCTTTCCTCACTCACAATCATGAACGCAAACGTCTGGAGTTCGCCAAGCGGTATTGGGGCTTCAACTGGGACCGTGTGCTTTGGTCAGATGAGACCAAGATTGAGCTTTTTGGCAACAAACACTCTAAGTGGGTCTGGCGTGCCACGAAAGATGCGCATGCTGAAAAGCACCTCATACCCACTCTGAAGTATGGGGGTGGGTCAGTGATGCTGTGGGGCTGTTTCGCTTCCAAAGGCCCTGGGAACCTTGTTAGGGTGCATGGCATCATGAATGCTTTGAAATACCAGGACATTTTAAATCAAAATCTGTTGCCCTCTGACCGAAAGCTGAAGATGGGTCGTCACTGGGTCTTTCAGCAAGACAATGACCCTAAACATATGGCCAAATCTACACAGAAATGGTTCACCAGATACAAAATCAAGCTCCTCCCATGGCCATCTCAGTCCCCAGACCTCAACCCCATTGAAAACCTGTGGGGTGAGCTGAAGAGGAGAGTATAGAGGAGAGGACCCAGGTCTCTGGATGATTTAGAGAGATTCTGCAAAGAGGAATGGCTGAAGATCCCTCTCTCTGTCCTTTCCCATCTTGTGAAACATTATAGAAGATTAGGTGCTGTTTTGTTGGCAAAGGGGGGTTGTACAAAGTATTAACACCAGGTGCTAATAATTGTGACACACATTATTTGATGTCAAATAATTATTTCTTTATGTGGGATTTTTTTCCCCACTGAATAAATGCACTTGTATTGAAGGTTGGATTTTTCTTTTTTTTTCAT
This sequence comes from Corythoichthys intestinalis, assembly GCF_030265065.1. Taxonomy (NCBI): domain Eukaryota; kingdom Metazoa; phylum Chordata; class Actinopteri; order Syngnathiformes; family Syngnathidae; genus Corythoichthys; species Corythoichthys intestinalis. The sequence goes on from NC_080395.1 coordinate 7,640,221, forward strand.
TAAGGTCCCATATTATTTAGAAAAAAAAATATTAGAAGCTAAAAAACACATAATTATTGTAAATCCAATAATTATGAAGGGCACTGTATATATATAACTGTGATTAACTCGATTAAAAATTTTAATCGTTTGACAGCCCTTGTGCATATTTACATAAATAAATGTAACAGTACACTTTCACAGCCCAGAACCCACAAAGTGTGAGATAACATTTCATCCCATTACTAATTAGTCAACTACAACCCATCTTATCATAATATCAGGCCAAAACATACACCAAAAATAATCAAATTCCTACTGGAGAAATTAAAGAAAAAAAAATATCAGCTGTTCTGTCCCAAGAGTGTGATTTTTCCATTTTTATCCTTTGTCCCACAGATGTCACAGTGGAAGATCTTCACCCGGGGAAGCACGATACCCCCCATGTTAAACTGAAGAAGTCGGATATGACGAACATCAAACAGGAGGCGGAGCCAGAGACCCCCAGCATTAAAGAAGAAAAACAGGAAGAGGAAATCTCCAAGTTTCCACTGACTGTCGGTGTAAAAAGTGAAGAAGATGAAGGTCCAAGCAAAGAGAGCAGAGCAACAAAACTAGCGAGAAGTAGCTTTTTTCAACACCTAAGAACAGAAGGTGAGGGACGATCGCAACCGGACGACCTCTTAGCGCCATTCTCGGACAGCGACGATGTAACATCACACTCTTCTGACTATAACACCGATAAGGAGGATGTTGACTTTGAGCAAAACGCTTGGAAATCCTTAAACAATTCATCACTGAAAAGTGACAAAAAAGAATGCCTGGGTGAGAAACCTTTTTCCTGCTCACATTGTGATAAAACATTCACTGCCAAGGAATATTTAATACTACACACGCATACACACACTAGAAGAAAGCCTTTTGTCTGCGCATTTTGTGGTGAAAGATTCACTCATAAAGGAAGTTTGAATGTACACAAAAGATTACACACCGGAGAGAAGCCTTTCGTCTGCTCTCTCTGCGATAAAAGATTTTCTAGGAAGCATTCGTTAACACAACACACGAGGACACACACTGGAGAGAAGCCTTTTGTCTGCGCATTTTGTGGTAAAAGATTTTGTTCGAAGCCAGAGTTGACAAGACACACGATGACGCACACGGGAGAAAAGCCTTTTGTCTGCTCTGTTTGCGATAAAAGATTTTGTTCCAAGCAAGAGTTGACAAAACACACGAGGACACACACTGGAGAAAAGCCTTTCGTCTGCTCTCTTTGTAATAAAACATTTTGTTCGAAGGAAAACTTAACAAGACACACGAGGACACACACAGGGGAAAAGCCTTTTGTCTGCACATTTTGTGGGAAAATATTCACCCAGAAGGGACATTTAAATGCACACACGAGGACACACATTGGAGAGAAGTCTTTTGTCTGCTCTGTTTGTGACAGAAGAATTTCTTCGAAGCCAGCGTTGGCAAGACACATGCAAACACACCAGGTAAAAGGTTCACCCGGAAACGAGAATTAAACAATTGTGCAGGAAACACACACCAAGGACATACCTATCACTAGCACCGTGTGCTGTAAAAACCTTTAAAAAAATTTTTTTTAAATAAAATATTTAAAAAAAAATAAGTGTTAGCATGAGTTATAATAATTTGATATTCAAACCCATCCCTCCTAATGTTTTCGTTTTTATAGAATTTGAAAAATGAGTTTTGTAGGTCGCCATTGTTGTTGACGATGTCATGCACTCTAGGCAGTGAGTCACTGGGCGACGCTGCTCTACTTCCAAAGTGTCACTCGTTGGGTCCAAAAACATGTCGTCGGTTCTGCCCTTCCAATTTGAACCAGAGCGGAAAAGTGTTGACAGCATTGTCAATATTTCACAAAACCAGCAGCAAAAGCAATTCAATGAAAGTCCCCAGGATTCAAACCGCGTTACCCGTGCGACAGACGATCGCATAGACCACAGGACTATACTTCCGCGTGACGTTAGTCATGATGTTCCCCTTATTAAGCAATCACAACCCACATGTGTTGTCTGTCTGTGCGGTAAAACCTGAAAGGGAAATTCGACTGAAAAGAAAGTGTGGCTGGCTTGATGAGAGAATTACCGTAATTTCCCGAATATAACGCCCCCCCCCCAAAAAAAAAAAATCAACCTGTAAAATTATGGTGCACATTATACATGGATACAGGGATGGAGACAGAAATATATATATATTATATATATTTAAAAACCGTTTTGTTTTTAATTGACACGGCCATGTTGTGTTGAAGATACGTATGCGGCGATCCGTTGCCGACCATTACGGTACGTGACGTCACCATTTTGTTCCGGTAATACTTCACTCTGATCGGTCGAATGATTTCGTCTGTGTTAAATTCTGCTTTTTTCACTCTCCATAAAGCACAGAATTTAGTTTCTTGAACTCATTTGAGTCAACGTTTATTGCAGCTAGTGTTGTATCGGTCGCGAACGATTCGTTCTTTTTGAACGAATTGTTTTGGTGAACGAGACCGAACTAATCGCCATCTGCACTGATTCGTTCTATGAAGGTGGTGCTTGTTCGCTGCGTGGGAGGGCGTTGAGCAAGCGGCAGCGTCTTCTGACATCGCACACGACCAATCAGACGCCAGCCTCATCGCGGGCAGGGGAGGGAGCGGAAACAGAATCAGGGCGTCTGTCACTCACGTCCACGTGTGGCCAATAAGCAGCCAGCGTGCAGGCAGGGGGGCAAGACTGAGTTTTGTCACTTCCTGTTCAGTGACTCGGTCCTCCGGTTCCTGACCTAGCTTGCTGCTAACTTGATTTTCCAGTAATGGCTATGCGGTGAACGAATCAGAAAATGAAAGGAAATGACTTTGTCACATATTTGTTAACGTGGAGCCTATCAAATGCTGCTCAAACAGACAAAAACACCACACAAATCTAGCGAGCATGGTTTAGAGTAGTACTTTTCTCAACAAACTCGTGACTGCCTATGACGACATACTATCAAATTTACAGTAATTTAAAACACGGGTAGCTACGAGGCAAGCAAAAGCTGAGCTGCGGTCGCGTGACGGCAGTGAAGCGGGCAGAGAACTGTCACTATATGGAGGCTTCATGGCAGCGATATTTACCTCGTGCACAGAAAACATATTTAGTATGATCACCATAATACTGATTTGCAATGAAACTATATATACATGTCAATTTTTTCCCGAGTGTTTTATTTTTTTTTTATCGTGTCAGCGTGTCGGGTGTTGGTTGGTTTGACAAATTATGTCAATCCGTCCATCATGTGCTACTCAAGCGCCCAAAAACAACGCACGAGGACACGGGAGATGTCACAATATGTCTACATTTTTCTTAACAGACCAATGAGAGTAGAAAGGCGACATCGTAAAGAGCTAACAATTATTTCTCGTCAGCATTTGACGATCTGAGATGCGGGGACGACAGGGGAGCTGACCGGATTATTTTATTTATTAATACCAGTGCAAAAATTCAACACGATCATCTTGATACTAAAAAACAAAAATACAACAGAGCGAGATGTAAATATGATGTGTTGGTCGTTCCATATTTAGAAATTAAACTTTCGATGTATTTTTATTTTCGTGACAGCAAGCATGCTGCGTTGCATTGTATATGTGATCAAGAACCTGCTAAAGAAAGTCCGTGCGCCCCCGCCCCCTACTCCCCTCACAAAAGGAAAATGTTTAACCGTGTCCTAAATCGAAATGCAAGCACGAGCCATGACTTTGAGCCCATAGAACTAGGACAGACGACGCGGAAGTTCTCCCTCGCTTTTGCAGCAGCAGGAGGGAGACGAGGCTGTCTGTGAAAGCAGAATGATACCGCCTGTCACTCATTTCTGAAACTACGACGAGTGGTCAATGTGGAAGAGAGGGAGGGACCAAGCAATATCACTTCCCGTTCAGTTATACTGCGAAGCGGTCTTTGGTGATTCGTTCGGCAACGTCACTTCCCGTTCAGTAACCGAACGATTCGTTTGGGCGGGGAGGGAGATGAGGGGGGCGAACGATTCGTTGAACGATTTGTTTGAACGAATCTTTTTACTGAACGAACCGGAATGGATTCGTTTACTCAAGTGAACGACAGATCCCGTCACTAATTGCAGCTCCGCAACTCGGACCTTAACAAACGTAACACAACACAGACTTCCTGTGTCCGTCAACTATATCTGTCCGTCGGGAAACTCAAACTCAAATAACAATAGTTCCTATTGTTACTGTCGTGTATACAGCGATGAGCTCTCTCGGATTTCCGACTTACGTTCTCACTTTCATTTTACTGTATCAATCCATGGAAGAAACATTTATTCATCATGATGAAACAAGCAAGTTATACAGCAGCTTTTAAAAGAAAAGTCACATCTGTTTTGTTTTCTCCTGGATTCTGGTAAGTTGAAGTTATCAGATCATATTATTACAGTACATATTGTCAGTTTACGCTAATTTTTTAAACTACCAATGTGCTATGCTATGTGCTGTGTTTCACCAGTCAGTAAAATGACATTTCTCTATCTGTACACGAGCTCTGTTTTCTTGTATTCTTCTATTTATTGGTGCTAAAATTAGGGTGCGCGTTATACACGGGTACAATAATTTCCCCTAGATTTTACAAGTAAATTTGGGGTGCGCGTTATACACGGGTGCGCCTTATATTCGGGAAATTATGGTAAAAACCGTGGCTCACTTCAGACAGCAAGCAAACAACAAGAACAGGGATTGCATAAAAGAGTTTATTGAACACATAAAAAAACACGCGATCGCAAAAAGGGAGACACAAAAAGGGTCCATGACAGGAGATGGGGAATAATTAAAAAAAAAAAAAAAAAATTTTTAACTGAGGGAAACTGCGGTGAGAGTTAGACAAACGAAGAAAAAAAACAAGCCAATGATGCAACTAGCAACGAAGGGATATACAAACTGTGAAACGGTACAGGGTTTCCCCTACATATTAGATATTGTGGCGCACCGCCACAACAAAATAATAGCCGCCACGCCGTGCAAAATTTAAAAACTTTTTAAAAAAAAATTTTTTTAAGGCCATTTCAAACTAATGGCAGCCTAAGGTGAAGGGTTCAGCGGCAAGCTATTCATTGTGTATTGTAATGTCTGTAACTATGGGGCCACCATAAGAAGTGACGATCAGGCGGGGAGCTGTGACGTAGAAGCGAGGAGGAGATAGCGGTCGCATGTCGCGGAAGCCCGCCGTTATTTTGCTATTCCTTTATTAGTGTTGCCACAATAAAGTGGCTAAGACAATACAGACTCCTGTCCTTCTTCCCCCCATCCGGGGCATTACTGTATTTTGTATTAGACTTTTCGGCGAAAGGGAGCAGTGGACGGCCGTCTTGGACGGAAAGGCAAGTTTCAATGAATTTGTGCCGAGCGGCGGGTCAGTGTGTCGCCACGCTAACATGTCAACAACGCATTCAATAGCAGAAAATGCAGGGCTGTTACAGCGGATGGATATGTGCAATCGCGGCCGACGAACCCTTGATAAATGCGCTTTTTCTCCCCCAAGTTTCGCGAGCTCTGGAACACTCGTAAAATGTATCTTATACCTCTCCTTGCTAAGCTAAATTGTACCTTGATGTGCGTTTGTGTGGAAAAGTAGTTCACGAACAACGACAACAAGAAAAAAAACTATTCACCTTCTCACCGAAACTAGTAAAACTCTTTACACGGCAATTAGAATTTCCCCGTACACCTTGAAATGGCTCCATTACGAGGAAGTAGGTTTGGTTTCAATTTGGGCTGTCAAAAATATCGCGTTAACGGGCAGTAATTAAATTTTTAAATTAATCACGTTAAAATATTTGACGCAATTAACGCACATGCCCCGCTCAAACAGATTAAAATGACAGTACGGTGTAATGTCCGCTTGTTACTTGCTTTTTGGTGTTTGGCGCCCTCTGCTGGCGCTTGGGTCCAACTGATTTTATGGGTTAGTACCATGAGGGAGCATGCTGTAATTATTGACATCAACAATGGCGAGCTACTAGTTTATTTTTTGATGGAAATGTTTCCAAATTTTAATAAAACAAAAACATTAAGAGGGGTTTTAATATTAAATTTCAATAACTTGTACTAACATTTATCTTTTAAGAACTACAAGTTATTCTATCCATGGATCGCTTTAAGAGAATGTTAATAATGTTAATGCCATCTTTTTGATTTATTGTTATACTAAATAAATACACTACTTATGTACCGTATATTGAATGTATATATCCGTCTTGTGTCTTATCTTTCCATTCTAACAATACAGAAAAATGGCATATTTTATAGATGGTTTGAATTGCGATTAATTACGATTAATTAATTTTTAAGCTGTAATTAACTCGAATAAAAATTGTAATCGTTTGACAGTCCTAGTTTCAATATTGGTGGAGACGCTATAACAGCATAACCTGCATGTTCACTTTTTGCTGGGAACAGGACATTAATAAAACCAAACTGATTAGGTGAAAGGGGATCAGGGCTTAATTTCTCACCAATATGAACCTAATTAAAGGGGAAATGTGAACTAAGGTTGGCCAACCATGTTTTTGAATAATATCAATGGCTAAACAATTATAAGCATATTTTCATTATTTTTTTTAACGCAACACAGATTGTTTGTTTAACTCATAGCAACGCCCCTGACAACGAAAATGCTTTTCTTCGGCAAATCTTCGGAAATTACGTCACACCGGGAAGTGCGAGGGACGTCCGCCATAGAACAGTATTGTTTGTTGCATTGCTTCTAGGTAAGATGCCACGGCGGTGTGTGGCGATGTTTTGTTCTCACTCAAACGAAAAGTTGTATGAGTGGCCAAAGGATAGCAGGGCACGTAAATGGACATCTTTCGTTCGCACGAAGCGAATGAATTTCACGCCATCATCGAGTAGTGTTCTCTGCTGCAAACACGTCGAAGATGCCTGCTTCTTTAACCGGTCTGCTTATGATCAAGGATTTGCCAAAAAGTAAGTGTGATTTTTGGATAGATGACTGATGACTTTGTCAAAGCAGAGCTGCCAACTGTTGTGGAATGTACAGTAGAAGCTGGCGACGTTAGCCGAAAGCCAACTCGTGGCAATAGTCGTGGCATAGTTGTTGTTGTGTTCGCTAGTGTTACGTCCCAAGGACGGCTCGCGAAGGGCGTAACATAAAACGAGCCACACAATTTCACAAGTGGCACAAAATTTACACAACAAACTCGCAATGAATCTGGTAAATGGTGTTAGACTTATCTAGCGCTTTTCCACCTTTCAAGGCAATATGTACAAAATTTAGATGAAGTGCGGCTTCAGGGTAAGCCCAGGCCAAAACAAAAGGAATCTACACTTGTACCCCAACTGCTAACTAAACCCTGATGATGAAAAAGAACGAAGAAAAGACAGCCACAAACCTAGCTTCTTACGCTAAAAAAACAGGAGAAAACGGGTTGAACAGAAATGGCGACGTACCCCTTCTTGCTTCAGTGCTCTTATTTACAGTGGTGAACAAAAACGATCCAAAAACGAATAAACACAAAAGACCTCACCGAAAACGCGGGAGTGTATCAGACTAGCGATCAAATGCAAACCAGCGTGAATGGCGAGCTAACAGCTGGCGAGGAGGACCGCGGCAGAATGCTGTCAAATGTGAACGTTTACAGCTCAAGTCCCGCAGTGAATCATGGGAAATGTAGTCTCGGGACAACACTGAAGTGGTGCTTTGTAATCTGTTCGCTTGTGTGAAAAAACTACATTTCCTCACGCCATTAGACGCCACTTCCTGCCGATAGCCCCAGGAAGTAGTAGTAGCTGGTAGTACGAGGCGAGGCGGAGATGAGCGACAAGCAAAACTTTGCGGTCGAATGTGGCGGCAGTCCGCTATTATTTTTTTTTCTTATTGTTGCCACAATAAAGTGGAGAAAGCCATCAACGACTCATCTCCTTCTTTCCCCCCAACGTTTTTATAATATTATTTTATATGCACGAGAGCTGCAGGATCTGCCAAAATGAACATGCAGTCTGATTATTATTTTTTTAAACAATGTCATCAGATAGACAAAAACATAAAATTATGTGCAAATGCCTGCATCTTCAAATCATGAAAATAATAACGGCCTATATCTTACCAATCTTGTAATCTCGATGGGTCTTGTCTCCATTCCATGTCAGGTAGTCTAGGCACATTGTTTGCATCCTGATTAGCGTCTGGCTAATACATGTTCGGTCCAACATAAAATTCCAAGCTCCTCTTCTTCCTCCAACTCTTCAAAAACTTGGATCTCCTCCCTTGCGCTCGATCTATTGCTTATATCGCTGTTTGAATCATTGATTGAAGGGCTTTGTATGGCGGCCGTATGGAGCGCTGCCATTGATGTTCTCGGTGTGACGTATCACTTCCGGGTTCATCCCCTTTCAGGCTCGAACTTCGGAAACGCGATTATTTTGTCAAATATACAACATTTAAATTATTTTTTCATGCTTTGTTTTTTGGACAATGTTTAATTACTTTAATTGTGACCCTATTTGGCATGTTATGAAATTACTTCACATTACAGCTTTAATTGATAGGCTAAATGATCAACGCAAAAATAAATCTGTATTGATTTGTACTAACTTTCACACTGCAAATTTATAACGTTTTAAATCTGATAGTTTTTCTGAAGTCTATTCGAATAATTTTTTCCATCTTGTTTTGCGTGTTAAAGACTTGTTAACAGATTAATGGGTCAGATTATTCAATTTACTTTAGGTAAATATTAACATTAGTTCTTATCAAGCCCATACATCTAAAGGTTGGTCATTTTTCACTAAAATCAAGGGAGAAAATGATTTCAATGTTTTGAACAGTATCACTTCTTGAAAGAACATTTCTGAAGAAAAAAAGCTTTTTTTTTAAAAGATTTAATATACTCAATTTTTGCTTAAAATAAGAGTGTTAAGATTATTTTCAGACAGCTGTTTTTTTAATTTCAAGAAATCTGAGTAAAATTTACTTGAAGCACTGGCAGATAATTTCACTTATTTCTAGTAGATTTACACTGAAAACAAGGCAATTTAACTAGTCATCAGCCAATCAAACGTGTGTCTAGGGGGGGGGGGGGGATTGTGTCATTGTAAGTCTGAACATAATGAAAGTAATTAACTTAATAATAGTAGGGTCAATTCTATCCTTACAAAATATGTGAAGACAATTTAAATTACCTCTATAACAGAACTCATTATGTAATGCAAATAAGGTTGCCTAAAAGTTGGTGGGGACAATTAGAGCATCCCGAAAAGTTCCTAGTGTTACGTTCCTAACGTCCCTAGGACAGAAGGACTAGTTTTGTTGTGTTAATGTAGCACATTAAGGACTGCGAGATTTAAGTAGTACTATTGCTACGAGAAAAAAAAGTCGTATTATTACGTAGTGTAATGTAGCTGTAATCAGCTACGCATTTTACGTACATGTACCGTAGCTGAGAGCTACGACATTAGCCTGGCTAATGAAATATTTCAAATAGATCTTTGTGTTGGTTCTTCTTGGGTGACAAAATGTGAGAAAAAAAATTATATGGCATGATATGACGCAATTTTGCCCTGGCACGACGTGGTGAGGCGGTCCGACTCCGATGCAGCCCATCACCGCAGCTTCAAAGAATCCTGTGGGAAACCCTGCGGTAGCAAGTCAATATCTCGGCAAGCCGTCAAGGATCGGTTTAAAGACACTGCTGCTGAGCTGGAATTGGATGCAGGTAAAACGTTGGGAACTCATCGCACATCTCTGTAACAAAACAATCTGACCAGCAGCAGAACGTGACAAAATCATGCCAGTCGTCATACTTGCTTCACTTGCTAGCTAGCACAGCTTTTCTCTCAGTCCAGTCCAACCGCGTCATCACCCCTAGCGTGCATTGCCCGTGTAAAACATGGTGCCCTCCCTAGGTCAAAACATGTACTAAATATTAAAGATTTTTAAATCAATGGTAATAATGTGTTTCCAATAACATACTGTAGTAAAAGAGAACAAGTGTGGCTTATTAGGGTCTACAAGTCTTTAAGTCAGAAGTTCCCTTTAACCCTTTACAGTCCACACTGTACAATTGGGGACACTGGAGTCCCCTTGATTTCTGTGGTCCATAACATCTGTTGTAGGCGTCATTTTTGGCCAGTATATAGAGTAGTAGTTGCTCTTTCATTCAACACCAGATGGCTGCACATGGTAACTGAATGAGTTTTCCTGAGTTGACTTGAAGTTAGTGAGTTGAGGTTCGAGTCAGTGGCCGCCATCTTTTATCTGTGATGTTTCATATCACATCTCTGCTGGAATAATCAATTTTTCTCAATCACGGCATGGAAAGGGCATGGAGTGAAGTCTGCCTAAACTATGGTTAAATGCTTTACTGTAATGAATGTGTTCGACTAATACAAACAGTTATACAGTGTCTGCGAGAAAGGTAACTATACCGTTCATTAAACATGTCATCGGTTTTGCCCTACCAATTCGAACCTTAGGACAGCACTGTCGATACATCACAAAACAAGCAGCAAAAGCAATTCGATGAAATGATCAAATTTTATGACGTTTATTCCGTGAAAGGGAAGATAAGCCTCGGCAACTTGGAGAGAGGGTATAGCCTCGTTTAAGTAGCAAATGGCAGTTTACGCCATTAGCGTAAGTGGTCTTCTTCAATTCCACGTCGTCGATGCTGTCAGCCTTGCTTTTGGCAACATCGCCCTCCTTCGTTACAGATTCTGACGGATCGTAGATTTCGGTATGGCAATATTTAGTCACAATATACAAACTGATGCTGGGAGCCATGATCAGAAGTCCTGTTTGTTGTGACTGACTACTACGGCGTCAGTCGAGGGACAAAACGCACTCATTGTTTTGAGCTCTTATTAATTTAAATCAGTACCTTACATAATTAAAGAGTGACACTTTTTTGGGGGGGAGTGGCACTGTAAAATGTGGCCCTGTGACGTCACCGCCGTGCGAGGGCTACAACAACAATGGCGAGCTATGATTTTTGATATATTTTTAATATATATAATATACAGTATATATATATGTATGTATGTATATATATATATATATATATATATATATATATACGTATATAATATTTTACAAATTTTATTAAAACGAAAACATTAATTTGATATCAAATTATTGTAACTGACTAACTGTCTATCCAAGGTACCTTTGGATCTGTGTAGATCTGGTTTAGGGCTGCAGCTATCGAATATTTTAGTAGTCGATTAATCAATAGACTGGTTAGTTCGAATAATCGAGTAATCGGATAAGGAACATGAAAAATTAAAATACCCGAGCTGAGCCTCAAACAGTATGTATTTTTTATTTTAAAAAAAAAAAAAGAGAATCTATGTACAACAAAAGAACAATTGGCTAACATATAGAAAAAGTCCGCTAGCTTAGATGCTATAAAATGCTGAAGTTTTGTTTTTTCCCCCTCCAATCCTCTTAATAAATGGTTTGGACACATATTCCCGCAAAAAAAACGGCTAAATATACCTATAAACTAAATTATAAATGCATTAAAAATCATTGGCTCAAACAAAAACTTAGCTTACTTTGGTCTTAACAGGGAACAGTTGGATTCAGCCATGTGAAAAGAGGCAGACCAGAGGGCAGTGTATCCACCCTTATCAATAAAACTACATGCAAACACTTTCAAAATTAACCATTACAACACCACTTTAATTAAACGAATACTCGAAGCAACAAAATTTAATTCGAATATTTTTTTCTAATCGAATACTCGAGTTAATCGATTGATAGTTGCAGCACTAATCTGGTTTGTTTGTTATTTTGGCCTGGGCTTACCTGGAAGGCAAGCTTCTTCCGATTTTGTACTTTTGTATTCAATGTGATTTGTCTTTGTAAAATAAATTGTCCCCTTGTAAGCATGTCACTGGCTCGTTTATGTTGCGTTTGAAGCGAGCCTTAAATTGGGACGTAAAAGTACTTATAAACTTTTAAAAACAAAAAAAACAACTTAAAAACTGTTCAAACATGCCTAGTTGCGCATATTTTATCATCAAACGATTATGTCATGAACTTTTCAAAGTGTCATAACCAGCTGAAGTTGAAGAATTTCAAATGGCAAATATGGAAAATCACACACATTGCTAGATTACCAGGATTGAAAGTGGGCTGGAACAGTCCGGAACGCCATTCCGGTATAAGATTCAGGGCCAGAAAGGTGACTTGATCCCGAAAATATGACAGCAACTGTCAAAACCCTACAGTGGTATGAAAAAGTATGAACCTTTTGGAATTTCTCATATTTCTGCATAAAATCATCATCATCAAATGTGATCTGATATTTGTCAAAATCACAAAGATGAAAAAACGGTGTCTGCTGCTTTAACTAAAACCTCCCAAACATGTATAGGTTTTCATCTTTTAATGAGGATAGTATGTTAACAATGATGGGGGGGGGGGGGGGGGGTGTAAGTAAGTGAACCCTCTGCCTAAGGAGACTTAAAGAGCAATTGAAACCAATTTTTACCAAACATTTTAAGTCAGGTGTGTGCCCAATCACTGATGAGTGGTTTAAAGCTGCCCTACCCACTATAAAAGAAACACCTGGTAAGAAATGTCTTGATGAGAAGCATTGTCTGATGTGCATCACGGCTCGGTCAAAAGAGCTGTCTGAAGACCTGCGATCAATGATTGTTGATTTGTATAAAGCTGGGAAAGTTTATGAAAACATCTCCAAATGTCTGGAGGTTCATCAATTGACAGTCAGATAAGTTGTCTAAAAATTGAGAGAATTTAGGCACTGTCCGATATGCACTTATGATACATCATTGGAAAGGTTAAAATCTCAAAACAGGAGGGCATTTATTTATTTAATTTTTGAACAGCAAAACCCTAACTGGAAGTGAGAGCACGACAGAGCAGAATTAAAGATGCCACGATTTTATCGAGATATTATTGCGTACTTACCTTGTTTCGATCCAAAACTTCCATGTAGCATGTATCATCGAGTGTCAAGATACAGATGTGAATGGCCACAGCCGGATTTTGGTGGGATTTTATGGTGAAATATAGTAATATAACAAGGGTCGCGATGCAGAAATCGCAGACATCAAGGAGTGGTCGAGATGTTCTTTTTCATATATTTACCCTTTTAAATGTTGTTTTTCCATTTTTTTTGTTTGGATCAATTATTTCTCATCTAACATATTGGGGAAAATTCGACTAACAAAAAAAAATTTAAATTAAGCGATAGTTATGAGTTAGATATCCGTGACTTATTTACAGGCACCATTTTTTTCACTGTCTCGTAATTTGTTTAAAAGTTTAAAATATGCAAATGAATAATTTTTTTAAGTCTTTTTTTTTTTTTTTTTTTTTTTTTTTTTTTTAAACAAAATATTCGACATCAATTAATGATACTAAGCTAAAAATGACAGACATTTGGAATAATATCATTACTGGGCTGTTTTTTATGGCTGGGTTGAAACAAAAGCGGTTGCGCGACGTCTGTAAACGGGGGTTTCCAGGGTAAAACGGACAAATTAAAAAAATGTTTAGGGGCTTAATACCCCATGAATCTACTATGGCAGCATATAGAAACATTGTCAAACACAACAGTTCTTTTGGCTTAAAATACAGCACTTTATTTTAAAGAGGGGTGCAAGAGCAGAAATTGCTTTTTCAGGCTTGTCTGTGTTTTCCGCCACATATATTTTACACTGTCTACTGTACATAAACTGTTTTGAACATAGTATGTAGATAGAACAAAAACGCTGATGACGATAGTGAGGAAAACAACAGTTTGAACATGAAGGTTATGGTGTCTAGAAAAAAAGGGATCCAACCAGGCCAACGTGAACTTTTTTTTAAATTTTAAATATGATATACAAGGTAATATCAAAGGCATGCAAATTCAGAAAAAAATATGCTCAACTTTTCGAGGGTTGATTTAGTTTTTGTTGATTTTTTTTTTTTAAAGATGTTTCCATTATTTCGTCCAACCTCTGGAGTGTTTGAGTGTAAAAATATCCAGCCTGTCCCCCGTTGGACATTCCACCCTAATGTTCATCGCACCTGGGCCCCTGTTCACATTTGCTCCGCCACTGACGGTGAAGGGAAAAGAAACCGTCATCGTCACCATATAATTGTTTGCATTAGGCTAACACATTCATCTAACTATTGTTTAAGCAGACTCCACTACATGCCCTTTGACACAGTAAAGTGAATCACCTTATCCGGGCTAATGAGGGGGAGATGAGAAAAATGGTACAGTTTCTCATAGGCACCGTCTAACTGTTTGCGTTATTTTAACACACGTCATATAATTAATCAGGAAATAGTATCATTTTCATATTTACGGTAGGACTGCACTACTAAAATAAAATAAATAGCACACCATAGTTTAATGAGAAGAAATAGAAGAGATACACAATGCCGTCTTATCACAGAAGCCCAACGCGTGCGTCACGAACAAGATTGACGCACCAACTCTTGCAATCAGCTCTCCCAGCAAACTCCAAGGACAAAGCGCTTTGTCCTAAAACAAGTAGAGATAGCCCGGACAACAAAGTTGATAGCGGGCGTCCCATCCGCGCACGAACCTAAGCCGCCCAAAACCGGCAACAGAGGGGAAGACCCAAAAGCAACGCCCAGACACACCTTCGGACACACCTTCGACACGGCCCGCTTCACCAAGGACTTTAAAAAGACTGGACACTGAGATAGCACAGATTTTGCTGCTCGGAAACTTTTTTGGGATCCAGAATTGTCCCTCTGTCGTCTGTTTTTTGCCTTGTTTTTTACCATTGTCGACGAATAAATTGTCAACCTGCTTTCGGCGAGTCTTTTTCAAACTTTTGGAACATGGAGTCAGTACAAAGGGTTAATGTCAGAGAGAACGCGCGAAGTTCTGCCTTCCCGGTTGGCGCGCGCGGGGGCAGCATCAACCGAGCGGCACTTGTTTTGGCTGTCGCTGTTTCCGTGCGTCTTAGCCTGGGGGGCGAATTTCAAAAACGGTTACCATAACATCGGGGGAAAATGAGGTGCACAAGGGTGTAGGTTTGCATATGGACGGTAGGGACAAAACACTAGCAACTTTTTAGGATGCTCGCATTGTCCCCACCAACTTCCACCACTTCCCATGTTTTAATTGTTGCACTTGACCCCATCATTAAGTGAATTATTTTCATTATGTTCAGACTTACATTTACCTCTTTTCACTTGCTGAATGTTGTGGTCCATTTTTTTCCTCCTAAACACACATTTGATTGGCTAATGACTTGGACAACCCCCCCCCCCCCCCCCCCCAGACACCCACACATTAGATATTAAAGATATTAGAAGTTTTTTTTCCCAGCCAGCAGCAGCCACTGTAAGAAATGTAAAAATATTTCAATGTTGTGGAAGTGGGGAACACACCACTAATTTTGCTACTGAAAGTCTGACCTGCATCAGAGTTAGCATAACATTTAAACTGTGTGAACTTGCTAACCTGCAAAAGTCGAGTAGGTTGCTGCTTAAAGAGTCCTCCTTTATGTGTTTTCTACTGTTAACGTGAATTAAACTGTAAGAAATGTAGTAAACTGAGTTTTACCCCTTTCTCTCCATGTTTACTTTTAATTTTATTTATGTAGTCTTAAAGCACCCCACTGGACCTTTAATTTTTTTTAGTTTGGTTGTGCTTGTTGACAGAAGCAGTAGTTTACCTGGAAAATGGCTCAATTTTTATTTATTTATTTTGTTATTTCCTGACAAAGACGATTTTCAGTTATATTTAATTTCTTTATTTAGGCAATGTTTTAGCATTCCTGGATAGTTAAGGGATGATTAACAAGTTTCTATTTATTGTGAATGTGAATATAATTTATGTTCAAATAATGCAAGTTAAATTTGCTCATAAAATCCGAAAAGAAAATTCTGGAAGTTTTCAAAATGCTTCTTTAGTAATTTTTTAAAATAAAAGTTTGAATTAAACGGTTTAGGCCAAACCAATACACGTAAAAACTAGTATCAGTCAATACAGATTTATTTTGCATTGATCATTAAGAATGTCCCGTCCCCAGCAAAAAGGACATACAGGTTATTTATGTCATATCGTCCCTACCAATTTTGAGGCCAAACCTACGCCCTTGGAGCTGCGTGACTGTAGATGGCCTCGCTTCCGCTATCCAAGCAGCTAAACATAGAGAGCCTTCACACTCCAGATGATTTCAGAGATGCTTTACAGTGTCTCCCTTTTGTGAAACTAACACAACAAAAAAAGATGTACAATCAATAATACTGCTGCAAATAACAAAAATCTGTCTGCATATGGAAACACATCTGCCTTGCATAAGATAGTGCTGAATTCAAAGTACAAAACACATACTGTATCATAAATGTAACTTCAGGAAAATAGGCAAAGTGTAGTTCTTTAAAAAAAAAAAAAACATAAAAGTTGTGAGAGTTGAGCTGGAATGGATCACAATGAATAACATTTAAACAAATTCTGGTTTGCATTCTTCTCCAACTGTTTTTATACAGGAAAAAAACGACCACTAGATGGGGCGCTTTACCAAGCGAAAAAGAGATTTTACAAAATATGACTACTTGGGAGTTGTCTGTCACTACCCGATCGTGACGGCCTACCGAATCACGACGGATTGCTTCTGCGCTTGCCCAAACGGACGCCATTTTCTCCTGAGGTGTGACGGCAGATATTGATATGTTCATGTTGGATTAAACGATTTAAAAAATAAAATTCTTATGCCATAGATAGAAGTAGTGATGGCAACTTGAAATTGAAACTTCAAAACGTGCTCCGAACCGATGAACCACTGCCCCGGAAGCGCTCTCTCTTGACCTATCCGGGACTTGCCGTTCTCTTGCGTTCCCTTCTCCTAACCAAACGAGCTCCTTCAAAGTATTCTCATTGGGTAAGTTCCTAAGTAAGAATTTAGCGGACTAACACGTCCCATCTTAAAGCTTAGTGGAAGTCGTTTGGTTTTATATTGAAGCCTACCAGGCTAACGTAACTTCGTTTTGTTTAGCTTAGCTCGCTAGCCAAGACACTTGAACGCATTTCGATTGCTTTAGCTTAATGGGGCGGTGTGTCACTCGGTTAGCATTTGAGTGATAATGTTTAATTACGTAAGACGAGCATCTGAAAAACAAAAGAAAATGAGGGTAAGATCTATACATCAGTTGTGTTACTTTTTATGCAATATTAGACTTGCCTTGACGTGACCGTGATTATGCCTGTAGGGCCAAATTCCCATATCTGACTTGCCATATAAAGCTCACAACAATGAGGATCTCATGATATGGCAATGCTACAATTCTCAATACATTGGTCTGGAAATCATTCAGGATATTCTACAGAAAAAAATGCTATTTTCATCCTTCTGCTGTGAATTTCCTTGAGTTCGTCACTAGTAGACGTCCAATCCATTTGAACTGGGAAGGTGACAGTTTCGTTTATTCACTGCCATCCCTCCCACTTCAAACGGAATGGACGTCTATGGCCGTCAATGGCAGCCAATGAGTTAACAATTCTATCATTAATGTAAGTGAAAAAGTTGACGAAAGATAGGGGTTAGTAAGAAAGTGTATTTACTGTATCTTCAGCTAAAGGGTTCTTAGGCTGCGCTCAGACTGTAGGCATATCTGATTCCAATCCATTTCGTCCTCAAATCCAATTTTTACAGCTGGCAGTTCACACTTTTTAAAAAAAAAATATATTTTTTTTTAATTTTTTGGAAAGTGTCCAAAACGGAATTTGGTCTGTTCAGACTGGGTTAAGTTATTGACCCTTCTGACGGGTCGCTGTAGCAACGAAGGTGTCATCCAGTGCGTGTAGAGTTTGACGTCATAAAATTGTGTCAATGGCAACAAACATGCCAGAAAGTTTCTACAAGGGACTGAACCAATGTTAATATGCCCTTATATTAGCCAGGTTATGGCAGTTTGCCTAGCTAACAAACACTGACATTACTGTCCTGCGTTACCATTATTTGTACACACTCATTGCCACATTCCCATCATCGTGAGGTGCTGCATTGTCGAACACAAATAGCGGGAGAACGTTGGTTTCTTCCCCAAGAATGCCGTCTAATAATTCATAAAAGTGAATGAGTAACTAATATATATATAAAAAAAAAATATATATATATATATATATATTAGGGCTGTCAAACTATTAAAATTTTTAATCGAGTTAATCACAGCTTAAAATTTAATCGTAATTAATCGCAATTAATCGCAAAAAAAAAAAAAATAATAATAATATTCGTTTGACAGCCTTAATATTTTATATCTCTTAAAAATTTTAATCGTTTGACAGCCCTAGTATATATATATATATATATATATATATATATATATATATATATATATATATATACTAGGGCTGTCAAACGATTAAAATTTTTAAGAGAGCTAATCACAGCTTTAATCTTAATTAATTAATCTGAATTAACTCTCATTAATCGCAATTCAAACCATCTCTAAAATATGCCATATTTTTCCGTAAATTATTGTTGGAATGGAAAGATAAGATATAAGATGGATATATACATTCAACATACTGTATTTGTTTATTATAACAATAAATCCATAAGATGGCATTAACATTATTAACATTCTTTCTGTTAAAGGGATCCACAAGAAAGACTTGTAGTTCTTGAAAGATAAATGTTTGTACAAGTTATACTAATTTTATATTAAAGCCCTTCTTAATGTTTTCGTTTTAAAAAAATTTGTAAAATTTTTAATCGAGTTAATCACAGCTTCAAAATTAACTAATCGTAATTAATCACAATTCAAACCATCTCTAAAATATGCCATATTTTTCTGTAAATTTTTGTTGGAATGGAAAGATAAGACAAGACGGATGTAAACATTCAACATACTGTACATAAGTACTGTATTTGTTTATTATATCAATAAATCCACAAGATGGCATTAACATTATAAACATTATTTCTGTGAAAGGGATCCACGGATAGAAAGACTTGTAATTCTTAAAAGATAAATGTGAGTACAAGTTATAGTAATTTTGATAGTTTGTATATTGTGACTAAATATTGCCATCTAGTGTATTTGTTGAGCTAAACGAAATGTTTGAATAGAGTTTGACCAAAGTCTGGGTATTATTTTGCATTGCTATTTTGATTGGGAATGCCAGTTCTCTTTGCATTGAGCGCTTTTCTTTTGTGAACATTATTTTTTTGGGAGAGATAGGAATATTATTTTTATTGTGCTTTCACTAAATTATACTGTAGCGACCTAACTGTTCTTAACTGCCCAAATGCATGATGGGAAGTTGGGCAACCATAACTGTCAATGGTGGCTGCAAATGGTATATCTTCTTTGCGTTGTGTACAATACAGGGTGTTAAGAAAAGATAATCTCCTGTCATTGTTCCCCACATCGCTCGTCACAATAGTTATAATTGTTGTGGAAGAGATGCCAAAGCTTATACCAATAAATAACGCGGCTCCAATGAATGCCTGTGTCCACTCCACTTGCTTTTCTCTGCCTCTTAGCTCTCAATATACTTAAAACGGTGCCATTGTAGTCTGTTCTTGGCAATTCGTGAGTGGGTCGTTCCGCGCATGTGTTAAATGCGTTAAATATTTTAATGTGATTAATTTAAAAAATTCATTACCGCCGGTTAACGCGATAATTTTGACAGCCCTGACATATATATATAATATATATATATGGCGGAAAACACAGACAAGACTGAAAAAGCAGTTTCTGCTCTTGCACCTCTCTTTAAAATAAACTGCTGTATTTTAAGCCAAAAGAACTGTTGTGTTTGATAGAACAATATGTCTATAGAGCCTACCCACGTACCACGTGCTCGCTGTATGGTTCCGCCCACTTGTCCGTCAAAACATAGTGTTAACCTGTTACGGCTACGTACATTTCTCCTATTTACGGCGTGTTTTTCTGCTCCTTAACATTAATAATCAAAATGGTGAAGGCGTGTGTGGCTGTTGGTTGCACTAACAGAGAAGATGGAAGGAGAGACTTGAAGTTTTACCGTATTCCGAGGGATCCAAAGAGGAGAGCGAAATGGACGGCTGCAATTCGACGTGAAAACTGGACACCAAAAAATCACAACA
Organism: Corythoichthys intestinalis; assembly: GCF_030265065.1. Classification (NCBI taxonomy): domain Eukaryota; kingdom Metazoa; phylum Chordata; class Actinopteri; order Syngnathiformes; family Syngnathidae; genus Corythoichthys; species Corythoichthys intestinalis. The sequence continues at coordinate 7,660,298 of NC_080395.1, forward strand.
GACTATGTAGTAGTCATTTTATATCCGGTAAGATGCATTTAATATATATTTAGAGGGTTTTGGCCTGACAACCACAATTAAGATCATTGCTAGGCTAATCGCTGACAACATACGACGTAGTACGACATAGTTTCAAATTCAAGATGTTTGTGACTTCCCTTTCTTCCACCATCGTTATTTTTTGAATAATATTTAGCTGGTACCAAGTGAAAGAAACTGGCCTCGTCTACGGGGCTGACAAATAACCACAATTAAGATCATTGCGAGGCTAATCGCCGACAACATACGACGTAGTACGACATAGTTTCAAATTCAAGATGTTTGTGACTTCCCTTTCTTCCACCATCGTTATTTTTTGAATAATATTTAGCTGGTACAAGCCTTAACTCGACAAACTGACATGAAATACATTAGACTTGACTGTGGATGTTAGCAAGAACAAAAGATTTTGAATTGAAAATTTCGTAACTCACCTTTCCAAGCACAAGATAGATTCCTGCCGAATTTTCGTGGACGAGGACCTGCTTCACCCAACCAGCAACGAAGTATTTATATGCTTCCAAGCTCTTGAAGTTTTTCATATTTTCGTGAGAATAGGCTGATTTAGTGTGGACAAGATAATTGTAAATATCTGCGTAGCAGATGTCGGGCAGACAGGGCGAAGACAGTGGGTCGAAAAACATCGATTTGGGCATCAAATATGGATCTGGCGACTGTATAGAACGAAGCTTTTCCTCATAACGCCTTTTATGCAACAGATCCAGTGAGTTTGCGGCATCAGAAAGCACCGGGTCTTCCATGAAATGCATTTTAAATTCCGCCATCAATTGAAAACAATGCTAATACAGAGTCAAAATGACGGACAAGTGGGCGGAACCATACAGCGAGCACGTGGTACGTGGGTAGGCTCTATATGCTGCCATAGCAGATTCATGGTGCATTAAGCCCCCGAACTATTTTTAATTTGTCCGTTTTACCCTGGAGACCCTCGTTTACAGACGTCGCAGAACCGCTTTTGTTTCAACCTAGCCATAAAAAGAAGGTAATTAATCATATTTATTATTCAAAAAGTCGGTCATTTTTAGCTTACATTTATTAAATGATGACTAATATTTAGTTAAAAAGACAACATTAAAAATTATTTCCTCGCATATTTTAAACTTATAAACAAATTAAGTCACAATGGAAAAAAATAGTGTTTATAAAATAGGTCACAGATACCAACCTCATATCTATCACTTAATTGTATATTTTTTTACACTTTTAAGAACTACAAGTTGTCCATAGTTCCCTGTAAGAAAAGGTTTTATGAGGGGTGTGCCATCTTAGGCGCCCCACAATACGATTCGATTACGATTCAGGGTGCTACGATTCGATTATTAAACAGTGATCACGGTATTGACGATGATCACGGTTATCAAGATTATCGATGCATCATACATTACTAATTAATAATTTAGCCAAACAAATTTATGTCCATTATTTATTTAAAATATTCTAACGGTTCAACAGGAAAGATGGAAACATGCCCATACAACACTCAGCTTATCTTGAGCTACTCTTTTTCACAAGAAGGTGCAAAAACATTACCTGTTTCAAAGGCAGTACTTATTTCTCTCAACAATACATAAAATTTACATTGATGGAATTTATTTCACATTTTCTGTAAACAAACAAAGTGTCTTTAGTAGTAAGAATGTTTGTAGTATTACCGCTGTATTTAATCCTGGTTATAAAGGTTCTGCATCTGCAGTAAGTTATGTTGCTAATTAGCATAGCGCTTAGCGCTAACTTGTAATATCTCAAAAACAACAACAATAAAGGCTAAACACTACAAGAGGGTTTATGTACTCACCTCTGATAGACGGACACAGGACTTAGCAAAACACTAGGGACTTTTTCCAATTAACGCAACTTGAACCTACTGCTGGAAAACGAACTGAAAACTGAAAGACAAGGAGCAATGAACTATCTCTCTTCCCCTCTCACTCTAAAAAATAACCTGCGCACAGAAGCGCGACCGCCGCGTCCCTGCCTGTCTCATACACAAATTTATTTTCCAGTCTTTTGAAAAGGAGTAAATCTCTCGCTCAATAACCTGCAGCATCCATCATAATGTTGTGCGTGCGTCCGTTAAAGGTGTCCGGGCGGCAGACGTGTCTTGACTTTCATTCCGCTACGAGCGGCTGTTATAAAGTTATGAGGGAAAATTATCGTTTTTTTTTTTTAACCTTTATGAATCATAATCGAATTGTCACGTGTTGAATCGCGACGCATCTAATAATCGATTTTTTTGGGAAATCCCACAGCACACGTTTCAAGTGACGTGACGTGACCTTGGTGTGTGTTGGTAAAAAAATATAGAACATGAAAATCACTGTGGGAGACTGAGCAAATCTCGACTTTAACAAATCACTTGTTGTTTTTCCATTTCCAGTGTCCCACAGACGTCACTATTAAAGAACTTCACCCTCAGAAGCGCGATCCCCTCCACGTTAGACAGGAGGAGTCCAAGATGCCTTACATCAAACAGGAGGCGGAGCCAGAAATCTGGAGCATTAAAGAGGAACAGGAAGATGAAATCCCTACGTTTCCAGTGACTGTCAGTGTGAAGAATGAAGAAGACGAAGGTCCAAGCAAAGAGAGCAGAGCAGCGAAACCTTCGAGCGACAGCTCATTTCAACACCTGACAACAAAAGGAGAGGGACGATCGCAACCTGACGGTTTGTTAGCGCCGCTCTCGGACAGTGACGACAAAATGTCACACTCTTCTGATTTTAACACTGATGAGGAGGATAAAGACTTAGACCCAAATGCTTCAAAATACTTAAACAAGTCATCGTTGAAAAGTGACTCAAAAGTGGTTGGGAAACCTTTTACCTGCTCACTTTGTGATAAAACATGTTCTCTGAAATACGACTTAAAAAGACACATGCGAACAAACACACACCGGGGAGAAGCCTTTTGGCTGCACAGTTTATGATCAACGATTCTCTGAGAAGGGAAGTTTAAAGGGGAACTTTGAACTAAGGTTGGCCAACCATGTTTTTGAATAATATCAATGGCTAAACAATTATGAGCATATTTTCATTATTTTTTTTAACGCAACCCTTCCAGATTCTTTGTTTAACCCATAGCAACGCCCTTGACAACGAAAATGCTTTTCTTCGGCAATCTTCGGAAATCTTCAGAAATTACGTCACAGCTAGACGTGCGAGGGAAGTCCACCATAGAACAGTATTGTTTGTTGCATTGCTTCTCGGTAAGATGCCACAGCGGTGTGTGGCGATGTTTTGTTCTCGCTCAAACGAAAAGTTGTATGAGTGGCCAAAGGATAGCAGGGCACGTAAATGAACATCTTTCGTTCGCACGAAGCGAATGAATTTCACGCCATCATCGAGTAGTGTTCTCTGCTGCAAACACTTCGAAGATGCCTGCTTCCTTAACCAGTCTGCTTATGATCAAAGATTTGCCAAAAAGTAAGTGTGAATTTTGGATAGATGACTGATGAGCTGCCAACTGTTGTGGAATGTACAGTAGAAGCTAGCGACGTTAGCCGAAAGTTAACTCGTGGCAATCCCCGATCATAGTTGTTGTTGCGTTCGCTAGGTTAAGCGTGTTTAAATTGTGCGTCATCTACGATCGTGTCCGAAAGGGTTAATCCACTGTCAATCAGGAAACGGGTGTGGATGTGCATATAAACGGGTTGGCATCGCAGTAATTCACGGTCACGTTGCAGTAAGAGACACACACCGCCGGTGAGTTTGTGCACATTTACAGTATATATATATATATATATCTATATATATATATCTATATATATATATATATATATATATATATATACATATAATTAGGGCTGTCAAAATTAACGCGTTAACGAGCGGTAATTAATTTTTTTAATGAATCCCGTTAAAATATTTGACGCAATTAACGCACAAATGCAATGCAAAGTGAAAGGTGTACTTGTTGTGTTTTTCGGAGTTTTGCCACCCTCTGCTGGCGCTTGGGTGCGACTGATTTTATAGGCTTCAGCACCCATGAGCATTGTGTAAGTAATTATTGACATCAACAATGGCGGGCTACTAGTTTATTTTTTGATTGAAAATTTTACAAATTTTATTAAAACGAAAACATGAAGAGGGGTTTTAATATAAAATTTCTATAACTTGTACTAGTTATTATCTTTTATTTATTTTCTATACATTTTTATAAATATTTATATATTTTATTAATTTATATATTTTATTTATTATTTTTATTTATCTTTTAAGAACTACAAGTCTTTCTATCCATGGATCGCTTCAACTGAATGTTAATAATGGTAATGCCGTCTTGTTGATTTATTGTTATAATCAGGGGTGCACATAATTTTTTTGCCCAGGTTCTCAGAGGAGGACCTGGAGATGTGACTTGGTCCTCATTGAGCTTGAGAGCCAACCCGCCTGATGCGATAAATTTATGACAAGCTTTACTTAGAGCCAATTAACTTTAATTAATTATGTTAACAATTAATGCTTGATTAACATCAACTGGCACAACAAAATTGCCATTACTTTGAAGTGAAATGTAAAGAAATAAAAAGCACCAATTCAAAATAAAGGGCATTATGCAGCTCCCACATTAACTCCAAGCCTTTTTAAACGTGGGATGTCCTCCTCATAAGACCTCATTGAACGTGCATCTTTAGCTTTGTAAAATGCGAGCAAAAACACGTTTGTCAGTGCATGTCGCTGTTCATTACCTTTATTCCGCCACTTGTCCATAGGGCGAGTGGGTCCTGTTTGACATCGATAGTTTGCTTAATTGCCACATGCTCTGTTTTTTTCGTGCTTTTCAAAGTTTGGATGGCTGAAATTCTTTGACCCTACATAAAATGCGCTGCTCTTATCTGCGACATTGGGATTCTCACGGCACATTTTGTACCGCCTTTCCGTGCGAGCATCATTTGCTTCTAGCCATGTACCTCCTGTAGCCACTTTTCAGCAAAGTCCTTTTTTTTCAGTAGCTCCGGTGTTGTCTCTGTCGTCTGTCTGTCTTTTGACGGGGGTGGGGGAACACGGAAGTAATTACTCAGTGTGGCCTGCCTCTTCGACATTTTGAGAAGTTATTTTCTCGTGTCCGCCGCAAATACAGTAGTCAGCCATCGGTACGCAAAAGCGCATGGAAGCCGTTGAGGGCCAGCGCGTTTGTCTACGTCCAGTACGCATGCGCGCATGCGGACCACTTATGTGCACCCCTGGTTATAATAAAGAAATCCAGTACTTAGGTACCGTATGTTGAATGTATATATCATCTCGGTCTTATCTTTCCATTCCAACAATAATTTACAGAAAAATATGGCATATTTTATAGATGGTTTGAATTGCGATTAATTGCGATTAATTAGGATTAATTAATTTTTGAGCTGTAATTAACTCAATTAAAAAATGTAAATCGTTTGACACCCCTAATATATATATATTTATATATATGAATATAACACTGCCAATGGGTTTTCCCATTGGCAATGTATCAAATACTTGTTCTCCCCACTGTATATATAACAGTAATAGTAGAAAAATGAAAGAGAAATGAAATATCAGCTGTTCGGTCCCAAGAGCATGATTTTTCAATTTTTATCCTGTGTCCCACAGACGTCATAGTGGAAGATCTTCACCCGGGGAAGCACAATCCCCCCCACGTTAAACTGGAGAAGTCGGACATGACGAATATCAAACAGGAGGCGGAACCAGAGACCCCCAGCATTAAAGAAGAAAAACAGGAAGAGGAAATCTGCAAGTTTCCAATGACTGTCCGTGTAAAAATAGAAGAAGATGAAGGTCCAAGCGAAGAGAGCAGAGCAACAAAACTAGCAAGCAGTAGCTTGTTTCAGCACCTGAGAACAGAAGGTGAGGGACGATCGCAACCGGACGACCTCTTACCGCCATTCTCGGACCGCGACGACGTAACATCACACTCTTCTGACTATAACACCGATAAGGAGGATGTTGACTTTGAGCAAAACGCTTCGAAATCCTTAAACAATTCATCACTGAAAACAGACCAAAAAGAATGCGTGGGTGGGAAACCTTTTTCCTGCTCACATTGTGATAAAACATTCACTGCCAAGGAATATTTACTCATACACACGCATACTCACACTAGAGGAAAGCCTTTTGTCTGCGCATTTTGTGGTAAAAGATTCATTCATAAAGGAAGTTTGAATTTACACGAAAGAATACACACTGGAGAGAAGCCTTTTGTCTGCACATTTTGTGGTAAAAGATTTTGTTCGAAGCCAGAGTTGACAAGACACACGATGACACACACGGGAGACAAGCCTTTTGTCTGCGCATTTTGTGGTAAAAGATTCACTCATAAAGGAAGTTTGAATGTACACAAAAGAACACACACTGGAGAGAAGCCTTTTGTCTGCTCTCTCTGCGATAAAAGATTTTCTAGCAAGCGTTCGTTAACACCACACATGAGGACACACACTGGAGAGAAGCCTTTTGTCTGCACATTTTGTGATAAAAATTTTTATTCGAAGGCAGAGTTGACAAGACACACGAGGACACACACGGAAGAAAAGCCTTTTGTCTGCTATGTTTGCGATAAAGGATTTTTTAGAAAGCATTTGTTAACACAACACACGAGGACACACACTGCAGAGAAGTCTTTTGTCTGCTCTATTTGTGATAGAAGAATTTCTACTAAGTCAGCGTTGGCAAGACACATGCAAACACATCAGGCATAAGGTTCACCCGGAAACGAGAATTAAACAATCGTGCAGGGAACACACACCAAGGACATACCTATCACTAGCACCGTGTGCTGTAAAAACCCTTCTTTTACAGGGAATCGCGGACAACGTGTCATTCTTAAAAGAATAAGTGTTAGTATGAGTTATAATAATTTGATATTCAAGCCCTCCCTCCTAATGTTTTCGTTTTTATAGAATTTGAAAAATGAGTTTTGTAGGTCGCCATTGTTGTTGACGATGCCATGCACTCTAGGCAGTGACGTCACTGGGCGACGCTGCTCGACTTCTTAAGTGTCACTCGTTGGGTCCAAACACATGTCGTCGGTTCTGCCCTTCCAATTTGAAACAGCGGAAAAGTGTTGAGCAGGACGGCATTGTCAATATTTCACAAAACCAGCAGCAAAAGCAGTTCAATGAAAGTCTCCAGGAGTCAAACCCGCGTTACCCGTGCGACAGACGATCGCATAGACCACAGGACTATAGACCCTACTCAACAACGTCACAGAATGACGTGTCGCTGTATCCCGCCGCCATATTGTCCGTCATTGTTTATCCGTATTCTCAATGGTTTCAATTTGTCGTGCAATTTATAGTGCAATTCATGGAAGCCCCGGTGCTTTCAGACGCTGTAAACTCATTGGATGCGTTGCATAAAAGGCGTTATGTGGAAAAGCTTCAGTCTATCCATTCGCCAGATCCATATTTGATGCCTAAATCCATATTTTTCCACCCGCTGTCTTCGCCTTCTCTGCCTGACATCTGCTACCCTGATATCTACAAATATCTTGTCCAGACAAAATCAGCCTATTCTCACGAAAGTTTGAAAAACTGAAAGAGCAGCACTCTAAGCAACATTACCCCGTGTGACCCTTTACTTGCAATTTTCTAAAATGGCGACAGTCAATAAAAAAAAAAAAATTTAACTGCGATGGCCGACGCTTCAAGGATAGGTGGATATTGGACTATTTCTTCAATAAAACATGCAACAACTGTGTCTGCCTCATTTGCAAAGAGACAGTCGCTGTTTTCAAAGAGTTCGATGTGACGCGATAATCATATTACCGAACAAGACACGCTGACATGTACGACAACATCACAGGGAAGATACGCAGCGAGAAATTATAGCAACTTGAAGCTAGTTTAATTTCACAGCAGCAGTATTTCGCGAGAGCCCGAGTGTCGAAAGAAAACGCCACAAAGACGAGACTGTGGAAATTATGAATTTGAAAAAATAATAAAGCAAATGTGACACACAGAAGGGCTTGCTAAAATTTGTTAAAATATATTGTTCTATGTAAATCAGCCAAGGTAGCCCCCCGCATTTTTTCCACACCAGATCTGGCCCCCTTTGCAAAAGGTTTGGACACACCTGTTTAACTGATGATCCGTAGACGAGGCCAGCTTCTTTCACTTGGTACCAGCTAAATATTATTCAAAATGTAATGATGGAGGAAGAAATAAGCATCTTGAATTTGAAACTGTATGTTGTCGGCGATTAGCCTCGCAATGATCTTAATTGTGGTTGTCAGCCCAAAACCTTCTAAATATATATTAAATGCATCTTACCAGATATAAAATGGCTACTACATAATCCGTGGTAATCGTTTGGAGCCCAGTTTTCTCGTCGAATTGCAGCAGTCCATCTCGCTCTCCTCGCCGGGTCTCTCGGAACACGGTAGAACTTCAAGTCTCTCCGTCTATCTTCCCTGTTGTTGCAACTAACCACCACACACGCCTTCACCATTTTGATTATTAATGTTAACGAGCAGAAAAACATGCCATAATAGGATGAATTTACATAGCGGTAATGCGTCAACACGACGAGTTGATGGACAATACGGCGCGGAGGCGTGGTTGTGACGTCATGTGACGTTAGTCATGATGTTCCCCTTATTAAGCAATCACAACCCACATGCGTTGTCTGTCTGTGCGGTAAAACCTGAAAGGGAAACTCAGCTGAAAAGAAAGTGTGGCTGGCTTGATGACGGAATTAAAAACCGTGGCTCACTTCAGACAGCAAGCAAACAGCAAGAACAGGGATTGCATAAAAGAGTTTATTGAACACATAAAAAAACAGGCAATCGCGAAAAGGGAGACACAAAAAAGGGTCGTGACAGGAGATAGGGATCAATTTAAAAAAAAAAAAAAAAAAGCAAAAAACTGAGGGAAACTGCGGTGAGAGTTAGACAAACGAAGAAGAAAAAAAACAAGCCAATGATGCAACTAGCAACGAAGGGATATACAAACTGTCAAACGGTAGCAAGTCAATATCTCGGCAAGCCGTCTAGGATCGGTTTAAAGACACTGCCGATGAGCTGGAATTGGATGCAGGTAAAACGTTGGGAACTCATCGCACATTTCTGTAACAAAACAATCTGACCAGCAGCAGAAGGTGACAAAATCATGCCAGTCGTCATACTAGCTTGGCTTGTTAGCTAGCACAGCTTTTGTCTCAGTCCAGTCCAACCGCGTTATCACCCCTAGCGTGCATTGCCCGTGTAAAACATGGCGCCCTCCCTAGGGCAAAACATGTACTAAATATTAAAGATTTTTAAATCAATGGTAATAATGTGTTTCTAATAACATACTTTAGTAAAAGAGAACAAGTGTGGCTTATTAGAGTATACAAGTCTTTAAATCAGAGGTTCTCTTTCACCCTTTCCAGTCCACGCTGTACAATTGGGGACACTGGCGTCCCCTTGATTTCTGTGGTCCATAACATCTGTTGTAGGCGTCATTTTTGGCCAGTATATAGAGCAAAAGTTGCTGTTTCCAGATGGCTGCACATGGTTACTAAATCGAGTTTTCCTGAGTTGACTTGAAGTTAGTGAGTTGAGGTTCGAGTCAGTGGCCGCAATCTTTTATCTGTGATGTTTCATATCACACCTCTGCTGGAATAATCAATTTTTCTCACAATCACGGCATGGAAAGGGTATGGAGTGAAGTCTGCCTAAACCAGTGCTTCTCAATTATTTTCTGTTACGCCCCCCCCAGGAAGACGTAAACGTTCCGCGCCCCCCCAACTCTCTGCCATCGCTGTAAATATACTGTAGTATCATTTGTATATAAAATTCTTATTATTATAAGTACAACGCTGCGTAACATTGTGTTATTTTTTTATATTAAACAGAAAAGTAATACAGATTAACTTACAATAAAGTGTTAAAAAAAAAAAAAAACATCATTCTGTAAAAATACACTCAATACATTTTTTGACCATTTAATGAAATCAATAAATAATAATAAATTCAAATTGATTAGCAACATCAAGCATGATGACAATATGTCAAACAATTAGACCGAAAAAACAAAAGTAATAAAACAAAACAACATGGCAGTAGGCAGAGGGACAGTTTTTATTTTTGCTGCAGGCAGTATCAGCTCCTTTGCTATGTTGTGGGGTCATTTTGCACTGAGCAACTTGGTACGCCACCTTATATGATGCTGACCGTGCTCACTGGTGTACTGATGTAACACTGACAAAGCGGGAGGATTGCTGGCAAAATTTGGCACTCGCTGAAAAAAAAAATTCCTGCTGTCCGCTGCAAACATTTTTATACAAAGTAGACAGACTGGTCTTTCCTCGTCTCCCACTGTACTAAAAGACAAAGCCAAAAGCTAAATGCTACGTATGCTTTGTCATATTTCCTTGTCTTAGCTTTTCATATCTCCAGTGCTCTTTGCTGTGTGCTCAGGTTTGGTTCAAAAGTACTGCACACACGCTGAAAATGAGAGCGGCACTGCCACCCACTGAGTGGATGTGCAATTACACTTTCATCTCGTACGACAAAAAAGTATGTTCCCCAAGGTCACATGCGCCACCCCCAGCTTCGCTCTGCGCCCCCCTGGGGGGGCCCGCCCCACTATTTGAGAAGTACTGGCCTAAACTATGGTTAAATGCTTTACTGTAATGAATGTGTTAGACTAATGCAGACAGTTACACAGTGTCTGCGAGAAAGGTAACTATTCCCTTCATTAAACATGTCATCGGTTCTGCCCTTCCAATTCGAGCCTGAGCGGAAAAGTGATGGGTAGGACAGCACTGTCGATACTTTGCAAAACAAGCAGCAAAAGCAATTCGATGAAATGATCAAATGTTATGAGGTTTATTCCGTGAAAGGGAAGATGAGCCTCGGCAACTTGGAGCGAGGGTAAAGCCTCGTTTACGTTGCAAGTGGCAGTTTACGCTTCTTCGATTCCACGTCGTCGGTGCTGTCGGCCTTGCTGTTGGCAACATTGCCCTCCTTCGTTACAGATTCTGACGGATCGTAGATTTCAGTATGGCAATATTTAGTCACAATATACAAGCTATGATACTGGGAGCCATGATCAGAAGTCCTGTTTGTTGTGACTGACTTCTACAGCGTCAGTCGAGGGACAAAATGCACTCATTGTCTTGAGCGCTTATTCATTTAAAACTCGTCAATGACACCTAGTGGTGTAGTTATATCACTACCTTACATAATTAAAGACTGATACTTTTTTTTTTTTTTTTTTTTTTTGAGTGACACTGTAAATACGGTAGCGTGGCCCTGTGACGTCACCGCCGTGCGATGTCAACAACAATGGCGAGCTATTATTTCTTTTATTTAAAATTTTACAAATGTTATTGAAACGAAAATATTAAGAGGGGTTTTGATTTCAAATTATTGTAACTCGGACTAACATTAATCTGTTAAGAACTACATGTCTTTCTATCCAAGGTACCCTTTAAGTGTAGATCTGGTTGTTTGTTATTTTGGCCTGGGCTTACCTGGAAGGCAAGCTTCTTCCGATTTTTTACTTCTGTATTTATTGTGATTTGTCTTTGTAAAATAAACTGTCCACTTGTAAGCATGTCACTGGCTCGTTTATGTTGCGTTTGAAGCGAGCCTTAAATTGGGACGTAACAGTACTTATAAACTTTTAAAAAACAAAAAAAAATACTTAAAAACAGTTCAAACATGCCTAGTTGCACACATTTTTATTTCTATCTTCAAATGATTATGTCATGAACTTTTCCAAATGTTTTACATTTTTCAAAGTGTCATAACCAGCTGAAGTTGAAGAATTTCAAATCACAAATATGGAAAAAAAAATTTTATGACTGTGATCAAGCCCGCTTCATGCTTAAAAGCAGAGTTCAAGCTAGGCGCTAATGCCTACGTGGCTGCTGTCCTCCGTTCTTCTTTTTCTTTGCTGACGTAATTGCTGCATGAATTCCAATTTCGTAGTCCTGACAGTTCAGACCGCCAGTCACGTTCTGAAAAAATGTGGCCCAGATTGAATTTGAAACACATACGAAAGTGACTCAGATCGGATTTGAAATGGTCCACTTCTATGCGACTTGTCCCCTTCAGACCGTCAAGTTAATGCCCGACATGAGTCGGGGAAAAACACGAAAAAATCGGATTCAAGCATTAAGACCTGTAGTATGAACCTAGCCGAAGTGAACCCTCTCCCTAAGGAGACTTAAAGAGCAATTGAAACCAATTTCTACCAAACATTTTAAGTTAGGTGTGTGCCCAATCACTGATTATGGTTTAAAGCTGCCCTACCCACTATAAAAAAAACACCTGGTATGAAATGTCTTGATGAGAAGCATTGCCTGATGTGCATCATGGCTCGGTCAAAAGAGCTGTCCGAAGACCTGCAATCAATGATTGTTGATTTGTATAAAGCTGGGAAAGGATATGAAAACATCTCTAAATGTCTGGATGTTCATCAAGTGACAGTCAGAGAAGTTGTCTAAAAATAGAATTTTGGAACTGTCTGATATGCAGGTATGATACATCATTGCAAAGGTTGAAATCTCAATTTTCTGAGGGAAGAAAAATTTTGAACAGGAGGACATTTAATTTTTTTATTTATTTTTTAAACAGCAAAACCCTAACTGGAAGTGAGAGCATGACAGAGCAGAATTAAAGATGCCACGATTTTATCGAGATATTATTGCGTACTTACCTTGTTTCGATCCAAAATTTCCATGTAGCGTGTATCATCGAGTGTCAAGACACAGATGTGAATGGCCACAGCCGGATTTTGGTGGGATTTTATGGGTGAAACATAGTAATATAACAAGGGTCGCGATGCAGAAATCGCAGACATCAAGGACTGGTCGAGATGTTCTTTTTCATATATTTACCCTTTTAAACGTTGTTTTTCAATTTTTTTTTTTTTGGATCAATTATTTCTCATCTAACATATCGGGGAAAATTCGACTAACAATAAGCGATAGTTATGAGGTAGATATCCGTGACTTATTTACAGGCACCATTTTTTTCATTGTGACGTAATTTGTTTAAAAGTTTAAAATATGCAAATGAATATTTTTTAAAGGCGTTTTTTTTTTTAAACAAAATATTAGACATCAATTAATGATACTAAGCTAAAAATGACAGACATTTGGAATAATATAATTACTGAGCTGCTTTTTATGGCTGGGTTGAAACAAAAGCGGTTGCGCGACGTCTGTAAACGGGGGTTTCCAGGGTAAAACGGACAAATTAAAAAAAGTTTGGGGGCTTAATGCCCCATGAATCTGCTATGGCAGCATATAGAAACATTGTTCTGTCAAACACAACAGTTCTTTTGGCTTAAAATACAGCACTTTATTTTAAAGAGGGGTGCAAGAGCAGAAATGGCTTTTTCGGGCTTGTCTGTGTTTTCCGCCAAATGTATTTTAAAAATTAAAATTTTAATTGTTCGTAACTCTGGCAGGATTCTTCGCTCGACCGGCCAGCTTCTTTTAGATGTTCCGAGGTCAAAACTTAAACAGTGGGTAGACCGATCCTTTGCGGTTGCTGCCCCCAAGCTGTGGAATAGCCTACCTCCCGAAATCCGCACCACCACGGATGTAAGTCTTTTTAAGTCTCGGCTAAAAACACACCTTTTTAGACTCGCCTTTCACACAGATTAGGATAGCCTGGTTTTATTTGCTTAAGGTTTTTTTTTTAATGTATTTGGATTTTATCGGTTTATTTGCTGGACTTTTATCGCGATCCGCCGTCTTTGTTTTATTTTTTGTTTTATTTCTTTTTTTTTTTTTTTTTAAATGTCATTGTATAATATTTTCCTGCGTTTTATTTATCTTGAGACATGTTTTGTTGTAAAGCACTTTGAGGGTCTTTCGGGTTTTGTAAAGGGCTATATAAATAAATTTAATTGATTGATTGATTGATATATTTTACACTATTTGTCTACTGTACATAAACTGTTTTGACCTAGAAAGAACAAAAACGCTGATGACCATAGTGAGCAAAACAACAGTTTGAACATGAAGGTTATGGTGTCTAGAAAAAAAGGGATCCAACCTGGCCAATGTAAACATTTAAAAAAGAATTTTTTTAATGATATACAAGGCAATATCAAAGGCATGCAAATTCAGAAAAAAATAGGCTCAACTTTTAGAGGGTTGATTTAGTTTTTGTTGATTTTTTTTAAAGATGTTTCTATTATTTCGTCCAACTCCTGGTGTGTTTAAGTGCAAAAATACTCAGCCCGTCACCCCTTGGACAGTCCACGTTTATGTTCATCGCACCCGGGCCCTGTTCACATTTGTTCCGCAACTGACGGTCACCATAAGATCGGGGGGCAATGAGGTGCATGACCTGTAGATGGCCTCGCTTCAGCTATCCAAGCAGCTAAACATAGCCTTCACACTCCAGATGATTTCAGAAATGCTTTACAGCAGGGGTGTCCAAACTTTTTGCAAAGGGGGCCAGATTTGGCGTGGTAAAAATGTGGGGGGCCGACCTTAGCTCACGTCGTTTTTACGTAGAACAATATATTTAAGCAAAATTTATCAAGCCATTCAGTGTGTCACATTTGCTTTATTATTTTTTAATGAATAATTTCAACAATCTCGCAACTAGTCTTTGTGGCGTTCTCTTTCGACTCTCGGGCTTTTGCGAAATACTACTGCTGTGAAATTAAACTAGCTTCAAGTTGCTTCAATTTCTTGCTGCATATCTTCCCTGTAATCTTGTCAAACATGTCAGCGTGTCGTTTGGTTATATTGCCTCACATTGAAATCTTTAAAAACCGCGACTGTCTCTTCGCAAATGAGGCAAGACACAGTTGTTGCGTATTTTAGTGAAGAAATAGTCCAATTTCCACCTATCCTTGAAGCGTCGGCCGTCAGTCTTCTTTTTTTTTTTTTTGATTGTCGCCATTTTAGAAAATGGAAGTAGCCCTTAGCCCTTAAATACCTGCAACACGAAGCAATTATCAAAGATTACCAAAATTTGAAAAATAAGGTCCTAATGAAACCTATTTTTCACATTTGTAAAAAGAAAAGTCAAAATGAATATGTGTAATAAGCGCTCTAATATCTATAACCCATGCTAAATCATGTTTTTTTCTCATGGAACCTGCAGATGCATGTGTTGACTTGCAGCCATCTTTTTTTTTTTTTTTCGTCTCGAAAAATGTCAAAATTCTAAGTTAGTCTCAAAATCATGAAATTTTAGGTGTATCAAATGTGATACATTTGGCAATAAAGGGGTTAAAGTGCTGCTGCCTTTTAGTGGGTAAATGAGGAGCAGCATTTCGTGTGTAAGCTACTTCATATGCTGGTTGCAGTCCTGCTGACCAATTTATTAAGTCTGTGTGCGGGCCAGACGTTATTGATTTTATGACAGAGGCTGGGGGCCGGATGAAATTTGACCACGGGCCGCATTTGGCCCCCGGGCCGGACACTGCTTTACAGTGTCTCCCTTTTGTGAAACTAACACAACAAAAAAAGATGTACAATCAATAATACTGCTGCAAATAACAAAAATCTGTCTGCATATGGAAACACATCTGCCTTGCATAAGATAGAGCTGAATTCAAAGTACAAAACACATACTGTATCAAAAATGTAACTTCAGGACTTCTTTAACAAATAAAACATCCATAAAAGTCGTGAGAGTTGAGCTGGAATTGATCACAATGAATAACATTTAAACAAATTCTGGTTCGCATTCTTCTCCCACTGTTTTTTAATCAGGAAAAAATGACCACTAGATGGGGCGCTTTACCAAGCGAAAAAAAAGAGATTTTACTGCAATAAACAAAATATGACTCTATGGGAGTTGTCTGTCACTACCCGATCGTGACGGCCTACCGAATCACGACGTATTGCTTCTGCGCTTGCGCAAACGGACGTCATTTTCTCCTGAGGGGTGACGGCAGATATTGATATGTTCATTTTGGATTAAATGATTTAAAACATAAAAAATCTTTTGATTATGCCATAGATAGAAGTATTGATGGCAACATGAAACTGAAACTTCAAAACGCGCTCAGAACCGATGAACCACTGCCCCGGAAGCGCTCTGTCTTGACCTATCCGGGACTTGTCGTCCTCTTGCGTTCCCTTCTCCTCACCAAACGAGCTCCTTCAAAGTATTCTCATTGGGTGAGTACCAAAGTAAGAATTTAGTGGACTAACACGTCCCATTATAAAGCTTAGTTGAAGTCGTTTGGCTTTATATTGAAGCCTTCCAGGCTAACGTAACTTCGTTTTGTTTAGCTTAGCTCGCTAGCCAAGAGACGTGAACGCATATCAATTGCTTTAGTTTAGCTCAGTGCTTCTCAATTATTTTCTGTTACGCCCCCCCAAGGAAGACGTAAATGTTTCGCGCCCCCCCCCCCAACTCTCTGCCGCCACTGTAAATAGTATCATTCGTCTATATTACTATTATAAGTACGCCTCAGCCTAACATTGAGTCCTTCTTTTTCTATTAAAGAAAAAAAGTAACATAGATCAACTTATAATAAAGTATAACTTTTTTAACATTGTGTTGCTTGTAACAGAAAAGACTTAACGCGCATCAATTTGCCTGAAGTTAAAGAAAAAAAAAAAGTCACATCCAAACTGTAAAAATACACTCAAGGTACATTTTTGACCATTTGATACTGAAAAATAAAATGTAATAAAATCAGTAAATAATAACAAATTCAAATTGATTAGAAACATTTACTCTTCAGGACAACATGCCAAAAAATTTGACCGCAAAAAAAAAACAAAACTGAATAGAAGGGGGGGGGGAAAGTCTTTGGACAGAAGGAAAGTTTTTATTTTCGCTGATTCACCACAGTGCTCACTGGTTTACTGATATAACACTGACAAAGCGGGACGATTGTGACAATTGGCAATATTCGGCACATTTTCGCTGAAAAACAATCAAGCGGCTTATCAATGAGATTGAGGTCTAATGTCTTTAAGTGGCGTCTTAACTGATTTGGCTTCTCCGCTATAATCATTTTTAGACTCAGTAAACAGTGGTCTTTCCTCATTTCCCACTCTATTAAAAGTCAAAGGCAAACGGCCCGAAAAAAGCGCATTCTTGGCGGCCGAGGGAGAACCGTAGGTGAGGGCGGTGGTCGTGACGATCCCAAGCCGAAGACGGCACTTCTCGGCCTGACACGTGAGAACCGAAGAAGACAGTGGGTCGCTGCGTGAGTCCAGCTCTGCATGAGTCTCTTCCGTGTGCTCTTGCTTACTTCAAAAATACTGCACGCACTTTGAAAATGAGAGCGCCACTGCCACCCACGGAGTGGATGTGCAAGTACACTTTATTCTAGTACGGCAAAAAAAAAAAAAAAAGCATGTTCCCCGAGGTCACTCGCGCCCCCCCTGGCATCGCTCTGCGCCCCCCTGGGGGGGCGCGCCCCACCATTTGAGAAGTACTGGGCTAAATGCCACTTCCGATTTGTAAATTTTGTTTTAAGGGACGGGGTGTATGGGGAGAGATTTGTCTCAAAAATATTCTCACAAATACATCCGCGATTCACACATATTTTTTGTAGATGCACATATATATCCAAGATTTTCACATGTATTTTCGAGATCCACAAATATATTCGTGAGTTTCACATGTGCTTTTGTAATCCACAAATATATTCGTGAGTTTTACGTGTGTTTTTTTATGTTGTGCGTGCACTCATCATGAATTATTGTTTGCAAACATTCGAATTGTATTTGTGAATCGGCGGCCGCGTGCATTTCTTTTTGAGACAAACATAACAAGAAACGTTCAAATTTTCACACACAAGCGCATTCGCGATTCACACATGTTTTTCAAATTCACAAATACGTCCGCGACTCTCACAAATACATTAGTCATTTTCACATGTTTTTCAGATCCACAAATACGTCCCCGTTTTCCACATGTAATTTTCAAATCCACAAATACTTCCGCAAATTTCACGTGTTTTTTTTAATGATGTGCGTGCAATTATCATGACTTGACATTTTTTAAGTATTCAATTTTGCTTGTGTGTGCTGTACCAATAAACCAATATTTGTGAAAAACTTTGTGAATAATTGATTACAGCATTATTCATTGTTTGTTTTTTTTTCTCTGATTTGTAATGTTTGAAATGTTTATGCCTTCTGCCATATTTGTGTTTGTTTTGTTTTGTTTTTGGTTTGTATTGTTGATTCTTCATCTTTCTGGTTTTTTTTTTTTTTTTTTTTTTTTTGAAAGATGGATTAAGGCTCGTTTCCGTTATTGAATTAGTGGTTTTTAATTGGGAAACGGGAGATGATTCATTTCTCTTTTTTTTTTTTGTGAACACACATAAAAATTGGGCTTGTTTTCCAACATTAGAAGGAAAAACGAATGGCCAACTGTCCCAAAACACCTGTTTATCTGTTGCCCGGTGTTATGTCACCCGCTAGATGTCAGTATGTGATCTTTTTTGATGGGTACTTTTGACCTTTCTATGCGCTCAATACTGCCACCTATCGGGTGGAAACGGAGGTGTTTTGAGACATGTGAAAATTGTCGGCTTGTTGTGTGTGAGAAAATCTTGGTCAGACATCGAGTGACGTTTGTCTCAAAAATAAATGCGCGTGTTCGCTGTTAAAAAACACAGCTCTAACAAGTCACAAGCAAAATTGAATACTTAAAAAATGTCAAGTCATGATAATTGCACGCACATCATTAAAAAAAACACGTGAAATTTGCGGAAGTATTTGTGGATTTGAAAATTACATGTGGAAAACGGGGACGTATTTGTGGATCTGAAAAACACATGCGAAAATGACTAATGTATTTGTGAGAATCGCGGACGTATTTGTGAATTTGAAAAACACGTGTGAATCGCGAATGCGCTTGTGTGTGAAAATTTGAACGTTTCTTGTTATGTTTGTCTCAAAAAGAAATGCACGCGGCCGCCGATTCACAAATACAATTCGAATGTTTGCAAACAATAATTCATGATGAGTGCACGCACAACTTAAAAAAACACACGTAAAACTCAAGGATATATTTGTGGATTATAAAAGCACATGTGAAACTCACGAATATATTTGTGGATCTCGAAAATACATGTGAAAATCTTGGATATATTTGTGCATCTACAAAAAATATGTGTGAATCGCGGATGTATTTGTGAGAATATTTTTGAGACAAATCTCTCCCCATAGGGGTGTCACTCGGTTAACATTTGATTGATTAGATTCAATTATATGAGACGCTTTTCGACTTGTTTTAAAGGCCAACACAATAACATCAAGCTAAAGCGTAGAGACGTGGAAGACGAGGAGAGGAAATCCATGCTACGACGAGCAACTGAAAAACAAAATGAGGGTAAGTTCTATACATCAGTTGTGTTACGAATTATGCAATACCAGACTAGCTTCGATGTGACCGTGATTAGTGATTTATGACCGGGCAAAATTCCCCATATCTGACTTTCTATACAAAGCTTATGATGAGGATGATCTCATGATATGGCGATACAAGGGTGTAGATTTGGGCTCAACATTGGCAGGGACAATATAACAGCTTAACATGCATGTACACGTTTTGCTGGGGACGGGACATTAATAAGACCAAACAGATTGGGTAAACGGAGGTCAGGGCTACATTTCTCACAAATATGAACCTAATTAATTGGTAGGCTAACTGATCATTGCAAAATAAATCTGTATTGAGTTATACCAGTGCTTCTCAGTTATTTTCTGTTACGCCCCTCATAGGAAGACACTATGCGCTCATGCGCTGGTCCTCATGGGAAAGGCAGTCTTTAAAAAAAAACACCGCTTTTGTCCACCAGCGTCGCTAAAATCGACCAAAACTGAAAAGTTACTAAGTGTTGCTTTAAGACCACATAACCAAAACAGCAGAAAATACATACAAAAGTGGAGGACACTTCTCTCTAAGCAGATTCCTACTGGAGTTTTGCAGGTTAGCAAAATTAGTGGTGTGTTCCCCACCTCCATAACATTGACGTCTTTTTACATTACGTACAGCGGCTGCTGCTGGCTGGGAAAACAACCCCTTCTAATATCCCTTCGAAGGAGGTGGCATGTTGGCGACAAGTTGTATTTTCGTCGGGTCAGTGCGTGTGTGTCTGGGGGGGTCAAGTCATTGGCCAATCAAATGTGAATTTGATGGGGAAAAATGGACTAGCATACTCAGCAAGTGGAAAATGGGGAAAAAATAAGTCTGAACATACAGTAATGACAATTCACTTAATAATGGCCACAACAATTATAAATTTTGTGGCAAGCAGCGTAGGGAAAAGCTTTTTTTAACACCATGTATTCACCACAACGCAGAGAAGATATACCATTTACTGCCACCACTGACAGTCATGGTTGCATGGTCAACTTCCCATCATGCATTTCGGCAGTTAAGAACAGTTAAGTCGCTACAGTATCATTTGGTGAAAGCACAACAAAAATGATATTCCTAACTCGCCCAAAAAAATAATATTCACATAAAGAAAAGCGCTCTATGCAAAGAGAGCTGGCATTCCAAATAGCTATGCAAAATAATACTCAGTTTGGTCAAACTCTATTTAAACAGTTCATTAGCTCAACAAATACACTAGATGGCATGTTTAGTCACAATATATAAACTATCAAAATTATTATAACTTGTAATTCTTAAAAGATAAATGTAAGTACAAGTCTTTCTATCCGTGGATACCTTTCACAGAATGTTTGTAATGTTAATGCCATCTTGTGGATTTATTGTTATAATAAACAAACACAGTACAGTGGTACCTCTACATACGATCGCTTCGACACACGAACTTTTCGACATCCGACGTAAAATTTGACTCGCCATTTGTTTCTACATCCGACGACAAGCTTGAAATACGACGACAATGGCAGCACCGCAGACGAATGCACGGCGGATTTTCTTGTGTGACAAATCAACACCGGTTTCAGAAAAGGTTGGTACGGGTGGTGAAACAAGGAAAAAGTTGACGCTTACCTTCTAAATGAAGATGCAAATGACAGAAAAATATGAGCGTAGGGTGGGCATCCGTGAAATGGCTCAACAATACATCTCCACGGTCCTCCTCGGACCATCGGTCGCCAGTCTTTATAAGTTAAACTGACAGTTCTTATTGTGGTAACATCTCCAGAGAAATCGCCAGCTTCGCCACGTTTTCATCATTTCTTTCACAACTTATTCAACACAAAACGCCTGCTGTCTGCCGCAATTGACGGTGTTCTCAAGAAAGCATTGAAAGCGAAAGTAAACTCTCACCCGCTCCCCTCCCTCTTTGTCACGTCAGCCACGCGGTGCCTTCAGGTACAGAAAAAAACGTCCGCCTTATTAGAACCCGTTTCGCTTCACTATTACAGGAATTATCATTATTATATTATTAATCCGATTTTTGTTTATTATTTATTTGTTTTGCTATGTGTAATTGCCATTTGTAATAGTACCAGCAGTATTTTTTAAGGATTTAGTGTAGGGTTTTGGGCTGTGGAACGAATTAATGGAATTATAATGTATTCCTATGGGAAAATCCTGCTCGACATACGACCATTTTGACTTACAAACAAGGTCCTGGAACGGATTAACTTCGTATGTAGAGGTACCACTGTACTTATGTACAGTATGTTGAATGTATACATCCGTCTTATCTTTCCATTCCAACAATAATTTACAGAAAAATATGGCATATTTTAGAGATGGTTTGAATTGCGATGAATTACGATTAATTAATTTTTAAGCTGTGATTAACTCGATTAAAAAAATTTAATCGTTTGACAGCCCTAATATATATTAGGCCTGTCAACAATAACGCGTTAACAACCATGATTAATCTGGAATTATTAACGCATTTAAAAAAAATAATGCAATTTACCGCTCACACTAAGTTTAGCTACAACTGCCTCCCGTAGTCCCACACGCTGATGTTTACATTTTCCGCGCGGCAATGCAGGACATAATGCAGCCAGCCACGATGAATGAGGATGATGACCAAATTCCGTTTTAAAAAGCTGCCTAATGGAAATCTGGATAAAACCAAAGTTGTGTGCACATACTGATGTAATGAACTGTCGTTCGATCGAAGCTCAACCAGCCTAAAGTACCACCTTCGGGCACAGCTAGTGTTAGCAATGACGCTAACACTGCGGGAAACAAGCCGCAGTCATCAAGCTACACTGGCAGAGCGCGGGGTTGGACTTGTCAACAAAAGACAACAAATAGGTTGACTACTGCTATTGCTACATGGGTAAACAGAGACTGTAGAGTTTAGACCCATTAACATAGTCGAAGACGAGGGCGTTGAAAATCCAATGACAACAAACAACAGCAACCAATGACAAACCACTAGACAGGTACAAGGCAGTGCCAGCATGGACTCATGTCCACTACAGTGGTGGTCTGCGCACAGTGGTACCCACAGTAAGCTGGCCCATGCAAAAGAAAGTATCTGGTCACACCTGCCACAACCGTTCCTTGCGAGAGACTGTTTTCTTTGACAGGGCACATTGTTCAAAAGAAAAGGTCTGCTTTGTTATCTGAAAATGTCAACAAGCTAGTTTGCCTGAGCAGTTGGTTAAAAAAAAAAAAAAAAACTGGCTAACTTAAGCAGTGTTTCTAAACACCTTTACACACAGTTTAGTGTAATGTTTTTCAGTTAAATAGTCAATTTTCATACACTTTTTTATATCCACGGTACCCGCGGGTTATTAAAAGTATTTAAAAAGCATTGAATTTAGTTTTCCAGTATGAAAGGTATTAAAAGTATTAAATTAGCTGTTTTGTAAGTCTGGAATTTTTTTACCGTGGTCTTAATTTTCAAGAACATCTCAGTGCAACCTAAATTATATCCGTGACGAAGTTTTTTTTCTGTTTTTTTTTTTTTAAATCCATAACGAAGATGCCGCATAAGATTTTTACGATGAACTTCACTACAAATCGAAAAGCAACTCGTGCGTACCAAACCACCACAACCGGCAAAACGGAGAATCCACCCACCTCTGCATTGGGAATGCGTCCGTTTGTCGGTGGAATGAAAACCCTGCAGGCTGAAGTATTGTGGATTCTGAACACCAAAACAGACCACCATTCATATACTTCAAATGAGCCCTTTGGTGATCTGTTTCGGATATTACGTCATTTTTGGTCAGCATCGGCTGTCACAATGTTGGTCATATTGCGTTTTGTTCCAGAGGGAACGTTCCCGATGTCATAACTGTCTTTTGTAACGAATTTTCAGTTAGCAGGAAAAAAACGCACATTTTCTTAATGTTTAAATAGTCTACATATTTTTATGATCATTATAAATGCATTGACACAATTAAATAACGCTGGAAAAGTTTGTTAAAAATAATGTTGGTCAAATCATGTTTTTTTCCGGAGTGAGCATTCCCGACTTCGTAACTGCAGCCAATTTAAGCTCATCAAGACTTTAAGATAGAGGTAAAATCGGGCCTAAAAAATACAGCCCGACCCGAACTGGTCCGCGGGTATTAAAGCCCGACCCGCGTTTTGTGTGATAACATTTGTGACGATGTCTGTATAAAAGCCTGTCTTTTGTAACAAATCCTCAGTTGGCAGAAAAAAAACCCGCACATTTTCTTAATGTTTAAATAGACTACATATTTTTATGATCATTAAAAATGTATTTGCACAACAAAATAACGCTGGAAAAGTTTGTTAAATATAAATAAACAGATGCGGTTTTGCGGACTCCAGAGGGGAAGATTAAAAAGGGCGTATAGGCACGCTCTTGCTCTGCAATGACCATACAGCGCCTTCTTTTTTTTATCCAAATTATTTTTTTTCTAACAAGTATTCCTTAATTTATCATTCATACATCGTTAATATATAGTTATTTCAAAAAGTTAGCGAGAAAGAACCCTGGCCCTGCCCGACGTAATAATTGACATTTTGGTCATGTTTTCAGTTTAATTTAGCTGTTTCCAGCTTGCTATGTTTATAATTGCGTTGTTTGTTTACCGCTTTTCCTCTTACTGCGAAGAGGGAGGAAGTTACATCGGCCGCTGCTATGATATTTAAATCATCACCCATCTGCTGACTTTAATGCCTGCTTTCACGCACACTGCTTCCCATGTCAGTCGACACGGGAAATTGTTTTCACACACAACTGCTGCACGGTTAAGTCCCGCGATATTCCCGTTGTTTTGGAGTATTTGATAGGGGCTCAAGTTACATCCAGATACTTTAGTTTGCAGTTTATGGGTCATGCGAAGGCAGTGGACCTGCTTAAACATTTCGGTTTGCCTTTCGAAGGAATGTGAATTTCGCCGTTTTAACTCAAGAGTTAGCCATGTTCACTGGGGTTTTGGCAGGTGCACTAGCGGCTGGCCTGTTACAGAAGATGGCTGGTCTGAGTCCTGTCCTCCTCTTTTTGTCCATAATTATTGTGTGCGTGTGTGAGTGTTTAAAAAAATTCTGACAGACTCTATAATGTTACTTTAAATGTGTTTTAATTGTATCGTCAATATATGTGCATTCTTTTGTCAAACACACTTAGTAATTGAGGTTAGATTTGATGTTCAGTGCTTTATTTATTTAATATGATTCAATATGATCTAAATAATGGGTGCAAGAAAAGTATTAATTTTCAGTTGAAATGGCATTAAAAAAGGTCTTAAAAGTCTTGAATTTAGATTTATCAATTCTGGGGGGACCCTGATATCTCACACAGCTTTCAGGCCATTTAGTGTAAAACTGCAAATGCGTTTTTGTGTGAAATGTCCAATTTAACAGACAAGTTGTTTACACATTTTTTGAAACACTAGCTGTCGTTACTGTATTGTGCTTGTCTGCTCTTTAAATTGGCAGTTAATTTTGGGTAATATGCCAAACGGTACTTGAGCCACATTGTTAGTCTGAGACACTTTAATCTGTTAAAACTCTTTGCTGTATAATACAGACAATTTATTTTATTTTTTATTTCATATGAGCTGAGTTGTTAAATAAAATTTTAAAACTATTGGTTTGTTAAATAAAATTTTAAAACTATTGGTTAAGTATTAATTCATTCACACATCATACATTTCATCTTAAAACAAATTTTAAGTCAATTATAGTATTTTCCTAGATTTTTTTTTCCTGAAGAGCAACTTTATTTATCCCAAGGGAAATATTCATTCATTCATTCATTTTCCATGCCGCTTTTCCTCACGAGGGTCGCGGAGGTGCTGGAGCCTATCCCAGCTAACTCGGGGCAGTAAGCAGGGGACACCCTGAACTGGTTGCCAGCCAATTGCAGGGCACAAGGAGACATACAACCATTCACGCACACACTCATACCTACGGACAATTTAGAGTGTTAAATCAGCCTACCATGCATGTTTTTGGGATGTGGGAGGAAACCGGAGTTCCCGGAGGAAACCCACGCAGGCACGGGGAGAACATGCAAACTCCACACAGGAAGGCCGAAGCCCGGGATTGAACCCTTGATCTTAGAACTGTGAGGCAGACGTGCTAACCACTCAGCCACCGTGCCGCCCAAGGGAAATGTGATT
This sequence comes from Corythoichthys intestinalis, assembly GCF_030265065.1. Classification (NCBI taxonomy): domain Eukaryota; kingdom Metazoa; phylum Chordata; class Actinopteri; order Syngnathiformes; family Syngnathidae; genus Corythoichthys; species Corythoichthys intestinalis. The sequence continues at coordinate 7,685,770 of NC_080395.1, forward strand.
AAAGTATTCTGCCTTTTGGTAAGTTTTACAGCAAGGCTTTTTATGCTGTCCAACAGCGAACTCTTGTGGTCGCTTTGCGACATGGTTTATTGTTTTCTTACCAGTTCATTATGGCTGCACGACGTCTCGGGCTGATAATGTTGTGCTTATATGATCCTTGGACAAGATTTGTCCGTAAGTATGGTTGTTGTAAAGAATGTACATATTATGTTAGTAAGCGAAATGTTCTATTTTTTGTATGAGACGCTTTTTGTTTATGTTTAGTGAACCTGTATAGCGTTCTAAGCTAACGTTGTTGCTAACGCAATGCTTGTGTACTTTTATTTTGTAGTTTTACGACGGTCTAAAGAGGACAATGGTTTGAGGCCATTTTATTAATAAATCAGATGAAAAAGGAAGAAGAATTATTAAGGCGTCGTTCACTAGCTGTCTAGCTTTGGAAAAAGTAGACGCTTCGGAGTGAGGACAGCATAGACAGATTTAAATGACAGTAGAGTGAAATGCCCACTACAGTCCTTATGTACCGTATGTTGAATGTATATATCCATCTTGTGTCTTATCTTTCCATTCCAACAATTTATTTTACAGAATATATATATAATTTACAGAACAATATGGCATATTTTATAGACGGTTTGAATTGCGATTAATTACGATTAATTAATTTTTAAGCTGTAATTAACTCGATTAAAAATTTTAATCGTTTGACAGCCCTTATATATATATATTATATTAAATATAACTGAAAATAACGTCTTGTTAAGGTAGCCACCTTAACAAGTGAAGTGAAACCCTATACCCAAATGCACAGCAATGACAAGTCTTTATTCAGAAGCAGCCCTAGAGTGTATTTATTCAACAAAGGCAAAACCGGTGAAAAGCGGTGCTGGCCCTGCAGATTTCCTGACTGTGCTGGAAGGCCGAGTAGGTTTGGTGTGGCTATGGAGAAAGTAGAATAAATAAGTCACAAAGTTTGTCAGTACAGTGGGCTGTAAGTTACCATACGTGGTTAGGTGAAGCTCTGCCATCGAATTACAGTGGGGCAAATAAGTATTTAGTCAACCACTAATTGTGCAATGAATGGGTTGTCACTGAACCCTTAACACTAGGCTGCCGCTAGTTTGAAACTTTTACAATCTGGATGGGCTAAAAATAAGATTTTGGCTGCCAGTCTGAATAAGGCTTTAATGTCGGCAAAACAAAATATACAACATGAAAATCACGGCGGGAGACAACGAAGCTCGACTTCAGCAAGTCACGTGATGTTTTTCCATTTCAGTGTCCCACAGACGTCACTATTAAAGAGCTTCACCCTCAGACGCGCGATCCCCTCCACGTTAAACGGGAGGAGTTGGAGATGCCATACATCAAACAGGAGGCGGAGCCAGAGACCCCCAGCATTAAAGAAGAAGATGAAATCCCCAAGTTTCCAATGACTGTCAGTGTGAAGAGTGAGGAAGACGAAGGTCCAAGCAAAGAGCGCGGAGCAGCGAAACCTTCGAGCGGCAGCTCATTTCAACACCTGACAACAAAAGGAGAGGGACGATCGCAGCCTGACGGTTTGTTAGCGCCGCTCTCAGACAGTGACGACGACATGTCACACTCTTCTGATTTTAACACTGATGAGGTAGATAAAAGACTTTGACCCAAATGCTTTAAAATACTTAAACAAGTCATCGTTGAAAAGTGACTCAAAAGTGGTTGGGAAACCTTTTACTTGCTCACTTTGTGATAAAACATGTTCTCTGAAATATGACTTAAAAAGACACTTGCGAACACACACCGGGGAGAAGCCTTTTGGCTGCACAGTTTGTGATAAACGATTCGCTTTGAAGGGAAGTTTAAACAAACACAAAATGACACACACTGGAGAAAAGTCTTTTCCCTGCCCAGATTGCCATAAAAGATTCTCTCGGAAAGCACTACTAAACCGTCACATTAAAACACACCCTGGAGAGAAGCCTTTTGGCTGCACAGTTTATGATAAACGATTCGCTGAGAAGGGAAATTTAAACAAACACACAACCACACACGATGGAGGGAAGCCTTTTCCCTGCTCTCTTTGTGATAAAAGATACTTCACGAAGGCACATTTAAACGATCACACAAGGACACACACTGGGGAAAAGCCTTTCGCCTGCACACTTTGAAATAAAAGATTTTCTTGGAAGCAAACGTTAACAACACACACTCGTACACACACCGGGGAAAAGCCTTTTCTCTGCACATTTTGTGGTAAAAGATTCACCCAGAAAGTACAATTAATATGTCACACAAGGGCACACACCGGGGAAAAGCCTTTCGCCTGCTCATTTTGTGATAGACAATTCAGTCAGAAGGGAAATTTAACCAAACACACAATGACACACACAGGAGAGAAGCCATTTCCCTGCACAAGTTGTGGTAAAAGATTCCTCGAGAAAGGACGATTACACAATCACGCAAGAACACACACTGGGGAGAAGCCTTTTCTCTGCACATTTTGTGGTAAACAATTCACTGAGAAGGGAAATTTAAACAAACACACAATGTCACACACTGGAGAAAAGCCATTTCCCTGCTCAGTTTGCCATAAAAGATTCTCTCGGAAATACTACTAAACTCTCACACAAGAACACATACTGGAGAAAAGCCTTTTGTCTGCAAAGGTTGTGGTAAACAATTCACTCATAAGGCAAGTTTAAAGAAACACTCAAAGACACACACTGGAAAGAAGCCTTAGCTTATTTACATGAGAAAAACGGGGTGTCTTCAATGTATGTATTCAGATACAGCATTGGAAAGATACATATGTCCCTTTTATCCCCACAGTATAATTCTTTATTAAACGCTTTATTGAGTGAGTCCTCTCAAATCAACTCATGCTGCATAGAACTAGAGCTGTCCCGACTAGTCGACGTCATCGATGACGTAAATCCGTCGACGAGCACAACATCCCATCGACGGCTAATGAAGGGTTAAAAAAATATATGTGTTGAAAGTTCAGAATGTCGGACGCTTGGTATGCAAGCGGGGAAAGCGGCACAAAGCCAAAAAAGCGCACCCGAGAGTCCAAAACATTGACTTACTTTTAAAGAAACAAAGGAGGGTACACTGTTGTGTCCTGTCTCTTCAATGCCAAGCTTGGCTGCACGTCGGCAGTGAATGACAACGACAGGAGATTGTAAGTCCATCTAACTAAATAATGACATGTTTCATTGAAGTTGCTAAGCCTGTCACGATATGCAATGAGTCAATTTATCGCATGGTAAATAAAAATGAGGGCGGTCATTTTCACGGCTGAGTCTTTTCGCTACGCGCGCGTACATGCGTACATTTGTGCGTGCGTGCTGATGGCATATGAGACGCCAGTTCTTTTCTGTCATCAACACGCTGTAGAATTAAAGTTCAGACATACAAAATAGGAAAACATCTATATTAATCACTATATACGTTAGCATTGCTACATTGAGGTGAATGGGGAAAAAAGACGACCTACTTTAGCCGGCTATAAAACAGGCAGCCTCCTCCAAAACTTGCAGTTAAAAGGTGACACTTCAAACATGAAAAATCGCTGGTTTACAGCATTTGCAAAAGGAAAAAAAAATCTATTACTGACACCACATGCAATGACAAAAAGTGCTTTTTTTGCGGAGTGTAAAGCTTAAATTAGTGGTTTAGCGAACGTACTTCCGGTGAACATTTCAAAATAAAAGCATGTCATGTTCGTCATATAAATAACGATTTCTGGAGTTAATCCCACATACTTCAGATTCTACGCTAAGAATACCTTTAAAATGACACCCTTTATGAAAAGTCTGATTGGCAATGAATAATTATTATAATACTATTATATATAGTACTATAGTACACTATAATATTAATGCTAGGTATTTTTTAAAGAAAGGCGAAGTCAGTGTTCTGAATCTGTTTACATTCCATTCTTTTGCACAAGTTAATTCTATCAGCATTTGAACTCATTGTTTATTTGTGATTTATTATTATTTATCTGTTTATTTGTACTTTAATAAAGAATTTAAGTGTTCCAAAATGTTTTGGTGACTTGATAAGCGTCAACAAAAATTTCATTGCTAAATTAGCAACAATTTTTTTTTTTTTTTAAATTATAAGATTAGTCGACTAATCGTAAAAATAGTCGGCTGACTAATCGGGAGAAAATTAGTCGTTTGGGACAGCCCTACATAGAACCGCACACAACACATCACAGTGAGTTGCCAATGTTTAACAAGTTAAGCGAGTCAGCGCCTTTGAAAGGTAGTACTATCGAGCATCTCTGGCAAGTTCAAAGCAGCTCCCTTGTCACTCATCGTTAAATTTAAAAAGCTGCAGCTGCCTGGTGAGAAAAAAATTTCAGAAGGGAGAGTGAGAGGCTGTATGTGATCGGATGGGACGTCGCTACAAATCCTGCATTTTTTTCAACTGAGAAAAATCCGCGACGAACTGAAGGCGCGATGTTTGAAGCGCGAAGCAATAAGGGGTCACTGTATTGTAATATTGATCATGCTGTCGCACGATTAAAAAAATTGAATTGCAGCCAGACGGGTTCACGCTTTTTACTATGCCTCAAAGTGCCCCATTTGGCCGTTAAAACCTAAAATTAAGCTATACAAGGATCAAGTCAATAGGATGATACTCTCACAGAGCTAGCGGCATTGGAAGCGTGTCACGGGGTCTTGAATTCCAAACTACTGGAAGTTGAAATGCCCATAATTTATAGCGCAAAGGGAGTGTTACGTTAATGTCGTTAATAACATGATTAACCAACAGATTCTTTAAAAATGTCCCAAACGTCAGGCTGGCCCACCGGGATTTGTCCCAGTCCTCCCGATTAGCCACTCTGGGTCTTCTTAGATGCTTGACTTCTTTCTGTTGTTTGTCTAATTTCTAAACTTTATCTGAATAGTTTTGAAATCTGCTCCATTGTAGAATTACTGGACCTTTTTATGATGACTATCAAATATTGTTGTTCATTACTGACTGACTTCAATTTTTGTGAACTGTTTTTAGCGCTCTGTACTATAAATGTGGATTGTATTTACCAGTACTCTTTGCATTGCATTAATTCACGTAATTGGACGACTGTGGTATTGTGCTTCTAATAAATTATTATTAGGGTTGTTCCGATCATGTTTTTTTGCTCCCGATCCGATCCTGATCGTTTTAGTTTGAGTATCTGCCGATCCCGATATTTCCCGATCCGATTGCTTTTTTTTTTGCTCCCGATTCAATTCCAATCATTCCCGATAATTTTTCCCGATCATATACATTTTGGCAATGCATTAAGAAAAAAATGAATAAAACCCGGACGAATATATACATTCAACATACAGTACATAAGTACTGTATTTGTTTATTATGACAATAAATCCTTAAGATGGCATTTACATTATTAACATTCTTTCTGGGAGAGGGATCCACGGATAGAAAGACTTGTTATTCTCAAAGGATAAATGTGACTTTGTATATTGTGACTAAATATTGCCATCTAGTTTATTTGTTGCGCTTTCAGTAAATGATACTGTAGCCATTTAACGGTTGCCCAAATGCATGATGGGAAGTGCACCCATGACTGTGCATTGTGCCACCAATTGATATCTTCTCTGCGTTGTACTATAACACATGGTGATAAGAAAAAGATCAACTACTATCTTACTTCCCCACATTGTTTCCCACAATAGTCCTAATTATTGAAAGGGGGATTATAAGGCTTTGGCCAATTAAAAATAGGTTCCAAAGACTGCCAAAACTCACTCTACTCATCTTACGCTGCCTTTCAGCTCTATATGAGGTGAAGCGGCGCCATTATAGATTGAACACGACAATGCGTGAGTCGGCCGTGCAGCGCATGCGTTAATTGCGTTAAATATTTTGACGTGATTAAATTAAAAAGTATTAATTACCACCGTTAACGCGAGAAATTTGATAGTCCGACTTAAAGCCAAAACTAAAGACTCCGGATGAGTGTAAGAAATTTTGTCTGTAACGTTAAATACAATTAGAAAACAATTTAATTAAAAAATATATATATATATTTAAAAAAGGCATGTCCGATATTTTTTTGCCGATTCCCATACTTTGAAAATGACGTGATCGGGTCCCAATCGATCGGGACATCTTTAATTATAATTTTTTTTTTTTTTTTTTTTTTGGGCAATTGTTTTTGGCAGCGCTTTTATTTTCGGCTTTCTTTTGGACGGAAATACTTAGTCATATTGTAGTCATTCCAAAATGAGAACATCTTCATTTAGGTTTAATTGTCCATTACTCAAAATGTTTTCGTCTGTAAAATTCTACATTTTTAGTGCTAACAAAGGTTTCCAACAGCATTGAAGAAACATTGACAGACAAGCACATACTTTAGCATGTATAAGGAGAATGCCTGACTTCGTGATATTACTTACGTACTCTGCAAGAAAATGATACATTTTCAATGAATTAAACCTACTTGGACGCCACAAACTGAATGTAAAATTTCAGAGTTTAAGACGACACTCGCCACATGAAATGCTAAAGCTAAAATGAAAGCTATGCTAATGCTGCGAGTTAAATTTGGTGTGTGATGATCACTCCGCAACGACCTTTAATGGCTAAAGCAACATTGAGTATTTTCTCTTGCCAAGATAATACATCTAACCATGTGTCTCAAAACAAACAAGCCAGAAGGGCTGCCTAGCTTGAAGCACACATAACCCGGTGAGCAGTGCGCCCCCCGCGCAGCACATGTGACACGACTCAAACACTGGTACGATAAAGGCTGACGTTTAATGGGCAACACATGCCTCCTAGCATGCATTGCAGCATTATAGATGTAAATAACAATCAAAATTCATGTTCTGTGCTAAATATTTAATCAGTTACTGTTCCACTTGTTTCATTAATTGCTTGTTATGGTATTTGGTAACTCTTTATTTGACAGCAGCGTCATAAGACAGTCATAATTATGACATGACACTATCATGGGCATTACTGAATGCTTATAACAGATGTCATTAAGTGTCGTCTGGCAAATTATGTTACTAACTCCATTTATGTCCAGCTTGGATCTTTTACATTCATTCAAAAGTGAGATAATTTGCCGAATAACACTAAATGACATCTGTTATAAGCATTCGTTAATGCCCATGACAGTGTCATGTCATAATGACAGTCTCATGGCGCCACTGTCAAAGTGTTACCAAATAACATAACTAGCAATAATGAAACAACTGGAACAATAACTGAATAAATAATTAGCACAGAACATGAATTTTGATTGTTATTTACATCTGTTGCTCTGCAATGCATGCTAGGAGGCATGTTGGACAACAACAGTGTTTACAGCAGGTTGCAGAAGATATTGAATGTTTCCCCCAAGTTAGCTGTGATGGCCAAATGAAGCTTCTTGAAGCAATGAAGCTTAGCAGCCAATTGGTTCAAAGCTTCATGGTGGTTCATTTGGTCTTCTGACCGTCGTATGATGCCGCAGACTAATGAAGTGTTACTGGTTAATATCTTATGGTGTAAATATCCCATAATACAGTGAGGACAGCTGTGGCTTATAGTCAGGTGCGCCTTATAGTGTGAAAATTACGGTTTATATACAGTATATATATATGTGTGTATATATATATAATATATATATAAAATATAGTAATAGTACACTTTCACAGCCAGAACCCACAAAGTGTGAGATGACATTTTGTCCCATTACTAAGTAATCCACTAATACCCATCTTATAATATGTGGCCAAAACATACACCAAAATAATCAAATTCCTCCTGGAAAAATTAAAGAGAAATATCAGCTGTTTAAAAGAGCGTGATTTTTCAATTTTTATCCTGTATCCCGCAGACGTCACATTGGAAGATCTTCACCCGGAGAAGCACGATCCCCCCCACGTTAAACAAGAGGAGTCTGATATGGCGTACATCAAACAGGAGGCGGAGCCAGAGAGCCCCAGCATTAAAGAAGAAAAACAGGAAGAAGAAATCTCCAAGTTTCCAATGACTTTCGTTGTAAAAAGTGAAGTAGATGAAGGTCCAAGTGAAGTGAGCAGAGCAACAAAACTACCAAGCAGTAGCTTGTTTCAACACCTGACAACAGAAGGTGAGGGACAATCGCAACCGGATGACCTCTTAGCGCCATTCTCGGACAGCGACGAGGTAACATCACACTCTTCTGACTATAACACCGATGAGGAGAATGTTGACTTTGAGCAAAACTCTTCCAAATCCTTAAACAAGTCATCACTGAAAACTGACAAAAAAGAATGCGCAGATGGGAAACCTTTTTCCTGCTCACATTGTGATAAAACATTCACTGCCAAGGAATATTTAATCATACATACACATACACACACTAGAGGAAAGCCTTTTGTCTGTGCATTTTGTGGTAAAAGATTCACACATAAAGGAAGTTTGAATGTACACAAAAGAACACACACTGGAGAGAAGCCTTTCGTCTGCTCTCTCTGCGATAAAAGATTTTCTAGGAAGCATTCGTTAGCAAAACACATGAGGACACACACTGGTGAGAAGCCTTTTGTCTGCACATTTTGTGGTAAAAGCTTCACCCAGAAGAGATATTTAAATACACACACGATGACACACACCAGAGACGAGCCTTTTGTGTGCTCTGTTTGCGATAAAAGATTTTGCACGAAGTATCAGTTGACAAGACACGCGAGGACGCACACTGGAGAGAAACCTTTCAACTGCTCTTTTTGCGATAAAAAATTTCGTACGAAGGAAGACTTGACAAGACACACGAGAACACACACGAGAGAAAAGCCTTTTGTATGCTCTCTTTGCGATAAGAGATTTTGTAAGAAGCATCAGTTGACAAGACACACGAGGACGCACACTGGAGAGAAGCCTTACGTCTGCTCTCTTTGCGATAAAAAATTTCGTTCGAAGGAAGACTTAAGAAGACACACGAGGACACACACAGGAGAAAAGCCTTTTGGCTGCACATTTTGTGGTAAACGATTCATCCAGAAGGGATATTTAAATACACACATGAGGACACACATTGGAGAGAAGCCTTTCGTCTGCTCATTTTGCAATAAAAGATTTTCTAGGAAGGAAGTCTTAACCAGACACATGAGGACACACACTGGAGAGAAACCTTTCGTCTGTTCTCTTTGCAATAAAAGATTTTGTACGAAGGAAGACTTAACAAGACACACGAGGACACACACAGGGGAAAAGCCTTTTGGCTGCACATTTTGTGGTAAAAGATTCACCCAGAAAGGATATTTAAATACACACACGAGGACACACATTGGAGAGAAGTCTTTCGTCTGCTCTCTTTGCGATAAAAGATTTTCTTCTAAGCCAGCATTGACAAGACATGCGCAAACACACCAGGCAAAAGGTTCACCCGGAAGCGAGAATTAAACGATTGTGCAAGAACACACACCAAGGAGATACCTATCACTTCACTGTGTTCTGTAAAAACCTTTTCTTAAAGGGAACCAAGGACAACTTGTACTTTTTAAAGGGTATGACAACACCTGGGGAAATGCTAATATTCCATCATTTATCCATAAACGAATGCCTTTTGGATTCATATCATACCACTTTGAGTAATTACACACATCACAACACCAAGAAAATGATACAAATTTGTAGGAGTGGGAACCTCAGGGCACCTCACGATACGATACGATTCGCGATACACGGCTCACGATAACGATTATATCACGATACAGCAATTATCGATATATTGGTCAGAAATTGGATACATGACATTCTACGATACAACTGTTGAAACAAAAAAAAGAAAAAAAAAAAAGATATTTAAAAATAGAAAAAATACTGTTTAAGTCATTTATTAAACAATGACACCTTTTCTGTGCAACATTGCTGGAAAATATAAATACTGCAAATTGTGCCCCTGCACATATAGAGGAAACCAACCACGACCACTGATATCGCTTGGAGAGATCATGATGAATGGCACCCTGAATTTCTTTAAAGTTTTAAATCTTTAAAAAATAAATAAATAAAAAGTGATGTAGGTTTCAGCAGTTGAGCTTGGAGTGGGGCAATGATAAAATTGGTGGGTCTTTTCTTCGTATATGACCTTTGTTGCTTGGTTTGAGCACTTCCGCTATCTGCTTCAGCATTTAAGATGTCAGACTTGCTCAGTCACAGTCTTCCTCACCTTAAAAACAACAAAATAAAACAAAAAATATTAGCTACTTCATAGCGTTTGAGTTGAAATCCTGATTTTTTTTGTGTTGGAAGTATTGAATTAAAAAAAATATGAATTGAATGTATAGAAATTAAAAATTCAATAATTACCTATTTTTAATATGTAGGCTACAGCAATAATTACCTATTTTTAATATGTAGGCTACATTAATTATCATGCACATCACTTTATATATCTTGGAACCTATTCAAACCATTTTTATAGCTTATTGTATCAAAATGACAGTAATAACAGTTTGTGTAGTAAACTAGATGGAAATTGGTTCTCAAATAAATCGGTAAATTCACGTGGGCTTGTTCGTATTCATTTTCATCCAGTTTAGGGTCCTGGTTTATTTTATATCATTCAACACCAAATGTCATCAAAATAATACATGTAAATTAAAAAGTCAATTACATTGCAAAACTTTCTTACCTCAAGTGATGAAAGCAAAGCTCACAATCTCCGGTGTCCACTACGTCACCAGCTCCCAGTGAAACTTATTTTTCTTAGACAATTCTTGCATAAAGCAAATTCCTTGTTCACCTTACTTCCTTTCTTGTTGGTGTAAAATCTAAAGTGTCCCCATGTGTGATTTGTAGCAATATTTTTCTCATTTTTTTCCTCCACCGTTCTCACTGAGCTTTTTTATTTTTTCAACCCACTTGGAGCTTCCTCTCTTCTTCTCTAGACAACTTGTGCGCACTTTACCCTCACCGCCACTCCCGAGCGCCCCTAGTGGACCGCCAAGGAATTGCTCAACAAACATTGAGCAGTTTACAGCATCCATACTCCATTGTATGGCCAATATGTTAAATAAAAGTACCGATTCTTGGCGGGAGCATATCGATAACTAGTGATGCACGATAATGCATTTTTCAACCGATACCGATAACCGATAATTTCCTCCTCATTCCAACCGATAACCGATAATGTCAAGCCGATAATTATATTAAAAGATTTATGTAAAATTTTAAAGTGTACACAAAAGAAAATATTACTGTGCAAAAATATAATTTATTGCTCTTTTTTTTCAACACAATGTATGAACAAGTCGTCAATTCGAACATCTAAATAATGACATTGTCTGACATTGTGTAATGGTAAACCTTTGGCAACAATTACTTACAGAGTAAATACCTAAGTTGCACAAAAATGCCTTTAAAAGTAAGCCATTCCTAACATATATAACATTAATCCGCTGCAAAACACACCTCCTTAAAACTAGTCAGTTATAAGTGTAAATCTATTGGCAATAAGTGAAATTATCTGCCATCGGTTCAAGTGTATTTCTCTCAGATTTCTTGGAAGAAAAATAGCTAGCTGAAAATAATCTTAACAGCCTTGTTTTAAGCAATACATTATTATACTTAATCCTAAAAAAAAAAAAAAAAACTTGAAGAAGGAAAGATTTTGAATAATATTTGTGGCTACAGAATATTGATTTAAGAATTTGATTATCCACTGTGACTGTAATTGAGCAAAGAAATAAGTTAAATAATTTGAAAAGTGATTGCTAATGTTATATGCTTTGTTGCACACTGTGAAAATGATTGCCTCAAAAGAGCGAGATGTCATGTACCCATTCTGCAGCGCTTTGTTTACATTTGCGGCTTTCACGACATTTGCGTTACAGCAGCTAAACTGCTACACGGCAGTACTATTTGGACGGAGTTTGCGCTAGCATCCGTGTGCGTGTTGTTTTGTGCCTGAGTTTTATTAAGCCGAAAATAAAGGCAGCGTTACAAAGTCATCTGACCGCTCGTCATTTCACATTCTGAATGCATTATTGACTGGCTGACTTCGTTTTCTCCATGTTTAAATTATCTTATAACCACTGTGCCGTCATGATAAGCTTGCTTACCGGACATCACTTTTTCATGAAGAATGGTGGTCATATAAACGGCATTATTTCTTTTATCCAGGGCTTTGGTTCTCGTGTCATTAAGGTAAAAAAAAAAAACTGTGTCTCGTCTCGGCGGCAGCTACATTCGTACCGGATAATCCGCTCGCCCGCCCCGGCCAGTTCGCCGCGGCGTATTCGGGTCCTGGCTCTGCTCGCACGCCGTGGGGGAACGCTCGAGAAACCGGGGTGTTCGCCGGAGGTCCAGAGGCCGGGGAACCGGGCTCGGCCCGCCCCGCCTATGGCGAGGCGGCGGCGGCCTGCCGGACTGGCCAAAGCGGCGGGCTCCGTCGGAATTTACCACCCACCTTGGGCTGCATTCCCAAACAGCCCGACTCTGTATCGTCACAAGCCCTGTAGTTTAGCTTAGTGTTTACAATAGCTTGCTAGCAGCAGCCTCGTATATGTTCCAAAATTCTTTGTGATGCAGTTTTAAATGACTGCTGGGTTAGTGGTTTTGAATGAGGACGCGTTCTTTCTGCCTCGTGGAACTTGTACGGTACATGTTTCGCAGATGGCGAGAGCGTCGTTTTTTTAGTAACAGCCGCCATAATATTCAACTACTTCTTGTCTTGTAACTCCGCCTCCTCAACCCCTCCTCCCTCAGGGGCTTCAGAGAGGGGAGGGGTTGAGGAGGCGGCGTGCTGAATTCTTCGGTTGAGCACATTTGGAGGCAAAATCAAGTATATAATTATCGGATTGCATTATCGGTTGAATTTTTTTATTATCTGGATTATCTGTGTGACGTCATAATTGCCATTATCGGCCGATAATTATCGGTGACCGATATTATCGTGTATCTTTATCGATAACCCATCGGGTTGCAAAATAACGCGATATATCGCTGTATCGAGATATTGTCACACTCTTACAAATTTGGATTGATTGTCAAGCTAAAACGAACGGCGCCCGAGATCCCGGAAATCTAGCATATTGTGTGCGTGACGTCACAACAAGGAAACAAGTGCTTAGTACTGAATGGCGGCGATGATGGCAGACAATTTTGTTTCTAGTTGCAGCGACGAATCCGACGTAACGGACGTTCTTCTAATGGTGACGAGGAGAGTTATGAACCTTTCTTTGGTGTTTTGGGTTATCAATTTGAGCCCAAACGAAAGCCAATGCAGCCTAATGAAAGGATCATTGAGGGGAGCAATCACACTGATGAAACACTGGCAACAGAATCACCGAATGGTTTGTTTTGTATTTCTTTTTGTGAAGCTGATACACCGTGACCGCAAAATAAAGTAATGTATAGAATAATTATAATTTATTGTGCTATCATCGGTTTTCGCTCTGCCAACAGATACAAATATGAATGGGATTAGAGGATTTGTTGTATATATTATACGAGCGATAATTTATACATGTGTCCAGTCCTATATCCTATGCATGATATGTTTTTTGTTATACAAGAGTACTCACTCTGGCCATTTCCCTCCTTTGCTTAGCCTGGGGTGGTGGGGTGGTCTCATCAGAGCCAGTCATCGTCCTCTTTCTTGATATCTCAGGACATTTAGGTGGCTGTGCGTGTATGGTGGGAACCGCATCTGCTTTCAGCGGCAATTTCTTAGCAAAACCTGATTTCATTTGTCCATAGTTCGAATAGATTTCAGGTGTAAAATTCGCACCACACAAAACCGTGCCGGAGGCTGCGTCTGCAAAATTAGCCCTCTTAGCACGGACGAACTTTACTCATTGTCTGCATAGTCCAGCTCTTTTTCTCGCGTTCGGGAACTCATGGGTACTACATTGCGACAAATGGCTATTTGTACACCACATAGCATGACAGGTTTGAACCATTTTAGCGTTTTTTTTTTTGATACAACACGAACACAACTCTCTCGTCGATAAACAACGATGGCACCTGCCTCGACCTTTTGTTTCCTTGCTGTGACGTCAAAGCCCCATTCGGTTGTTTCCGCAATACTTTTGGAAATGTTCGTAATTTTCGATCTATTTTCGCTAATTGCTCATGAATGTGATTTTTTTTTTTTTGTTAACTTTATTAATATTTGTTATCTTGCCACATAACGGTTCTATTGATATCTCACAGCCCCTTAGTATTATAATACCCTTTTAAAAGATAAGTGTTAGTAAGAGTTATAATAATTTTATATTCAGACCCCCCTCTTAATGTTTTCATTTTCATAGAATTTGCAAAATTAGTTTTGTAAGTTGCCATTGTTGCTGACTTTGCAATGCACTCTAGGCAGTGACGTCACTGGGCGACGCTGCTCTACTTCTAAAGTGCCACTCGTTGGGTCCAAAAACATGTCGGTTCTGCCCTTTCAATTTGAACCAGAGCGAAAAATTGTTGAGCAGGAAAGCATTGTCAATATTTCACAAAACCAGCAGCAAAAGCAATTCAATGAAAATCTACAGGAGTCAAACCCGCGTTACCCGTGCGACAGACGACCGCATAGACCACAGGACTATACTTCCGCGTGACGTTAGTCATGATGTTCCCCTTATTAAGCAATCACAACCCACATGCATTGTCTCTGTGCGGTAAAACCTGAAAGGGAGACTCAACTGAAAAGAAAGTGTGGCTGGCTTGATGACAGAATTAAAAAACGTGGCTCACTTCAGACAGCAAGCAAACAACAAGAGCAGGGATTTCATAAGAGTTTATTGAACACATAAAAAAACATGCGATCGAGAAAAGGGAGACACAAAAAGGGTGACACAAAAAGGGTCCGTGACAGGAGGTAGGGATCAATTTTTTTTTTTTAAAAAGAAAAAAACTGAGGGGAAACTGCGGTGAGAGATAGACAAACAGAAAAAAACAAGGCAATGATGCAACCAGCAACGAAGGGATATACAAACTGTCAAATGGCAGCAAGTCATCATCTCGTCAAGCAGTCTCGAATCAGTTTAAAGACACTGCTGATGAGCTGGAATTGGATACAGGTAAGACGTTGGGAACTCATCGCACTTCTCTGTAACAAAACAATCTGACCAGCAGCAGAACGTGACAAAATCATGCCAGTCATCATACTAGCTTCGCTTGCTAGCTAGCACAGCTTTTCTCTCAGTCCAGTCCAACCATGTCTTCACCCCTAGCGTGCATTGCCCGCGTAAAACATGGCGCCCTCCGTAGGTCAAAACATACTAAATATAGATTTTTAAATCAATGGTGATAATGTGTTTCTAATAACATATTTTAGTACAAGTGTGTCTTATTAGAGGCTACAAGTCTTTAAGTCAAAGGTTCCCTTTAACCCTTTACAGTCCACGCTGTACAATTGGGGACGTTGGCGTCCGCTTGATTTCTATGGTCCATAACATTCTCATCTGACCAAAGCACACGGTCCCAGTTGAAGCCTGGGACAGTGTAAATTTTTGTGTGGGACCAAGATTGAGCTTTTTGGCAACAAACACTCTAAGTGGGTCTGGCGTGCCACGAAAAATGTGCATGCTGAAAAGCACCTCATACCCACTGTGAAGTATGGGGGTGGGTCAGTGATGCCGTGGGGCTGTTTCGCTTCCAAAGGCCCTGGGAACCTTGTTAGGGTGCATGGCATCATGAATGCTTTGAAATACCAAGACATTTTAAATCAAAATCTATTGCCCTCTCCCCGAAAGCTGAAGATGGGTCATCACTGGGTCTTTCAGCAAGACAATTACCCTAAACATATGGCCAAATCTACACAGAAATGGTTCACCAGACACAAAATCAAGCACCTCCCATGGCCATCTCAGTCCCCAGACCTTGTTTTGTTGGCAAAAGGGGGTTGTACAAAGTATTAACACCAGGGGTGCTAATAATTGTGACACACATTATTTGGTGTCAAATAATTTTGTCTTTATGTGGGATTTTTTCCCCACTGAATAAATGCACTTGTATTGAAGGTTGAATTTTTCTCTTTTTTTTCCATTAAGGTCCCATATTATTTGAATAAAACAAAATTATTAGAAACTAAAAAACACATCTTAACCAGGGGTGCCAATAATTATGGAGGCCACTGTATGTTTTCTGTGAGTCTGACTTTTTTTCGTGTCACACTTCAAGTATATGAAAAATAAAGTAGAGGTTTGGTGACAAATAAGTTGTTTTGATATTTAATTTTCAACTAGACAGTTCACACACTTGATACATCATCACTGATTGAGAGTGCCTTGGTGCTCTCATGATAACGTGTTTACCATCAAGGCTTACAACGCAGTTTGGGAAGTTCCATAGCCACCAGAAATCTGCTATGCCCTCCCACTGGCTGGTTGTAGGACACGGCAAAAACCTGGAGGGCTGTCCACAATTCTTTGCAGACCTCGGAAAAAACGCTGGACACAGAGCTCGACGCCAGTTTGAAACTAGCCGCCACAGCTTGCTGGCTTCCACCCGAGGCTAGAATTCGTAATGTGACGGCATCGACAGACCGCCTCCAAAACAGTCTTTTGCGTTGCCTGCGCCTCAACATCTATATGATCAACATTTGTTGTCCACATTCCAGCGTTTTATCTCCGGTTGCATTTTAGCATATCAGTGTAACCGGAAGAATACTAGAAGTCATCAAGATCCCCCCAAAACCCTACAAACGCAACGCCACACCGCTCTAGTGGCTTGGTGGTGAATTACAGAGCAACGCCGCAGAACTATCGAATGCTCATTGACCCCGTAGTCGCTTCGCCGTCACCGCAACGCAGTAGCATAATTTAGGCTTGAAAAGGCATTCCTGTGAAGTCAAAAACCATTCTAAGTGACACCCTCTTGAAGCTTATCAAGAGAATGGCAAGGAAAAGTAATCAGTACAAAGGGAGGCTACTTTGAAGATACGAGACCAATCAGAGCTAACCATCTCTGCAGATCACATGTCAATATTGTGGTGTAAGGAGTTAGAACTAACATTGAATAACATGTTATGTTGAAGGAATTTCAGTCTTGACTGCGCGACTCGCGCGGGTCAAACCGAAAGTGTTTATTAACCCCTTTAACACCGAACGTGTCGGCAGCGACGCGTTTACGCATATCGTCTTTGAAGCTTCGTCACGCTGTACTTACGTCACCCACGTGCCGCTGGTTGGTCTCATTTGAAAGTGCGGAAGTTGATGTCCACACCAGTTTTCTATTTGAAGTCAATCGACCAAGAAAAACGGGAGATAAGGTCATTTGAGTTTTATAGTTTTATTGCACTCATAAATATGCATTAAAACGCTGCATGGACAATGTATATATCTCCATATTCCATCATTTTTTGTCCTTTTTCAAAACCGAAAGCAGCACAAAAGACTACACATCCCAAGAGCCGTTCTGATGTCGAGAAGGACGAACCAAATGTGATCATTTTTATTGAATTTCCGAACGAGGCGCCAACTAATGAAAGGGAGTCATGCGACGCAAGCAACGGCCGGTTGGTTTGAGCGAGCGACTTTGAAACGTGCAGAATGAATATAAAACTACATTCAGCGCAAGCTAATGCATTATTTCATTAACTCAAGGAAGTAGATGAGCCGTATTTGTTGTCTTTTTCTTTGCATGAGTCGGCGTCTCGGCGAATAGAGGTGACGGCAACGCGCAAACGGCGAAAGAGTAGGCTGTGTGACGACGTGTGTGACGCAGCTCCGTGACCTGTTCATTGAGTGTTCAAGCTTTATTGAGTGCGCAAAAAACAACAAAAAAAACTTTATTGGGTCTCATGCCTGGAAATTTTGAATTGAACTGAACTACTTGTCAATATTTTTTTTAATACTTTTTTTCAGTGTTATATATATATTTTTTCTTTACTATAATCTTTTCAATTTTTATGTAGATGTGTGTTCGAGATTGATTGCATGTAGGTATATACTTTTGATAAGGTGATGGGTACAACACCTAA
This sequence comes from Corythoichthys intestinalis, assembly GCF_030265065.1. NCBI lineage: Eukaryota > Metazoa > Chordata > Actinopteri > Syngnathiformes > Syngnathidae > Corythoichthys > Corythoichthys intestinalis. The sequence goes on from NC_080395.1 coordinate 7,703,666, forward strand.
CTTCACAAAGAGATATCCTCCAACCCTTTTTGTGTTAGATGATACATATAATTTTTTCTCTCACTATTTTGCACTGTATATAACCTGTTTTGACCATAGTATGTGTAAAGGCCAAAAACGCCTATGATAATACCTGCTGTTTGTGTTGAATTGTGAAACACAAAACTATTCAATCTTATTTTTTTCTATTGAATGTTTATCCTAACAAGTTGAATAAATATGATCAAGCTTCAAAACGGTTGGTCGAGCATGTTTGGTTATCAGTGGAGTGGGACGTCAACATTACAAATTTTGAAAAAAGATTTTGGGATTTTTTTGTCTTTTTGGGTCCAAAATGTGGATTAAAATTGGTTAGTGAAGAAAACAACAGTTTGGTTATGAAGATTATGGTGTCCTGAAAAAAGGGACCCAACTTGGCCATTGTAAACAATTTTTTCTGTGAAATATAAAGGCAACATCAAATGCATGCAAATTCGGCCAAAATAGGCTTAGGTGTTAAAGGGTTAAAGAAGTAGGCATGGTTACAATGCCTCGTCTACTTATTGAAACGGTGAGGTAGTCTTGGAATTTGCTTCCCCGGCCAAGACGCACGGAAACAGCAACAGCCCATGCGCCAACCGGGAAGGCGGAAATTCGGCACGTTCACTCCCTATGTTAACCCTTTGTACTGACTCCATGTTCCAAAAGTTTGAAGAAAACTCACCGAAAGCAGGTTGACAATTTATTCGTCGACAATGGTCAAAAAATAAGGCAAAAACAGACGACGGAGGGACAAGTCTGGATCCAAAACAAGGCTACATAGAAAATGTTTCCGAGCAGTAAAATCTGTTATCTCAGTGTCCAGTGTTTTTTAAGTCCGTGGTGGAGTAGGCCGGGCCGAAGGTGTGGCTGCGTGTTGTTTCGGGACCGTCCCTCTGTGGCCGGTTTTGGGCGGTTAGGTTCGTCCGTGGATGGGACGTGATTGCCACAGCGACCGACGCTGGTCTTGACATCCCAAGCGCCCGCTATCAACTTTGTTATCCGGGCTGGTTTTACTTGTTTTGGGACAAAGCGTGCTGCTCTTTGTCCTTGCAGAACTGATTCCAAGAGTTTGATGCGTCAATCTTGCTCGTGACGCACACGTTTGGCTTCTATGATAAGATGGCGTTGTGTATCTATTCTGCTTTTCATTAAACTATGGTGTGCTATTTATTTTATATTAGGTGTGTTTAGAGTAGTTCAGTCCTACAGTAAATATGAGAAATGATACTATTCCCTGATTAATTAAATTACGTGTGTTCGAGTAATGCAAACAGTTAGACGGTGCCTATGAGAAACGGTACCATTTTTCCCCATCTCCCCCTCGGGAGCCCCGATAAGGTGATTCACTTTACTGTGTTCAAGGGCATGGAGTGAAGTCTGCCTAAACTATATTTAGATGAATGTGTTCGACTAATGCAAACAATTATATGGTGTGTGCGAGAACGGTACCTATTCCCTTCAGTAGACAACGCAAATATTTTGCTTTGCTTGACTGTGCGCATGGGCGTGTTGACGCGACTCGTCAGACTCGTATAACTGCAGCAGCTGGGGAAGCTCCGTGCCGTCCGTGGAACAAATAAATAATAAATATCGGTGGAAATGGATGATGCTACACAAGCGCATTATTAAAAAAAACTTTAAAAAATTATTTACTCGCATATTGAAGAGAATAGATGAGAATAGATGGTTTTGACGGCAGGGCTCTCAGAATCATCGAAAACGGGTGTGCCCAGCAAATCTCCAGCGAAACCCCGCGAGCCCGGACAAATCAGCCCAGAGCCTCCCACCCAGGGGTCGCGTTAACCGAATATTTTCCGTCGTTGACCGTTTTTTTAAAATGGTGACGGAAAAAACTGAAGTCCGTCCGTCATTTTGACAGGGTGCAATTCACACCCCAGACCACAGGGTAGCGAGTGAGCATATTGATTAGCTATTGTCTCTCTTAATGCATGACGTCGTTGGCTATTCAGTCAGAATATTGTAGCGTCACCGGGGTCTGGCGGCGGCACCGTGATTGACACATCAACGCGAGGTTCTTATTGGTGCACCCGGTGTGCCAGCGCGTCATCCAATTGGTGGACTAGATTGCCGCCTGTGTATAGACCCCAATCACATGACGTCACAACTCCGCCCCCCTGACTGGAGCCGCCATATTGTCCGTCAGCTCGTGTTTACACATTACCGCTACGTACATGCCTCCTATTACGGCGTGTTTTTCTGCTCGTTAACATTAATAATCAAAATGGTGAAGGCGTGTGTGGCGGTTGGTTGCAGTAACAGAGAAGATAGACGGAGAGACTTGAAGTTCTACCGTATTCTGACAGACACGAAGAGGAGAGCGAGATGGACTGCTGTAATTCGACAAGAAATCTGGGCACCAAACAATCACCACAGACTATGTAGTAGTCATTTTATATCTGGTAAGATGCATATAATATAAATTTTGAAGATTTTGGGCTGACAACCACAATTAAGATCATTGTGTGACGCTGGTGATTGGGGTCTATATAGTTGCCTCTTTTTCTTTGGGGGTGGAGTTGTTGTTTTGTTGGTGTTGTTGGCGGTAAGCAGAGTAAAAAGAGGGAGAAAAATACGACTTCCGTGTCTAATTTTTCGCCGCCAAGCAAGCGTTACAATATTAATTAAAAATGAATGAAAACTAAATACTATTGAATATGTCATCATTATCATTTTAAAAATTTAAGTGACGGGTAAAAATAGATTATGACCGGATTTTTATGACCCTGTCAGTCAAAATGACAGACAACGAAAATGTCTAGCGCAACCTCTGCTCCCACCTGGCTGCACAGCGCTGCATCCGCTGGCTTGGCCATGTTCACAGTCTTCCTCCTGACCATCCGACAAGAGCCATCCTGAAGTTTGACCCAAAGGCTGCAGGCTGGAGACGACCACGAGGAAAGCCCTGCACTCGATGGCTTGACACCATCGCGTACGACGTGAGTATACTCATATTCACATTATACACACAGTCTCTTTCTCAACGCAGACAGTTGCCAGTGAGAAATAGACACCGCGTTTTACCACCGGTAGACACAATAAACATGCTGAGTTAAATCTCGTAGCTGGTGGGAAACGTTCATGACATTGTTTACTAACCTTTAAGTTTGTATAAATGCGAAATCATATTGGAGGTATTGCTTCCTTGGCAGCCATCCTCGGCAAACATGTTTTACATGTCAGTTGAGCCTATTCCTCTAAGCCACGGCCGTCTAACTTTTCTGTAGCCAAGTATTCCCATACCAGCGATTTCGTTTTCTTCGATGGGGGGAAAAAGTTTAGGAGTTTCACCTCCTCCAGTCATCGTGTCGCACAGCTGACTCACTGACACTGAGTAACAACCGGTGGGGGAAGGTTGAGCCTTGCAGCTGCAAGCCAGGGATTTTGTCTATGCATTTTTGGGACATAAAAAATAGCTAATACTTCAGGGGCGGTATAAAAAAAAAAAAAAAAAAATGCGGTTTTGAAACCTTGATGTTTTCATACCACGGTATAGACCCCAATCACGTGACGTCACAACTCCGCCCCCCTGACTGGTGCCGCCATATTGTCGGTCAGCTCATCCTGTTTACATATTACCGCTACGTACATTGCTCCTATTACTGCGTGTTTTTCTGCTTGTCTAAGGAATCACCGCCTAGTAAACGAACCCAAAAACCTTCCTGACAATCGTTAACAATGATGAATCAAAATAGTGAAGGCATGTGTGGCGGTTGGTTGCAGTAACAGAGAAGATAAACGGTCATTTTAGTAGTTGCTGTGTGCCCATTGTTAAAAGGGCAAATCTCGAAAGCAGCACGGTTTGTTTATCTCAGTCCATGATGCGTTTGTGTCGACAGCTGTTAGACAGCGGCGAAAACATCAATTTGATGCCAACACGATCGCAGACATGATCAGACGGAGACTACGAAGCTCGTCGCCACGGTCGGGCAGCAAGAAGGTGAGCGCAACAACCGGCGTTGTGCCGAAAAATAACCGGCCTGCATGAAATTTCCCCACTGACGGGAGCGCACACACAGAAACAAATTTCTTGTACCGTGAATATTATTTTACTCTGCTTGAACTAATAAATGTCATACCTGTATGATTGTCATATGGATATGGTCGTGAAAACCTGTAGACTAATACATTTCTGTTCAAAGATGGTTTTGTGGCCCAGTCCACGATTTGTTACTAAAATACAGTACGAATATTTTGTGTGATTTGATTATTTAAAACTGATCTTACAGTCGTAAATCCATTACTATAATGCGTCCATGCAAACATATGATGTTTTCACGTCAATAAAGCGTTATAAATAAGCGCTCCCGTCAGGGGAGACATTTCACGCGGGGCAGCTTTCTATCAAGTTTCATTTTACAATCGTGACAACGGTGACGCTCAGCTGACCAAATGTCGGTTTATATTTGGGCCGGTGCCGATTTTGGGTACCCGACTCCTCATCGTGACATAAACTGGAGCATGATTGGAAATTTTGTGGTCTCAGGACGAGCTCTGACGCACGGGATGGGAGGAAACATCGGTTTCGGGCATCAAATATGGATCTGGCGACAGGATCGATCGAAGCTTTTCCAAATAACTGCTTTTATGTAACTCATCCAATGAGTTTACAGCGTCTGAAAGCACCGGGGCTTCCATAATTTGCAAGTGAATCCACCTTTAGAAACTACGATCAATGACAATACGGACACACAATGACGGACAATATGGCGGCACAATACAGTGATCACGTGATTGTGTGACGTTGGTGATTGGGGTCTATACCTTGAAACCGGTAATCGGCATATGTCTCGTCCGTATGATTAAATATTCCTTGGTAGTGAATGTTTTATCACAATGTGAGCAGGAAAAAGGTTTTCCCCCACGCATTCTTTTGTGTCTCTTTTCAGTGATGACTTGTTTAAGTATTTCGAAGCATTTACTCAAAATGAACAGCTTCCTCATCGGTGTGAAAGAAGAATTTGATGTGACGTCATCGCTGTGTGAGAGTAGTGGCGCGAGGAGGTTGCGATCGTCCCTCACCTTTTGTTGTCAGGTGTTGAAACAAGCTACTGCTGGCTAGATTCGCTGCTCAGCTCTCTTCGCTCGGACCTTCATCTTCTTTTCTAATTACACCAACAATCATTGGAAACTTGGAGATTTCATCTTCCTGTTCTTAAAGAGTATGTCATGCCCTGGGAAAATGTTAATATTCCATCATTTATCCATAAACGCATGCCTTTTGTATTCATATCATGCCACTTCGTGTAATTACACACAAGAAAATGAGAGAAATTTGGCTCGATTGTCAAGCTAAAACGACCGGCGCCCGAGATCTGGCAGATTGTGTGTGTGACGTCATTTTAAGTGAAGAGCGTGTCACCGGCCACTAGGGGGGCAGCGCCGGTCTGCATCAATATAATTCCTTCTAGTGAGGGGAGAATTAGCGGTGTTTTGAGCTGTTTATGCTGTTGCACTGTGTTCGTCCTGCACATATTCCAGGTTCCCTCATGAAGAAACACCCCTCGTTGTCAATAAAAGAGAATTCGGAATTGACAGTGTGGGGTGTTTCTTCAACAAGAAAAAAGGCTCAGTGCTTAAATACTGAATGGCGGCGATGATGGCAGACAATTTCGTTTCTAGTTTCAGCGACGAATCCGGCGTAGAAGGACGTAACGAATGTTCATCTAATGGTGACGAAGAGAATTACGAAGCTTTAATTGGTGTTTTAGGTTACCAATTTGAGCCCAAACGAACGCCAATGCAGCGTAATGAAACGGTCATTCAGGGGAGCAATGACACTGATGAAACATCGGCAGCAGATCGTGTGGGAAACAACGAATGATATTTTTTGCATTTCTTTTAGTGAAGCTGATACACCGTGACCGCAAAATAAAGTAATGTATAGAATAATTATCATTTATTGCGCTATCATAGTTTTTCGCTCTGCCAACAGACACAAATATGAATGGGATCAGAGGATTTGTTCTATATATTTTACAAGCGATAATTTATGCATGTGTCCAGTCCTGTATCCAATGCGTGGTATTTTTTTATTATAAAAGAGTACTCACTCTGGCCATTTCGAGCTTGGCTGCTCCCCTCCTTTACTTAGCCTTAGCCTCCTTTGCCAGTCATCGTCCTCTTTCTTGATATCTCGGGACATTTAGGTGGCTGGTGTATGGTGGGCACCGCATCTGCTTTGAGCAGCAATCTTGCAGCAAAACCCGATTTCACTTGTCCATAGTTCGAGAAGCTTTCAGGTGCGTGCCAGAGGCTGTGTCTAGAAAATTAGCCCTCTTTGCATGGACGAACTTTACCCATTGTCTGCGTAGTCCAGCTTTTTTTTTTTTCGCGTTCGGGAAATCATGGATACTATATTCCGATAAATAGCTCTTTGTACACCACATAGCACAGCAGTTTTGAACCATTTTAGTGATGTTTTGGTCAAACAAACCCGAACGCTACTCTCTCGTCAAAAAAAAAACAATGGCACCTGGCTCCACCTCGACTGTCAATCACTTGTTGTGACGTCGCCGCCCCATTCGCCTGTTTCTGGAACATCTATATCCGATAATTGCTCATTAATGTGATTGATTTTTTTGTTAACTTTATCAATATTTGTTATCTTGGCACATAACGGTTCCATTGATGTCTCACACCCATACCTGTTAAGTTTCACAATTTGGTCGGGAGACTCCCGATTTTGACCCCAATGCTCACTCCTCACGATTAGAAAGCCAAATCTCCCGATTTTCCAAAAATGTCAATTTTTTTTTTTTTTTTTACGTTTTTGTTTGTCACCGTTTTGTAACGATACCATTCGGCCCGATTCGGAAAGTGACCAACAACGAATAGCCTGGCCGTCTCCGACTTCCCCGCCCTCACTCCCCTTCAGAGCTGGAAAAGCCCAACCAATCATCTGACAGGGAGGGAAGAGGCGAAGCACCACCGACTTCCCAAGATGCTGGCACTAATAAACCGGCTTTTAGACTGGTTCAAGTCTTTATTTTGGAAGGAAGAGATGGAGCTGACCCTGGTCGGCCTCCAGTATTTGGGAAAAACAACGTTCGTCAACGTAATTGCCGTAAGTCTTACCTGCCAGCGATAGCTAACTAGCCTAATGCTAATAGCATTAGAGCTAATGATGGGAGAACGATGAAGAAGTCGCTGCTTTACTCTGTGTTTTCGTGGATCAAACATCATGGAATATTAAACCACTGCGGTCCTACCCCCACAATATATGAATTTAAGTGAGAAAGCATATCGTTACTTACTTGAAGTTTAATCATTTAGATTCGCTATTATGCTAAAGCTAAAGTGTATACTATACACTTTATTACATTATATCATTATTACTGTGCTGAAACAAAAAATATAAAGTTTCAATTCTAGGTTACAATTCAATTAAAAAACTGCCATGACAAAGATACTTTTAAAAACAAATATGATTAATTTTCTAAATGATGTAATTAATGTTTTTAATCTTGCTGATTTAGTCTGACGAAACCCTAATTGGAGTGATGGTTGATGAGATGAAGAGGCTGCTGAGGAAGCTGATGTCCAAATTTGTGCAAATGGATGTGATCAGGAAAGCTGAGGATATCCTAGATGTTGATTACAGGAACAAGGAGAACTGGCATGACACAGGCAACATAGCAGTATCACATGATGCCAGACAATACATGGAGCAAGTTGAAGACTATCTCTGATGCCACCAAAAAGAGGTTCTTTGACAGTGTAGTTAATTTTTACACAAGTGTTGTGACCAAAATGAACTTGAAAAAAAATGGTTGCATTTTGTCTTAGCGATTGTCGCGTGCGCGCGTCATCGGGGTTGGCAAACAGAAATCTCCCTATTTGCAATTTCTACAACTTAACAGGTATGCACACCCCCTTTGCTGTTACATACCCTTTAAATGTCTTTTTTTCTCATGTATATTCATAATTGCTCTTTACCTAAAAAATTTTTTTATCCGATTACTCGATAAAATTTTCAGTCGATTACTCAATTACTAAAATATTCGATAGCTGCAGCCCTACTTCTAACACCTACCTTGGCCTGTTCCCTCATCAACCAGGTGCTAAGAACCTTCAGCAGCTTGAATTTTTTGCAAATTCTCATTATTACTGCGATTGTCATTACCCGATCGTGACGGCCTACCAGATCCCGACGGATTGCTACTTCGCTTGCGCAAAACGACGCCGTTTTCTCCCGAGGGATAACGGGAGATATTGATATGTACGTGTTGGATTAAACGATAAAAATTAAAATCTTTTTTCTTCTTCTTCTTCTTCAAACCATCCAGTGATTATGCCATAGATAGAAGTAGTGATGGAAACTGTAAACAAACGTGCTCCGAACCGATGACGTTTATTTTCAGTGATCCACTGCTCCGGAAGTACTCTCTCTTGACCGCAGTCCATCACGGACTTGCCGTCCTTTTGTGCTGTGTTCCCGTCTCCTCACCAAACGAGCGTCATCGGGTAAGTACTGAAGACAGAATTTAGTGGACTAAAACGTCCCATCTCAAAGTTTCATGGAAGTCTTTATGTTGAAGCTTTTCCGGTTTACATAACTTCGGTTTGTTTAGCTTACCTCGCAAAGCCAACACACGTAAACGCATTTGGATTGCTTTAGCACTGCCACTTGTAAATTTTGTTTTAAGGGGGGGGGGGGGGGGGGGGTCGCTCGGTTAACATTAGAGTGATTAGATTTATTTGTATGAAACGCTTTTCGACTTGTTCTAAAGGCCAACACAATCAATAACATCAAGTTAAAGAGTAGAGACTTGGAAGACGAGGAGATGAAATCCAGGCCACGACGAGCAACTGAAAAAAGAACACATCACAACATCAGTTTTACTTTTTATGCAATATCAGACTTGCTTTGTTCTGACCGTGATTATGACAAAATTCCCATAGCTGACTTGCCATACAATAGGCCAGGTGTCGGGAACCTTTTTGACCGAGAGAGCCAAAACACCCAATATATTTTAAAATGTGATTCTAAGAGAGCCATACTGAGTGTGTGTTTATATCAGTGTGTGTGTATATACACAGTATATTATATTGGAGCTGAGTTGTGATTGATAAAAATATTGAGAAAACAACAACGAAAGCCTAACATCGTCACTTCAATCGTTGCTCAGTTGCGCACTCATCACTTGGAAAATAACAAATAGAAACATGGATTGGCGTTGCGTTTATTCCCTGGTGGTGGAAAGTGGAAATCACTACCAGGGGAACGTGTGCATCACAGTAGCTGAGACAGATGGAGCCTCTCTAGGCAGCAGTTTTGAAGTCTCTCTTTCCTAGAAGTGGTGACAATTTGACAGGCGCTTGGGGTCCCACACAGTTCACTTTCGTGTTTAATTTTCCCCTACGCCATTTCATTTATACTATACTTCTGCCTGAGTGAAGTATAGTATAACTTCACAGTGGGTAAGGGGTGCTTTTCAGAATGCGCATCTTTTGTGGCACGCCAGACCCACTTAGAGTGTGAAGTATGGGGGTGGGTCAGTGAGGCTGTTTCGCTTCCAAAGGCCCTGAGAACCTTGATAGGGTGCATGGCATCATGAATGCTTTGAAATACCAGGACATTTTAAATCAAAATCTGTTGCTCTCTGCCCGAAAGCTGAAGATGGGTCGTCACTGGGTCTTTCAGCAAGACAATGACCCTAAACATATTGCCAAATCTACACAGAAATGATTCACCAGACACAAAATCAAGCTCCTCCCATGGCCATCTCAGTCCCCAGACCTTTTTTTGTTGGCAAAAGTGGGTTGAACAAAGTATTAACACCAGGGGTGCTAATAATTGTGACACACATTATTTGATGTCAAATAATTTTTTCTTTATGTGGGATTTTTTTCCCCACTGAATGAATGCACTTGTATTCAAGGTTGGATTTTTCTTTTTTTTCATTAAGGTCCCATACTATTTGAATTCAAAAAAAAAAAAATTTGAAGCTAAAAAACACATCTTTTTCAGGGGTGCCAATAATTATGGAGGGCACTGTATATGGCGGAAAACACTCATATGACTTAAAGTTCCGCTCTGAGACCCCCAAGTTCTCCAAATTTCAAAATTGTCCGATTTGCACGTGTGATACATCATTAGAAAGCTTAAAATGTCAATTTTCTGGGGGAAGAAAATTTTGGAACAGGATTTATTTTTTAAAACAGCAAAACCCTAACTGGAGGTGAGAGCATGCGAGAGCAGAATTAAAGACGCCATGATTTTAACGAGCTATTATCGCATACTTACCTTGTTTTGATCCAAAAACTCCATATAGCATTATCATCGAGTGTCAAGACACAGATGTGCATGGCCACAGCTGGATTTTTTCGGGATTTTATGGGTGAAACATGGTAATATAACAAGGGTCGCGATGCAGAAATTGCAGACGTCAAGGAGTAAACGAGATTTTCATATATTTACCCTTTTAAACTTTTTTTTTTTTCCAATTTTTCTTTGTTTGGATTGATTATTTATCATCTAAAATATTGGGGAAAATGCGACAGTAACGAAAAAAAAAATACATTTAAGTGATGGTTATGAGGTAGATATCTGACTTTTACAGACGCCAATTTTTCCATTGAGACGTAATTTGTTTAGAACTTTAAAATATGCGAGTAAATGATTTTTTAAAGTCGTTTTTTTTTTATTACGAAATATTAGACATCAATTAATGATTTTAAGCTAAATTTTGAATAATAAAATTACTGACCTTCTTTTTATGGCTGGGTTAAAACAAAAGCGGTTGTGCGACGTCTGTAAACGAGGGTTTTCAGGGTAGAACGGACAAATAAAAAAAACAGTTTAGGGACTTAATGCGCCATGAATCTGCAATAGCAGCATATAGACATATTGTTCTATCAGACACAACAGTTCTTTTGGCTTAAAATACAGCAGTTTATTTTTAGAGAGGTGCGAGAGCAGAAACTGCTTTTTCAGCCTTGTCTGTGTTTGTGAATTGAAGTTCCACTCTGAGACCCCCAATTTGGCCAAATTTCAAAATTGTCCTATATGCATGTGTGATGCATCATTGGAAAGCTTAAAATCTCCACTTTCTGGGTGAAGACATTTTTTGAACAAGAGGGCATTACAATAAGGTACTGTTTATGTGACTTAAAAAAAAAAGACGAGACTCCGGCGCCGTAATGTCAAAATCGCCCAAGTCGAGTACGTCCCAACCTGGTGACTACCCGTATACAGTGGGGCAAATAAGTATTTAGTCAACCACAAATTGTGCAAGTTCTCCCACTTGAAAATATTAGAGAGGCCTGTAATTGTCAACATGGGTAAACCTCAACCATGAGAGACAGAATGTGGAAAAAAAAAAAGAAAAAAAAAAAAAGAAAATCACATCGTTTTATTTTTAAAGAATTTATTTGCAGATCATGGTGGAAAATAAGTATTTGGTCTATACCAAAAGTTCACCTCAATACTTTGTTATGTACCCTTTGTTGGCAATAACGAAGGCCAAATGTTTTCTGTACCTCTTCACTAGCTTTTCACACTCTGTTGCTGGTATTTTGGCCCATTCCTCCATGCAGATCTCCTCTAGAGCAGTGATGTTTTGGGGCTGTTGTTGGGCAACACGGACTTTCAACTCCCTCCTCACCCCGTGGCGTCAAAATGATAACAAGAACGGTGAGCAAAAATCCCAGAACCACACGGGGGGAGCTAGTGAATGACCTACAGAGAGCTGGGACCACAGTAACAAAGGCTACTATCAGTAATACAATGCGCCGCCAGGAACTCAAATCCTGCAATGCCAGACGTGTCCCCCTGCTGAAGAAAGTACAAGTCCAGGCCATAACACATTCTCCCAGTCCTCTTCTGGATCATCCAAATGCTCTCTAGTGAACCGCAGACGGGCCTGGACGTGCACTTTCTTCAGTAGGGGGACACGACTGGCAGTGCAGGATTTGAGTCCCTGGCAGAGCATTGTGTTACTAATAGTAGCCTTTGTTACTGTGGACCCAGCTCTCTGTAGGTCACTCACTAGGTCCCTCCGTGTGGTTCTGAGATTTTTGCTCACCGTTCTTGTTATCATTTTGACGCCACGGGGTGAGGAGGGAGTTGAAAGTCCGTGTTGCTCAATGACAGCCCCAAAACATGACTGCTCTAGAGGAGATCCACATGGAGGAATAGGCCAAAATACCAGCAACAGTGTGTGAAAAGCTTGTGAAGAAGTACAGAAAACGTTTGGCCTCCTTTATTGCCAACAAAGGGTACGTAACAAAGTATTGAGAAGAAGTTTTGGTATAGACCAAATACTTATTTTCCACCATGATTTGCAAATAAATTCTTTAAAAAATCAAACAATGTGATTTTCTGTTTTTTTTTTTTTTCTTATTCTCTCTCATGATTGAAGTTTACCTATGTTGACAATTACAGGCCTTTGTAATATTTTCAAGTGGGATAACATGCACAATTAGTAGTTGACTAAATACTTATTTGCCCCACTGTACATCGGCCAAAACAGCCTGCTAGCACAGATATAAGTACGCCTGCCTCTCTGCTGTTGGATACGTTGTTGACGTCGATGCAGCGGTGCTCTGAGCCCCGCCTCTCGGCGCAAATTCATTCAAACCTGCCGTTCCGCCCAAGGTGGCCATCAACCGATCACTTTTGCCGAGAAGTCTTGTTAGACATGCACGATGAATGGGTTTCCGCTGAACCCTTCACACGAGGCTGCCGGTGGTTTGAAACGGCCTTTGCAATCTGGCTGGGCTAAAAATCCGATTTTGGCTGCCAGTCTGAACAAGACCTTAGTGTCGGTAAAAAATATACAACATGAAAATCACGGCGGGAGACTGAGCAAAGCTGGACTTTCGCAAATGATGTGATTTTTTTTTCTATTTCCAGTGTCCTGCAGACAACACTAATAAAGAGCTTCACTATCAGAAGCACGATCCCCTCCACATTAAACAAGAGCAGAAGGAGATGCCGTACATCAAACAGGAGGCTGAGCCAGATACCGCCAGCATTAAAGAGAAACAGGAAGATGAAATTCCCAAGTTTCCAATGACTGTCTGTGTGAAGAGTGAAGAAGACGAAGGTCCAAGCGAAGAGAGCGGAGCAGCGAAACTTTCGAGCGACAGCTCATTTCAACACCTGACAACAAAAGGAGAGGGACGATCGCAACCTGACGGTTTGTTAGTGCTGCTCTCGGGCAGTGACGATGAAATGTCATACTCTTCTGATTTTAACACTGACTCATCAGGTGAAAAATGGCAATCGTTTCTTTTTGTTACTGCTGTCCAGGACACGTATTTAGCTTTTCACCCTCACGTCATTGTTATGGAAAAAATATTCGTCAACGAATTTTATTAAATTAATTAATCTAAAAATAAATAAATAAATAAATAAATTCTGGTTTCTCCAAATTATAAATACATTAAGGAACAACCAATTCAAGATTGTGGACAGGTTTTGGTAGACACAGAAGACAACATATGATATGGCTGCTTTGTTTTTACAGTTTGTAAGCCAAACATGCTTTGTATATGAGGCCACAGGTGTTTATTATTTACATATTTACATAGATCAGAGACAGTTGCCGCTACCATTTAGCAAAGGTTTTGTCTCAATATACCACGTAAAAATGTTTTTTATCTTGGTATATTGTTTCGCAGCACAATGTCATCTATATGAACTGTCATTGAAGCAATGAAGCTTTTCAGTGAATTGGTTTAAAGCGTCATGGTGGTTCATTTGCTCCCAAGTGGGCTTGAATTCCAAGAGGTCAACAGTGTTGAGAATTTTATAGCTTTTTGTTTGAGAAATTTATATGAATATTTTTGTGTAACGATATGGGCAAAATGCAACAAGTGCTATTTGGTTTTTTAAAAAATCGTTTTCATTCACAAATAATAATTTTCCTTCAGTGTTTGGATTTAATGTTTTTTTTTTTTTTTTTTTGGAAAGTATCATACTAGTTAATAGTGCATATATATATATATATATATATATATGTGTGTGTGTGTGTGTGTGTATATATTAGGACTGTCAAAATTATCGCGTTAACGGGCGGTAATTTTTTAAAATTAATTACGTTAAAATATTTGACGCAATTAACGCACAAATGCCCCGCTCAAACATTAAAATGACAGCACAGTGAAATGTGTACTTGCCGTGTTTTTTCTGAGTTTTGTCGCCCTCTGCTGGCGCTTGGGTGAGACTGATTTTATAGGCTTCAGCACCCAAGAGCATTGTGTAAGTAATTATTCACATCAACAATGGCAGGGTACCAGTTAATTTTTTGATTGAAAATTTTACAAATTTTATTAAAACGAAAACATTAAGAGGGATTTTAATATAAAATTTCTGTAACTTTTACTAACATTTATCTTTTTAGGACTACAAGTCTTTCTATCCATGGATCGCTTCAACAGAATGTTAATAATGGTAATGCCATCTTGTTGGTTTATTGTTATGATAAACAAATAAATAAAGACATTGATTGTCTGAAAATTGTTCAGTATTAGGTGACATTTCTTGTTTTCTTGTGTATATTTATAATTGCTCTTTACCTTAAAAAAAATGTTTGTTTTATCCGATTACTCGATTAATCAATAGAATTTTCAGTCGAATACTCGATTACTAAAATATTCGATAGCTGCAGCCCTAGTATATATATAATAATAATAGTACACTTTTAGAGCCAAGAACCCACAAAGTGTGTGATATGACATTTCGTCCCATTGCTAGTTAATCCACTATAACCCATTTTATCATAATATTAGGCCAAAATAATCAAATTCCTCCTGGAAAAATTAAAGAGAAATGATATATCAGCTGTTCCGTCCCAAGAGCGTGATTTTTCAATTTTTATCCTGTGTCTCACAGACGTCACAGTGGAAGATCTTCAGCTGGAGAAGAGCTGTCTCCCTCATGTTAACCAGGAGGAGTCGGCTATGGCGTACATCAAACAGGAGGCGGAGCCAGAAAGCCCCAGCATTAAAGAAGAAAAACAGGATAAGGAAATCTCCAAGTTTCCAATTACTGTCGGTGTAAAAAGTAAAGAAGATGAAGGTCCAAGCGAAGAAAGCAGCGCAACAAAACTAGCAAGCAGTAGCTTGTTTCAACACCTGCGAACAGAAGGTGAAGGACGATCGCAACCGGACGACCTCTTAGAGCCATTCTCGGACAGCGACGACGTAACATCACACTCTTCTGACTATAACACTGATGAGGAGAATGTTGACTTTGACCAAAATGTTTCGAAATTCTCAAACAAGTCATCACTGAAAAGCGACAAAAAAGAATGCGCGGGTGGGAAACCTTTTTCCTGCTCACATTGTGATAAAACATTCACTACCAAGGAATATTTAATCGTACACACTCATACACACACTAGAGGAAAGCCTTTTGTCTGCGAATTTTGTGGTAAAAGATTCACTCATGAAAGAAGTTTGAATGTACACAAAAGAACACACAGTGAAGAGAAGCCTTTCGTCTGCTCTCTCTGTGATAAAACATTTTCTAGGAAGCATTCGTTAACGAAACACACGATGACACACACCAGAGACGAGCCTTTTATCTGCTCTGTTTGTGATAAAAGATTTTGTACGAAATATCAGTTGACAAGACACACGAGGACACACACTGGAGAGAGGCCTTTCGTCTGCTCTCTCTGCAATAAAAGATTCTTTACGAAGCAAGACTTAACAAGACACATGAGGACACACACAGGGGAAAAGCCTTTTGTCTGCACATTTTGTGGTAAAAGATTCACTCAAAAAAGAAGTTTGAATGTACACAAAAGAACACACAGTGAAGAGAAGCCTTTTGTCTGCTCTCTCTGTGATAAAACATTTTCTAGGAAGCATTCGTTAACAAAACACACGAGGTCACATACTGGAGAGAAGCCTTTTCTCTGCACATTTTGTGGTGAAAGCTTCACCCAGAAGAGATACTTGAATACACACACGATGACACACACCAGAGACAAGCAGTTTATCTGCTCTGTTTGCGATAAAAGATTTTGTACGAAATATCAGTTGACAAGACACACGAGGACACACACTGGAGAGAGGCCTTTCGTCTGCTCTCTTTGCGATAAAAGATTTTTTACGAAGCAAGACTTAACAAGACACGTGAGGACACACACAGGGGAAAAGCCTTTTGTCTGCACATTTTGTGGTAAAAGATTCGTCCAGAAGGGATATTTAAATACACACACGAGGACACACATTGAAGAGAAGCGTTTCTTCTGCTCTCTTTGCAATAAAAGATTTTGGAGCAAGGACGTCTTAACAAGACACATGAGGACACACACTGGAGAGAAGCCTTTCGTCTGTTCTCTTTGCAATAAAAGATTTTTTACGAAGGAAGACTTGACAAGACACACGAGGACACACACAGGGGAAAAGCCTTTTGCCTGCACATTTTGTGGGAAAAGATTCACCCAGAAGGGATATTTAAAGGAACACATAAAAACACACACCGGAGACGAGCCTATTGTCTGCTCTGTTTGCGATAAAAGATTTTGTACGAAGCAAGCGTTGGCAAGGCACTCGCAAAGACACCAGGCAAAAGGTTCACCCGGAAGCGAGAATTAAACGATTGCGCAAGAACATACACCAAGGAGATACCTATCACTTGCACCGTGTGCTGTAAAAACCTTCTCTTAAAGGAAACCAAGGACAACTTGTACTTCTTAAAAGATAAGTGTTAGTATGAGTTATAATAATTTGATATTCTAGAGCTGTCCCGACTAGTCGACAGGCAAAACATACCATCGACGGTTAATGACGGGTTAAAAAAGAAAAATTACATGCAGATAAAGTTTAGAATGGCGGGCGCTCGTGATTCAAAGGGTTCTTACTGGCACCCCCAAGGGAGCCGCTGTTATTCTCAATATGACTGGCATTGTCAGATTGAGCAGAGGGAAAGAAAGTGGGCGAGCGAGAGAGAGGGAGCGAGATAGGTGAGTTGGGAAAGTGCGCGGGGCGGTTAGCGCGGAGTTAAGTGGCTGCATCCCCCATCTTTTTGTTTTGTTCAATAAAAGTATCCATAAAAAGCCATCTGACGCCTCTCGGTGTTTTTATGCACGCCGCCGCCTTCATGAGGAGGAAATCGGACGAACCGACAATGAGCCAAGTGAATCGCCGGTTCACTGCTCACTACGGCGAGGAGTTGAAATCACCGCCAATTACCAAAAGGACAGAATTGGTAACACGGTGAAAGCGGCATAAAGCCAAAAAAGTGGACCAGAATAGTCAGAGCAGGGGTCGCGTTAACCGGAAATTTTCCGTCGTTGACCGGTTTTTTAAAACGGTGACGGAAAAAACTGAAGTCCGTCAGTCATTTTGACAGGTTGCAATTCACACCCCAGACTACAGGGTGGCGAGTTAGCATATTAATTAGCTATTGTCTCTCTTAATGCATGACGTCGTTGGCTATTCTATCAGAATATTGTAGCGTCACCGGGGTCTGGCGGCAGCACCGTGATTGACACATCAACGCGAGGTTCTTATTGGTGCACCCGGTGTGCCAGCGCGTGATCCAATTGGTGGACTAGATTGCCGCCTGTGTATAGACAAGTTTTCGAGGTACCGGTTTACTTCCTTATGTCTTCCTTCCCCTTCCGTTTCCGCCTGTTTACCATTGAAGTCAATGGCGGTGGAATCGAAGTTGGATGGTCTTTATACAAGATCCCGGGAATGTTATTTTGATGTAGGCGGGTGGAGAACCAAGCCAAGGCCTTCATGCTTCGTACCATGTCGATTTCCAAACCATGGGTGCTCGTACTCGTCATACAGGAGGGACGGAAGATGTACAAAACTGACAGCTCCTGCAGTCATGCCCCCGCTGTTATGGAAGGTAATGTGCTCTAAAAATACGAAACCTAAAATCTGGCGCATGAAACGACTTGTTGCCTTTGCTATTGATATTACGATGATGATTGTAATTACGAAGTTTAATTGTTTTTACAACAACTAGCTTCTGCTACTGCTGCTATCCGCCTGTTGCTAATCGTGTTTGAATGCACCGCATAAATCAAGTGTTACAAGCTTTTATTCGTTTGTTTCCAGCTGGGAAACGCTGTTATAAAAGGGAAGACAACTTGACTTGTACGTTGATGGACATATATCGAACATATATCGTTTGCGTTCCACAATGATGATGACAGCTCGACTCCCGGGAGAGGCCGAGAGAGAGGCAGGAATTGTGACAGACGGTGGTTCGCCGAGATCGCCGTGATCCAACTACGAACTTGTGAACGGCAGCATCTTTAAATATATGCTATTGGAGCTGGAATTACCGAGGACGGGAAAAAAGCACATCTAAATGCCACCGAGGGCCTCCGTGATGTCGCTATTTGTTCACGAGGCTCCGGAGCTCTGCGGTCTGATATCACATTCTCGTATGCTATTTTTGCAATACTTTTATAAATGTGATTTATTGACCTGTTTTGGAGTGCACCAATCGTTTTAAAAAAAAACAAGAAATGGAATCATGTCTAAATGTTTTATTGCGATCAATGCCTGCAATAAAAAAAAAAGAATGACATACTGTGTTAACATCATATGTACATAACCTTGTAGCATTTCCTTGTAACAAAACTATGTCAGCCCTTCTGCAGTCGGCAAATGTAATATAACTTGTAATTTCACCACATTTTGGTCACTAATGGCCGTAGTAGCAATCCATTCCTCACGTTAACACAGGCTGACCGTTGTTAATAATTTTGTCCACGAATGATCAACGAAGTGACACGAACTGCTATCCAATCTCTTCTACGTGTCATCTAGGTCGTGCTGAATCAATTTTTGAAGATTCCATGGGTTGCTCTGGCTTGATTTCGTAGTTTTATCGTCGTCAATACACTGCTAATACACTGCTACTCAACCGGACCGGAAGTGCGAAGCAGACATTTTCCTAGATGGCGGCGCCCATATTTCGCTCAGGAAACTTGGCACCAAACGATCACCACAGACTATGTAGTAGTCATTTTATATCTGGTAAGATGCATTTAATATATATTTAGAAGATTTTGGGCTGACAACCACAATTAAGATCATTGTGTGACGTTGGTGATTGGGGTCTATATGGTTGCCTCTTTTTCTTTGGGAGTGGAGTTGTTTTGTTGGTGTTGTTGGCGGTAAGCAGAGTAAAAAGAGGGAGAAAAATACAACTTCAGTGTCTAATTTTTCGCCGCCAAGCAAGCGTTACAAAATTAAAAATGAATGAAAACTAAATACTATTGAATATGTCATCATTATCATTTAAAAAATTTCAGTGACTGGTAAAAATAGATTATGACCGGATTTTTATGACCCTGTCAGTCAAAATGACAGACAACGAAAATGTCTAGCGCAACCTCTGAGCCAGAGCCTGGAATTATTTCAAGGAAAATATGGAGGGTGCCACTGTGTGTATGTACTCTTTGCTAAGCTGAGCTCGCATACCACGGTAGCATGTTGGCTAGGAACGAACACTTGAAGCGCCGTCACCCAAGTGTAATTTTCGAAAACAACAAGAAACGACAAGCTAGCGGATTGTAAATCCATAGAACTTTCATCCTTTTTTTTTTTTTTAAATGGAAGTTGCCTTTATGTGCGTCGTATCAACGTGCATTTTTATTTAATAAAATAATTAATATAATATATATAATTATATAATATTTTATTTAATTATTATTAAATTTATTAGGATCATGGAAGCTCCCACTTGGGGAAAATATATGCATATATCCTGTATATACATAATGTAATAAAAATTAGGGCTGTCAAACGATTAAAATTTTTAATCGAGTTAATTACAGCTTAAAAATTAATTAATCGTAATTAATCGCAATTCAAACCATCTATAAAATTTGCCATATATTTCTGTAAATTATTGTTGGAATGGAAAGATAAGACACAAGATCGATATATACATTCAACATACGGTACATCAGTACTGTATTTGTATATTATAACAATAAATCAACAAGATGGCATTAACATTATTAACATTCTGTTCAAGCGGTTCATGGATAGAAAGACTTGTCGTTCTTAAAAGATAAATGGTAGCACAAGTTATAGAAATTTTATATTAAAATCCGTCTTAATGTTTTCGTTTTTAAAATAATAAAATAAAATTTGTAAAATTTTCAATCAAAAAATAAACTAGTAGCCCGTCATTGTTGATGTCAATAACTACACAATGCTCATGGGTGCTGAAGCACATAAAATCAGTCCCACCCAAGCGCCAACAGAGGGCGACAAAACTCCAAAAAACACAAGTAACAAGTGGACATTGGACTATACTGTCATTTAAATCTGCTTGAGCAGGGCATGTGCGTTAATTGCGTCAAATATTTTAACGTGATTAATTTAAAAAATTAATTACCGCCCGTTAACGCGATAATTTTGACAGCCCTAATAAAAATATATATGGAAACACAGCACTGGCCTACTTACTGTAATCCATGAGTGCACTAATGTTAGTTACTTTATATTATAAAGTATTATCGGGTATATACATATAGTAGCATACTTTAAAATTAATACTATATATTTAATTTTTGTTACTGTGAGTATGTGTGCCTTTCATTCAAAATAATTGTATTATTTCAGTGTGCCCTCTGCTTTATTTTCAGGTTAGAACAAAAGTTGAAGTTTTTCCATAACCTCTGTTGTACGCCTTATAAAGACTTCATTTTTGGCTAGTACATTGAGGAATTTTTGACCCCAGATGGCTGCACTGTCGCCTCATAGCTAAATAGAGTTTTCCTGAGTTGACTTGAAGTTCGTAAGTTGAAGTTCGCGTCAGTGGCCGTCATCTTGCATCTGTGATGTTTAAAATCACGTCTCTGCTGGAATAATCATTTTTTGTCACAATTACATCGACAAACTGGCATCACAACGACAAGGCAGGAGTAGAAGGGGTGTAGAACACCAATAGAAGGGCATCCGGTCCTTAGTAGGTGAGTAGAAGAAGTGAATTAGGCCGAGTCTGAAGATGAGTCCCCAGAAAGAAGGGACAAAATATTGTCAAAAAGTGGCATTTTTGGAATGTGAAGTTGTGCTCATTTGATCAACCTGGATATGCAATATGTCCAATTAAAGCTAAGATGTTACATTTTTATGATAAGTTGCCAAAACCTTACTGAGATTTATAGTGCACTGTAGGAAAATTATTATTTGTTAATAAAAATGAATAACAAATTACCCTATTACGACTTGTTCCATTCTGTTAATATAGGAACACAAGCACATTCATATTTTCCCAAACAAATAGCTATAGAATTCTCAACACTGTTGACCTCTTGGGATTCAAGCCCACTTAATAGCAAATGAACCACCATAAAGCTTTGAACCAATTGTCTGAAAAAAATTGTACAGTGGTAGCGGCAACTTTCTCCGATGAAGAATATTAATAACTTAAATACTTTCGAAAGAAAAAGAAACAATTGAAATCCAAACACTGAAGGAAATATTTTTTTGAATAGAAAAAAATAATAGAACGGAGAATTTTTTTTTTAGCTGACATACTATGCAACACATCTCCAACCCAGCGGAACATCATATTAACGAAACGAAACCCATAAGCAGAGTTTAAGGGGGGGCCAGGCCCCCTCTAACGGCCGAAAAGTGTCATTGCATGTAATTGACTTTCCTATATAAAGTTGTAAAGCATTAAAAGAAAGAACAAAAATGAATGAAATGAACAAAAAAATATATTTTTATAATAGTTCAAAATAATTTTTCGAACAGATCATGTGACTAGCACCTTAGATTGTCATTTGCTTTGCATATTAAAAAAAAATTCGGGGTGGGCAATTTTATTTTTCAAATGATTTTTACCTTTGTTTGAAAATATATTTTTATTTGATTGAAGCAACTTTTTGGGGGGGATTTAATGACTTAGACACCAATGTCCTACACTTAATATGGCCCCATACACAAAAAGGACTGCTAAAATCAAAGAAAACTTAAATAAAAATTAAATGTGCTCAAATGCAAATATTTGAGTCTCAAATATTTTTTCGCATTCAAAAACTTTTTTTCTATGATTGAAATTTTTTTGGGGGGTGGGGGGGATTGAAGTGATTTTTCGTTTGAAAATATATTTTGTTTGAAGCAACCTATTTTTGGATTGAATAATAAAGACACAAATGTCCTTGCCAAAATGTGGCCCAAACGCAAAACAACATTACTTGAATCACTCGCTTCAATCAAAATAAATTAACTTCAATCCCCCCAAAAATTCAAAAACAGCTTTCAAATGCATTTTTTTGTTTCAAAATGTATTTTTGACTTCAAAAACATTTTTTGATCAAATAATGAAGACACAAATCTACCTCCATATGGCTCCGCCCAGGGGATACAATTTTTGACTGGGGTAACTACATTGACACGACACCGGCGGGCGTACCATATTCAATGGATGACGATCTTGGTGAAAAGTATAGCTGTCCTAAGCAGCCTGATTTAGAATTCCCCTCAAGAATGATAGAGAACAACACAAAAACGCTCATTTTCAACTTATTATTATAAATATTCTTGTAAGTTAACTTTATTGCTCACAATGCGTTTTGGGGTCATCATCATGTTGTGCCCCCCAGCCCAAAAGTCAAACTCCGCCTATGACGAAACCTTCAACATTTACGTTGTTTCTTCATCAACCAGAGGCTAAGAACCGTCCGCAGCTTGAAATGCTGTGCTAATTCTTGTTTTTACTGCGACTGCCACTACCCGATCGTGACGGCCTACCAGATCCCGACGGAATGCTACTGCGCTTGCGCAAAACGACGCCGATTCCTCCCGAGTAGTGACGGGATCTGTCGTTCACTTGAGTAAACGAATCCATTCCGGTTCGTTCAGTAAAACGATTCGTTCAAACGAATCGTTCAACGAATCGTTCGCCCCCCTCATCTCCCTCCCCACCCAAATGAATCGTTCGGTTAGTGAACGGGAAGTGACGTTGCCGAACGAATCACCAAAGACCGCTTCGCAGTATAACTGAACGGGAAGTGACATTGCTTGGTCCCTCCCTCTCTTGCACATTGACCACTCGTCGTAGTTTCAGAAATGAGTGACAGGCGATATCATTCTGCTCTCAGAGACAGCCTCGTCTCCCTCCCGCTGCTGTAAAAGCGAGGGAGAACTTCCGCGTCGTCTGTCCTAGTTCTATGGGCTCAAAGTCATGGCTCGTGCTTGCATTTCGAATTAGGACACGGTTAAACATTTTCCTTTTGAGGGGGAAGTCGGGGTTTGGGGTCGGGGGCGCACGGACTTTCTTTAGCATGATCTTGCTCACATATACAATGCTGCTGCTAACAGCCAACGCGGCATGCCTGCTGTCACGAAAATAAAAATAAATCGAAAGTTTAATTTCTAATTATGGAACGGCCAACACATCATATTAACCTCTCGCTCTGTTGTATTTTTGTTTTTTATTATTAAGATGATCGTTTTGAATTTTTGCACTGGTATTAATAAATAAAATAATCCGGTCAGCTCCCCTGTCGTCCCCGCATCTCAGATCGTCAAATGCTGACGAGAAACAATTGTTTGCTTTATGATTTCGCCTTTCTACTCTCATTAGTCTGTTAAGAAAAATGTAGACATATTGCGACATCTCCCGTGTCCGTGCGCTTTGTTTTTGGGGCGCTTGAGTAGCACATGATGGACGGATTGACATAATTTGTCAAACCAACCGACACCCTCTGACACGAAAAAAAAAAAAAAAACACTCGAAAAAAATTGACATGTATATACAGTTTCATTGCAAATCAGTATTATGGTGATCATACTAAATATTATTTTTTTTCTGTGCACATATGAGGTACATATCGCTGCCATGAAGCCTCCATATAGTGACAGTTCTCTGCCCGCTTCACTGCCGTCACGCGACCGCAGCTCAGGTTTTGCTTGCCTCGTAGCTACGCGTGTTTTAAATTACTGTAAATTTGATAGTATATCGTCATAGGCACAGTCCCGAGTCTGTTGAGAAAAGTAGAACACTAAACCATGCTCGCTAGATTTGTGTGGTGTTTTTGTCTTTTTGAGCAGCATTTGATAGGCTCCACGTTAACAAATATGTGACAAAGTCGTTTCCTTTCATTTTATGACTCGTTCACCGCATAGTCATTACTGGAAAGTCAAGTTAGCAGCAAGCTAGGTCAGGAACCGGAGGACCGAATCACTGAACGGGAAGTGACAAAACTCAGTCTTTCCCCCCTGCCTGCACGCTGGCTGCTTATTGGCCACACGTGGAAATGAGTGACATACGCCATGATTCTGTTTCCGCTCCCTCCCCTGCCCGCGATGAGGCTGGCGTCTGATTGGTCGTGTGCGATGTCAGAAGACGCTGCCGCTTGCTCAACGCCCTCCCACGCAGCGAACAAGCGCCACCAACTTCATAGAACGAATCAGTGCAGATGGTGATTAGTTCGGTCTCGTTCACCCAAACAATTCGTTCAAAAAGAACGAATCGTTCGCGACCGATACAACACTACTCCCGAGGGATGACGGGAGATATTGATATGTACGTGTTGGATTAAACTAAGAAAATAAAAAATCAATCCATCCAATGATTATGCCATAGATAGACGTAGTGATGGCAACTTGAAACAAACGTGCTCCGAACCGATGACGTTTATTTTCAGTGATCCTCTGCTCCGGAAGCACTCTCTCGCTACCTATCCTGGACTTTCCGTTCTATTGTTTTTCCTTCTCCTAAACAAAACGTCCCATCTTAAAGCTTCGTGGAAGTAGTTTGGCTTTATGTTGAAGCTTTCCAGGCTTACATAACTTCGTTTTGGTTAGCTTACATCGCTAGCCAAGACACGTGAACTTATTTCGATTGCTTTAGTTTAATGCCACTTTCCGATTTTGTTTAGCTGTGGAGGGATCGCTCAGTTAACACTACAATAATTGCATTTAATTGTGTGAGACGCTTTTCGACTTGTTTTGAAGTCCAGCGCATCAAAACCATCACGCTGAAAAGTAGACGTGGAAGACGAGGAGAGGAAATCCAGGCCACGACGAGCAACTGAAAAACAAAAAATGAGGGTAAGATCACAACATCAATTGTTTTACTTTTTATGCAATAT